>NC_042620.1:174697265-175003426 GCF_901001135.1 Rhinatrema bivittatum | reverse complement strand
AATCCAGCGTTGTTCACTTTGTCGAAGTCGTAGTAACCTGTCACCTCGCCTCCAGTGCGGTGGTGTTATCTCCAAAATGGTCCACTTAATGTCAGTAAATGCATGTTTATGCTCCATGAAGTGTGTAAAGCACTCGTTGTGCTTTATTATAACTGTTTATAGTGTGTGGTAATTGAAATCTCCCATTATTATTGCACTGCCAAATTGGTTTGCTTCCCTGATTTCTCTTAGCATTTCATCATCTGTCTGACCATTTTGTCCAGGTGGACGGTAGTATACTCCTATCACTATACTCTTACCCAACACACATGGGATTTCTACCCATATTGATTCTACTGAGCATTTAGTCTCTTGTATGATCTTTATCCTGTTGGACTCTATAACCTCCCGGACATAAAGTGCCACACCCCCACCAAGTTGATCCTCCCTATCATTGTGATATAATTTGTACCCTAATATAGCACTGTCCCATTGGTTATCCTCCTTCCACCAAGCCTCTGTGATGCCAATTATGTCAATCGCATCATTTGCTGCTATACACTCTAACTCTCCCATCTTACTTCTTAGACTTCTGGTATTGGCATACAGACATTTCAAAGTGTGGGGGTTTTTTTTGTATTAACCACCTGCTTTTCAGTTGTTTGGGATAATTCAGAAATCATTGGCTTCTCTGGTTCCCCTTTGTTCTAGTTTAAAAGCTGCTCTCTCTCCTTTTTGAAAGTTAGTGCCAGCAGCTTGGTTCCACTCTGGTTAAGGTGGAGCCCATCCTTTCAGAAAAGTCTCCCCTTTCCCCAAATGTTTCCCCAGTTCCTTACAAAACTGAATCCCTCTTCCCTGCACCATCGTCTCATCCACACATTGAAACTCTGGAGATCTGCCTGCCTCTGGGGACCTGCACGTGGAACAGGAAGCATTTCAGAGAATGCCACCCTGGAGGTTTTGGATTTCAGCTTCCTACCTAGAATCCTAAATTTGGCTTCCAGAACCTCTCTCCCACATTTTCCTATGTCGTTGGTGCCCACATGTACCACAACAGCCGGCTCCTCCCCAGCACTGTCCTATCTAGGTGATGCGTGAGGTCTGCCACCTTCGCACCAGGCAGGCAAGTTACCAGGCGGTCCTCATGTCCACCAGCCACCCTCCTATCTACATTTCTAATAATCAAATCACCAACTATGATGGCCGGCCTAACCCTTCCCTCCTGGGCAGTAGCCCTGGGAGACTTGTCCTCAGTGCGAGGACAATACATCACGTGGAGAGCAGGTCCTTGCTACAGGATCACTTTCTGCCTCACCAGAGTGATGTTCTCCTACTGGGAGACCTTTCTGATCCAAGGCAGCACTGGGGCTGCCAGACTGGATTTGGGACTTGGCTTCTATGTCCCTGAAGGTCTCATCAATGTACCTCTCTGTCTCCCTCAGCTCCTCCAAGTCTGCTACTCTAGCCTTCAGAGATCGGACTCGTTCCCTGAGAGCCAGGAGCTCTTTGCACCAAGTGCACACATACAAATCTCTCACCGGTGGGTAAAAGTGCACACATACAAATCTCTCACCGGTGGGTAAAAAATCATACATGTGACACTTTCCTTTGTTAGACAGTTTATGCTTCAACATTTTTTTATTTATATTTCACAGAGACTGTGTAATTTGTATCTGCCTAAAACACTATAGAAGAGGTATTCTTTATTTACTTCTCCCTGCTCCTCTCTGGCTCCCATAATCATTTGTTTACTTTCTCTCCAGTCACTTCTCCTTGCCACATAGGATTTACTTTGAACGGGTCCACTCGTTTACATTTCATTTCTTTTTGAAATATAGGTAAGTTTTAATTGACCGTTTTGGGTAAACCTTCGCTGTTTACTCATGCTGTCCTGGGCTTTCTCTCCTCTTTCACCGTGTCAGCAAACTCCCTGCCACTTCTTAATTCATTTTGTTGTTTGCCATAAGGCACTCTTCAATCGTTTCTTCAAGTCATCTTTTTAAATAGTCCTTTTTAAGTAGTTCTTTGTTTCCTTCTTAATGAATTCAATAAATGGGGTAATGGTTTAAATAACACTCTTTTTCCAGCCAGTTTTCCTTACAATAATCGTTGCAATTCCAAAGTCTCTTACAGTTCAGAAAAAGGTATAAAACTTATTTTTGAATAAAAATCTTTCTACATTATTTCCCCCACTGTGTATATGGGTCCTACTGCAGCGGCATGTACCACGTTGGCTGACACCCAGCAGTCTGTCCCCTCTAAACTTTCTCTTTTAGCTCACTTCGAGGTACGTTCAACAAGTCATGGTTCAATTGTAACAATTATTTAGATTTCTTTCCTTCCATTTCCTCATACTGTTCTGTTTTATCCGGAATCTCTGCAGCCTCTTTTATATTGCCTTTCAGTATTTTAATTTCTTGGAATCCTGATTGATCAGTGTGATTTCTTCAGCCCTTAACTAATACACTGTTACTCCTTTTAGTATGACTAACATCCCTTTTCCATGTCATATTTATTATATTCATATCTCTCTTCCATGTTAAATTTATTGAACTCACTTCTATTATTAATTTTTACTGTAAATTATTCAGATATTATTTTGTCAATCTTGCTACCATGCTTTAGTCATATTTTTGCTTACCTGTTCTTTGATGTCACTATTTATGTTTTGTTTTCAGATATTATTCGTGGGTCCCTCCGGACGCAGCCCCACCGGTGAAACACGGCCCTGTTGGGGGACTGTATTATATTAAAATTCTCTATTCAAATTAAAATCATGTAACTTGAAAATTGTTACTTCTTGATTAAATGATTTAAGTTTGAACAGGTGCACCTTATTTCATACATCTGCCTTTTATTTTATTTTTAAACAATGTTCATGCCACATGCAAATTTTTAACCTTTACAACTGCTCCTTTTAGTTTTTTTCTAAGTAATTTCCTCATTCGATCATAGGGTCCATTTTTAAAGTTATATACTACTGTAGTGTTTTTACTTAATGTCCATCCTCCAGTGATTATATCAAATTTGATAGCATTGTGATCAGTATTGCTTAGAGCCCCACCACAGTAATCACTCACATCAGGTCTTGCATTCCACTGAGGACTAGATCTAAAGTAGGTGCCCCTCTTGTCAGCTCTTGACTTGCTGCTCCATGAAGCGGTCAATTTTGGCATCTAGAAACTTAACCTCTCTACAATGTCCTGATGAGACATTGACCCAGTCATTACTGGGGTAATTGAAGTCTCCCATCATTATTGTGATGCCAAATGTATTTGCATTTTTAATTTCAGTTAGCACTTCTCAAGTCTGGTTCTACATTTTGGCCAGGAGGCTGGTAGTATATATCCAGATTATCCACTGCTATACTCTTACCCTTAGCACATGGAATTTCTATCCATAAGGAGTCTACAGTGCATTTTGTTTCTTGCAGGATTTTTATAATACTTGTTTCTATGCCGTCTTTTACAAATAGTACCAGCCCTCCAGCAATTCAGTCTGCCCTATCACTTCAATATAAATTATACTCTGGTGTCACAAAGTCCCATTGGTTATCCCTCTTCCACCACATCTTTGCAATGCCTATTAAGTCTATACATTCTAACTCACCAGTCTTACTGTTCAGACTTCTGGTATTCACATACAGATATTTTAAAGTATGTTTTATTTGTACTTTCCATTCTCTTTGTATTAACAACAACCTACTTATTAGCAAATGATATAGGTAATTTAGAGTCATTCACATCTGGGTGCTCTTTGTCTACATCACAAGCTCTCTATTGGGAAATATTAACGTCCCTGTTTTGGAAGTATCACTCCAAGCTGCTTTATCTCCTTTTTAAATGTTAGCGCCAGTAGCCTAGTTCCACTCTAGTTAAAGTGGAGCCCCATCCTTTGGGAATAGGCTTCATCTTTCTCAGAATTTTCCCCCGTTCCTAACAAATCAAAACCTCTCATCGTCTCAGCTATTGAGTCTCTGGAACTCACTCTACCTCTGGGATCCTGCACATGGAATGGGTACATTTCTAACAATGCAAACCTGAAGATTCTGGATTTCATTTTACTACTTAAGGGCATAAATTTAGCCTTTAGAACTTCCCTTCTATTCCTTCTTATTTTATTGATATCCACATGTACCACAACAACCAGCTCCTCCCAGCATTTTCTAAAAATCTTATCTAGGTAGCACATGAGATTCACTGCCTTTGCACCAGGCAGGCAAGTAACCATGTAGTTCCACAATGTGACTATATTTAGTCACTTTTCAAGTAAGTCTTTCCAGTAATATGTTTAAATTGGGGAAAAAAACTATGAGCATAGTATTGGATTTTCAGTTAAGCATGTGTAGCTCCTCCTTCCTCCCTTCCCTCCCCCCTGATCCAGTCACACAAATAGCAGGAGCAAAGTATTCAGGTAGTTTCTCTCAAAAAAACTGGCCAAAGGTACACAGGTACAAAAGTACCCATGTAGTTTGCTGTTAAGCAGCTTAGTGAGCATTGACCCCATAATGCGCAACTTATGTCATGTGAGTAGGACAGGAGTAGACAACTCAGTCCTGGAGTACCACAAATATGTCTGATTATCAGGATATCCACAATGATAATGCATGAAGTATATTTGGATGCACTACCTCCTTTGTATGTAAATACATCCCATGCATAGTCATTGTGGATATCCTGAAATCCAGAACTGGAGCTGCCTACCCCTAGACTAAGGGATACATGACAAACATTTGCTGAAAGATGACTTGCTTGTGAAGACTTCAAATGGAACAATTCTTTCTTTCTTCATTCCTCCCAAGCAATTGTTTCTGCTTTCTTTTTTAATATATATGTTAATCACACTGTAGAATATGGCTAGCATACTGCTGCATCCAGTGGAGTAGTGCTTCTCAATCCAGTCTAAGGCACACCTAACCAGTCAGGTTTTCAGAATATCAATAATGAATGTGTAATGTCCCCTTGACTGCTTACCTCGTGGGGAATTCCTGGGTCTGGGACTGACCTGGCTGGAGCACCCCCCCTAGGGCAAATTCCATCAGTCGACCCTCATGTCCTTGGCACCTGGTGCCTCCACCTGGGGAAGAAGTTGTTGGTGGGATTTTCCTCTCTTCACCCCAGGAAAACAAATAGGACTGTGAACAAGGCTGTCAGAATGTGCAAATATATACAGGTTTATTAGACAATATGGGGCGGATTTTAAATGCCCTGCGCGCGTAAGTCCTGGGTTTTTTTAAAAAGGGGCGGGAGGGGGCGTGTCAGGGGCGTGGCTGAATGACGTGGCGTTTTGGGGGCGTGACGCGGCATTTTGGGGGCGGCGACGTGGACATGGTTTCGGTCCAGGGGCGTTCTGGGGGCGTGGCCGCGGCCTCCGGACCAGCCCCCGGGACCGGAACACGGAGCGGGGCAGCCGGCTGACGCACGCAAATTTACATCTGCTTTTCACAGGCGTAAATCGTGGAATAAAGGTAAGGGGGGGGGGGTGAAGGAAAGTTCCCTCCCCGAGGCCGCTCCGAAATCGGAGTGGCCTCAGAGGGAACAGGCAGCTCACGCTGGGCTTGGCGCGCGCAGGTTGCACAAATGTGCACCCCCTTGCGCGCACCGACCCCGGATTTTATAAGATACGCGCAGCTATGCGTGTATCTTATAAAATTCAGCGTACTTTTGTTTGCGCCTGGTGCGCAAACAAAAGTACGCGATCACGCAATTTTTTAAAATCTACCCTTATAAGTATATACATTTCTACATGAATATGTACATCGCTAATAGGATGTCAAACACACTTATCTACTCATGGTTAATAGTTTCAGGCCATACAACTATATACATTTCTACAAGGTAGCAAGAACATTTAATATTTGGCAATTTGGGATTGTTGGCCCCCCACAGTATACAACCATATAGAAGGGACCTCTTGAGTTCCGGCTTAATCAAATATTATTATCCTCCCCCTTTTTTCCCCAAGTTTTACTCATGTAAAGAGATGCAACTGAGCTGGTGGGCAGTGTTGGCCTGGGGGGATCCATTGTATCTAAACCACTGCAATCTCCTCGGTGCTGCTTCCACTCTGCTGAAATGTCCGTGCTAGTGTTGGAGTCCATGCCCTCTTGGAGACCTAACTCCACTTTCTGGTCTGCTGCTGGGGTCCACCCCTCCTGGGGGTCCTGACTCTACTTTCTGGAGTTCTGCTGGCATCCATGCCCTCCTGGAGGACTGTGTGATGTGCTGAGGTCCATGCCCTCCTATGGGACTGCTCGATCTTCCACTGGGGTCTATACCTCCTGAGGGACCCATCTCCACCTCCTGAAAGGCTTCTGGAGCCCATTGTGCCTTTGGATCTGCTGCTGGGGTCCCCTTCCTCCTGGGGGACCACTCAATCTGCCACTGTGGTCCACACCCCCTGGAGAACCACTCAATCTGCTGCTGGGGTCCACACCCTCCTGGGGGAATGCTTGATCTGCCGCTGGGGTCCTCTTGCTCAAGGACAACCCAAAGTCACCTCCTGATCTGCTGCTGGCATCCCCTTTGATTCTTCTCCCTTGGTAACAGGGTTTCCCCTGGCTTGGGTTTACAGCTCCACTAGGCTCATGACTTATTTTCTATTTAGTGATTCAGGCCCTCCATAGTCTCGGCTTTCTGTGATTTTAACTCCACTAAGCTCATGGCCACTCATTCACTGTTACTCAGCCTGAATGGGTCAACTTCTCTCAGCCAAAAGGCCAAGTCCCAGACAGGACCATGGAAAGAGATTGTTTGCACACCCTTCCATCCTGCCTGGTCTTTTTCTTTTATCTGTTGTCTGAGAACCGAGTACCCAAGAGTCTGACTCCTCTTGTCTGACAGGGTGAGAATCTCTTTGCTTCCTAGAACTGTTTTTCAGTACATTTTTTTCACAAATCCCTCTCTCATTCAGAATTCTCCAATGTAGGACTTTTCTAGTCATAGTTCTGTAATTTAGGATTTTGTTATCTTTTGATTTAAAATATTTCACTGCAAGTTACCAACAGTAGTCCAAGGGGGGCTGTGACATGCAAATCCCCTAACTGACTCTCTGACTCATCTATTCAATGATCATTTAAGCAACTTCCCAGTAAGGGATCTGGCAACCTTTTCAGTCTCATTCTAGGTTTCCTGGTTGGTGGCTTATGTTACACATAGCTGCATTGTCCTCTTTTTTTCTCTGCTGCAGTTCACTTAAATGGTAGCATGCTCTTTACCCTTTCGCCCTTGGGAGGGGGGTTTCAAATGTGCTTGCACTGCAAATGGTAGTTGAGAGGAAAGATAACATTGAGTGGGTAGAGGCTGAGAAAGAGGATCAGGTAGAGTGATTGTTGGAAGGGAACTGCAACGCTGGTAATTTATTTTGGTCGTCCTCTGGTGTCATGTGAATTTTCAGGTACTAATATTGGTCACTAGGGATGTGAATCGTTTTTCAACGATTAAAATTATCGTCCGATAATGTTTATATCGTCTTAAAATCGTTATAGAACACGATACAATAGAAATTCTAACGATTTATCGTTAAAAATCGTTAAATCGTGTTAGTGCGCACTAAATCGAGTTAGTGCGCACTAACTCCCCGTTAGTGCGCACTAACTGAAAATGATACAAATAAACACTTTCCAGGTCACTGAAGGTCAGTTAGGAATGAATATGTGTTCCTATTGGCTGGCTGCCCTCTTATCTATTGATGTTACCAAGGTTACCACTGAGGTGATGGTTGGAGGGATGGGAAATGGAACTGGAAACTAACGAACACCAACAGAAAATGAAACAAAGTGTTCACACTTCCCAGGTCAGTAAAGGTCACTTAGGAATGAATATGTATGTATGTATTCCTATTGGCTGGCTGTGCTCTTATCTATTGATGTTACCAAGGCTAACACTGAGGTAATGGTTGGAGGGATGTGAAATGGAAACAGTTGGAAGCTTGACAAAAAAAGTAATGTAATGATCAGCACTCACGTGACTAGAACTTGTTTGTTTATTATTTTTGTTAGCAGGCACCTGAAATGCTAGTGCATGTTGAATTTGCCAATCACTGTGCATTTTAGAAAGGTGGTCCTGGCTGGAACTGTACACAGTTCAAATATATGTAATTGATTGTTGGTAAGTGTATTTTTTAAGTAGCCACACTGGCACAAGTATGTTTACTTTCCTCCTACTTAACTCACTAGCTCAGCTTTGTAAGAAGGGCTTCTCTGCTTGTGTGTTCTTTTGTTTGGTGTGAGGAGAGCAGAAACATCAGATCTTTATTCAATCTACTACAGTCATCTCTTACAGTGCCCTATCCCTATTAATACCAGGAGTGTTGTGATCTTCCTGCACACAGTGCCCTAACCCTGATACCAGTCTGAGACAGCTCCCTCCCTGCATTACTAGTGAGAGGCTGGCTTCACAGACAGGGGGGAGCTGCCTGACCCTCACTCCTGACTTCCCCCATGTCCCAGCTAGTGAATGGTGTGTGGGTGAGGGGGGGGGGAGGATGGTGAAGTCTGAGACAGCTCCCTCCCTGCATTACTAGTGAGAGGCTGGCTTCACAGACAGGGGGGAGCTGCCTGACCCTCACTCCTGACTTCCCCCATGTCCCAGCTAGTGAATGGTGTGTGGGTGAGGGGGGGGGAGGATGGTGAAGTCTGAGACAGCTCCCTCCCTGCATTACTAGTGAGAGGCTGGCTTCACAGACAGGGGGGAGCTGCCTGACCCTCACTCCTGACTTCCCCCATGTCCCAGCTAGTGAATGGTGTGTGGGTGAGGGGGGGGGAGGATGGTGAAGTCTGAGACAGCTCCCTCCCTGCATTACTAGTGAGAGGCTGGCTTCACAGACAGGGGGGAGCTGCCTGACCCTCACTCCTGACTTCCCCCATGTCCCAGCTAGTGAATGGTGTGTGGGTGAGGGGGGGGGGAGGATGGTGAAGTCTGAGACAGCTCCCTCCCTGCATTACTAGTGAGAGGCTGGCTTCACAGACAGGGGGGAGCTGCCTGACCCTCACTCCTGACTTCCCCCATGTCCCAGCTAGTGAATGGTGTGTGGGTGAGGGGGGGGGGAGGATGGTGAAGTCTGAGACAGCTCCCTCCCTGCATTACTAGTGAGAGGCTGGCTTCACAGACAGGGGGGAGCTGCCTGACCCTCACTCCTGACTTCCCCCATGTCCCAGCTAGTGAATGGTGTGTGGGTGAGGGGGGGGGGGAGGATGGTGAAGTCTGAGACAGCTCCCTCCCTGCATTACTAGTGAGAGGCTGGCTTCACAGACAGGGGGGAGCTGCCTGACCCTCACTCCTGACTTCCCCCATGTCCCAGCTAGTGAATGGTGTGTGGGTGAGGGGTGGGGGGAGGATGGTGAAGTCTGAGACAGCTCCCTCCCTGCATTACTAGTGAGAGGCTGGCTTCACAGACAGGGGGGAGCTGCCTGACCCTCACTCAAGCAGAGAAGCCCTTCTTACAAAGCTGAGCTAGTGAGTTAAGTAGGAGGAAAAGTAAACATACTTGTGCCAGTGTGGCTACTTAAAAAATACACTTACCAACAATCAATTACATATATTTGAACTGTGTACAGTTTCAGCCAGGACCACCTTTCTAAAATGCACAGTGATTGGCAAATTCAAAATGCACTAGCATTTCAGGTGCCTGCTAACAAAAATAATAAACAAAGAAGTTCTAGTCACGTGAGTGCTGATCATCACATGTCAAGCTTCCAACTGTTTCCATTTCACATCCCCCCAACCATTACCTCAGTGGTAACCTTGGTAACATCAATAGATAAGAGCACAACCAGCCAATAGGAATACATATTCATTCCTAAGTGACCTTTACTGACCTGGGAAGTGTGAACACTTTGTTTCATTTTCTGTTGGTGTTCATGAGTTTCCAGTTCCATTTCCCATCCCCCCAACCATCACCTCAGTGGTAACCTTGGTAACATCAATAGATAAGAGGGCTGCCAGCCAATAGGAACACATATTCATTCCTAACTGACCTTCAGTGACCTGGAAAGTGTCTATTTGTATCATTTTGAGTTAGTGCGCACTAACTCGAGTTAGTGCGCACTAATCGGAAAAAACGATTTTTAACGATTTTTCAATGAAATAATCGTGCCAAACACGATTTTCTTCTCCTGCCACACGATTTCTATCGTTAAGACGATATGGAAAACGATTCACATCCCTATTGGTCACATTGGCTAGTTCTTGAATGGGAATGGAGTCTCTTTGCCCCTTGACAGTGCTGAAGCCCCTGATGAGCCTAGTAGGGAACTGCAAATCCTACCCAGAAGAGTGGATTAAATTCAGTCAGAGGGGAAAAACCTTTACATGTAAAGTTATTTGCTTCTTTTGGTGGTGTATAGCATCAAATATTAGTGCTATAAGCCATCAAGTAGCATTTCAACCAATATAATTTGAGTCTCCTAGGTAGAATAAAGCAGTGTGGTAATCATATTAGTACACTTGCATTTGTAGAAATAATGGTCAAAAAATTAGTTAGAGATGATACCTTTTTATCTTCATCATGATAATTCCTAGCTCATTCTGCATTGACCTGATGAAGGAAGATTAGTTCTTGAAAACTAGTCACACTTGTATTATTAGTCCAATAAAAAGGTTAACCTTTCTTTCTACATTGCTCGAATGAAATGCCTATTTGTTTGTATCAAACATTTTTTAAATATATTTTGACTGTGACTATTTTTTTTTTACTTGTTTTGAAGAGAATAACATGGGGGGAGGCAGGAATATTTAAAATATTCCTCTCTCAGATGTTCTTTTTTTTTGGGGGGGGGGGGGTTATTCTAGATTACTCAGTAACCTATGGCAAACCTATCAGGCCCCATTTTCTTAAGAAGACTTGAGAAGTTATAAACTTTTAAAACAGCATTAAATACATCATGAAGCCCACTCCAGTCAATGGTTGTCACATGGATGTAGAATGATATAAACATTTAATGATCCATAGTGATGTATGAAGACTAATATTGATAAACATTTGTACCTGAATAAGTACTATACCCAGTGTATTTTCCAGCAGATTCTGTTCTCAGGAATGTGCTGGAATACATCATCCTGGTAAGTTTTGAAATATCAGTGTTTTTCCATATGGTTTACTAAATGCTCAATTTTACTATGTCATTCTAATCCACATTCTCACTAAATATGAGCTGACACTTGTAAAACCACCGCTAGTTTGTGCCAATGGATACATTCCGTTGCTAAGAGGAAACCTCCTGCATTCCAACTTTTTCTCGCCTCCTCCTCTCTGAATATAGTTGTTTGGTATTAAGATACCTAAGCGGTATTTTACCACATAAATCCTGGCAAGCAATCTAATGTAAAGGTTAGTATTATAATGTATCTATGGATGTACTGTACAGTAACTCACAGTCAAGGGTTTGTCTGTTACTAGGAGGGCGTATTGCAGCCTTTGTACCGTCTTTGCAAAATATTGCCAAGTCTGATAGAAGCATAATTACAAAATCATTATTTGATTCCCACAACCCCAGAGGCAAAAAGACTCCTCATTTGATTCATTTCAAGTCTTCATATACATTCTTTGCTAACTATGGTCCAGGATTAACACACCAAAGAATGAAGCATCAAAAATGGTCACAGGCATATTGGTCCTAGGTGCTTGTGAGGCCAAATGATTTGAGGTTAGTGGGTGTAGGGTCCCTTCTGCACCAAAAGAGGCTGAACCTGCATGTAAGAAATGGCACGTCATCACTAAAAGAGTGCTTAGATGGTTATTATGAAGATTCTTCCTACCAATTGTAGTACCGGGTTTATTGAACATGACAGCTTCTAGAGGGAAGAAGTAATAATATTTGGATTGTATCATTATAGACAGAAGAATAAAGAGACCTGCCAAAGGTCATAGGGAGGATAATTTTCAAAGCCATTTACTTGGCTAAATTGGCTTTCTGTAAATTGACTTCACGTAAACTGGCTTAAGTATGCAAGGGTCCCACAGTACTCCATACTTTTAGCTAGATTGAGAGGAGGTAATCATAGGGCCAGGCTCTAGCAGGATTGGAAAACACATGTAATTGAATTTTCAAATCTTTGCATGCTATTTTCCAGCAAAAATTTGCCAATAGGAAAAGCAGGTGAAAAGTCCATGAGTCCTTTGCACCAATGGGCAGTTGTCAAAGGGAAAGGATGCACATACTTTCCCTTTCAAATTAGATGCAAGATCCACAGATACAAAGTCCGAGTGGTAAGGCCAGAACTGAAGATTCCGAAGAAGTCCAAGGTGGGTCTTCATATAAAACCCTTTTAATTTCTGGCAACACTCTGTATCTCCTCTCTCTGCACTGTCTCCCTAACCTGTCTCTGCTGTTTCTCATGCTCCCTCTGTGGTTAAGGCAACTGCTTTATACAAGCGTTATTCTCTCAGGTTACTGAGGAGCAAGTATGTAAATAGGCTTCCACCCAGCCCAGTCATTTTTGAAGGGGCTGAGAGGAGGGGGGGGGGGGCATAAATAATTAACTCCCTAAAGAAAACAAAGACTTCGACAGCCTCAAACTTTTACATGTCTAGCCCAAGAGTTGTGGTATTTCCCATTCAAGTTAGCCTCCTTAAAGGTAAGGGGATCAAATACTTTCAGTGATTCCAGAGACACCCACTCTCCCCAACTATTCACATAAAAAGTGCTTTCTGTGCACTGGAAAATGAAGATGCTTCAGCAATGGAAAATGAAGAGTTATTTGAAAGGAAAGAAGACACCCCCAGTACACATAGAAAGCCTATAGCATTATCAAATTCATAATAGAAATGCCACAATTGAGGGTCTGGCTAGGATTGAGGAACCCCCACAAAGGCAGCTCAGGACTTCAAGGCAAAGCAGAGCAGATCTACTTCCTGGACCAGCTGCCTTCCCCTGCAGGTTGATCCCTTGGGTTCTGTCAGATGGCATGATTTAGGCTGAGGCACAGGCTAGAGCCAAGGACTGGATATGAAGGTAAGGCAGAGGTGGAGACTGGCAGGGCTGGAGATAAGGGCTGGGCAGGCTGAGACAAGGCAAGGAGCTGGCAGTACAGGGACTGAATATCAGGGACAGGACTAGGCTAGACAAAGACAAAACTAGACAAGACAGACAAGGACAGGTCAAGACAGAACAGAGCAAGGAACATAGAGGCCCAAAGGCAGTTGTTCAGAAGGCCCTTAGGCCACTAAGGATAATGCCCGGAGACCTAGAAGGGAGATATTAGGAGGCCTGGAGGCTGCAGGCTAGGTAAGACAGGGCTAGAAGGCCTAGATGCCACAGGACTTTGCAAGACAAAGATGGATTGCCCAGAGGCCATAGGACTAGGCAAGACTGAGCTAGAAGGCCCAGAGGCCATAGGACTAGGCAAGACAGAGTTAGAAGGTCCAGATTCCACAAAGCAATATAAGGTAGAACAGGACAAAGCAGGGAGCTGGGAAGACTTGATGACAAAGCATTAGTATTAAAACCTAATTAGTATTAAACCTAATTAGTATTAATTACAACCTAATTAGTATTAATTAAACCTAATTTAATTAAAAACTAATGACAAGGCATTAGTATTAAAAACATAGACTTAAAACCTGGCTATTTAAACAAGCCTTCCCAGAACACTCTTAAATCTCACCTCATCTACTCAAAGAATGTTTCCACTCCGGCACTGTAAATAATTAACTATGATGTTAACCTACTCATGCCTTTCTCTCTCTTCTCCTAGTTCCATTACCCCTGTTCATTGTAACTTCATTTCCAATGCACTAGTTTTCAGTTTTATGTTATCCTGCACTCCTTGTTCAAATGTAAACCGGCATGATGTGATCTTATCATGAATGCCGGTATATAAAAAACATAAATAAAAAAAATAAAAAGTATTGCAAGAGACAGGGCTAAATAGGCCAAGCTCTGCTGAGCCAAGAGCCTATGGAGACCATGGCTGGATTGATAGCAGGTGTACTCTATGGGGACCTCTGGTGGCAGGGAGGCTTGATCCTAACAGTACTCCCCCTCAAGCCCCTCTCCTCCCAGTTCCCACCAAGCAGGAGGATCTTAAGCATCAGGCATATAGCCAGGATGGAACTGGATACTAGGAGTCATAGAAGACAGGGTCTGAATGAAAGTCTTTGAAGGTCCATTCAGCACACCTGGGACTGGGTTGTTAGACTCTTGGTTTTTTAGGAGCAAAGTTGGTGAACTAAAGTCTCACAAAGGCAAGGCTGGGATCCCTCAGAGGCAAATTTGTGGTACTGATTGACTGTCGCTCCTCCCGGAATGGCAGAGCTGATTCAGACTCCTCCCAGCGCAGCATGGCTAGATTGGGTTCCTCCTGGAGCAGCATGGCTGGAGTCACTATGGTAGCACTCACATCCTGGACTGGATTGTTCAGAGCAGGATTTGGAACAAAACTCAAGACTAGAACATGGTTAGATTTCTCTTTAGAAAGTTAAAGGCAGACTCTGGGCACTGAATACCAGTTGCTTTCCAGAAAAAGGCATTCTTGCAGGAAAGTGAGGTAGAAGATCTGGGGTGGAATGTATCACTGGATTCTGTTTAAGGATGAAGTCTGTTTTAAAATTAAAATTAAGCTCTGGGCAGATAATTATTCTGGCTGGCTGAGACACTGCTACAGGATCAGAACTGGAAGTGACCTTTACTGCTGAAGTAGTTTTTAAGTCATCAACATAGCTAGATTTAGTTATAGCAAGATGACCCAGTCTAAATATACAGACTGTTTTCTGTGGGGTTCAAGCTCTACTTAACTTCTGATCAGCTACAACTGGAGTTTCAGGTCTCAGGGCAAGGTTTTCAATATTTGTTAACCCAAAGGCAGTTGAGCTGAATCTTACAAAATCCTCTTGTTCAGACACTGGTTTTAAAGGTAAGTTAACCTTGGCTGTAGATGAAATGCAGATAGCTTGATCAGGCTTAGGTGGAGGTGTAACCTGGCAAGAATCAGACTGAGGTTTTTGAAAATTGAATACAAGAATCATCCTTCAAAACAGGTTAACTCAGAACTTGATTATAATAGTATTCCTTTATAACTTAATTGCAATGTTCCTCCTCCACTCACTTCTGCTGATAGATTTGCCTTCAGGAGTAATTAAAACAGATAGCTTTAACAGTTGATCATAATGTTTTTCTTTTTTCAGTGTCTGGTGCTGCAAATTAACTATAGTGTGATCTACAGATCTCTGAGAGTCCATGTTAAATGAAACCAAGGTGGGAACAGGTTTTACTTGAAAGGTTTTAGCTGTCTTTAAATGCAATGGACAAACAGAAATCCTCTAATAATGAAGATACTTTTACCCCTTGATGTAGCATTCCTCTTTCACTGCCTTCTAAGGACCTCTAAGAAGAACACTGAGTGATTATAAATCAAGTTCAACAGAATCTAGTCTAAACACAGACTTGGAGACACATGCTGGAGCCAAGGACTGGATATGAAGGCAAGGCACGGCTGGGCACATATGGAACTAGGCTGGACAAACAAGGCAAGGCACTGGCAGTACAGGGAACGGATACTAAGGACAGGACTAGACAAAACTATCAAGGACAGAACTGGGACAAGACAGAAAAGAACAAGGAACATAGAAGGTCAGTAGGCCATTAAGCATAAGGCCCAGAGGCTTGGAAGGGAGGTAAATAGGAGGGCTGGAGGCTACAGGCTAGGTAAGGCAGGGCTAGAAAGCCCAGAGGCCACAGGACAAGGCAAGACAGAGCTGGAAGGCCCAGAGGCCACAGGACTAGGCAAGACAGAGCTGGAAGGCCCAGAGACCACAGGACTAGGCAAGGCTGGAAGGCCCAAAAGGCACAGGATGAGGCAAGACTGAGCTAGAAGGGCTAGACACTATAGGACTAGCAAGACAGAGCTGGAAAGCCCAGAGGCACATAGCAATACAAGGTAGAACAGGGCCAAGCAGGCAGCCAAGAAGACTTGATGACAAGACACAGGACTAAATAGGCCAAGCTCTGCTAAGCCATGATTTATGGAGACTATGGCTGGAGCAAGAGCAGGTGTACTCTATGGGAAGGTGGAAAGAAGACAAAACAATTACCAGCATGGTTAAAAGGGGAGGTGAAAGAAGTTTTTTTAGCCAAAAGATCTTCATTTAAAAATTGGAAGAAGGATCCAACAGAAGAAAATAGGATAATGCATAAGCGTTGGCAAGTTAAATGTAACACATTGATAAGACAGGCTACGAGAGAATTTGAAAAGAAGTTGGCCGTAGAGGCAAAAACTCACAGTAAAAACTTTGTAAAATATATCAGAAGCAGAAAGCCTGTGAGGGAGTCAGTTGGACCGTTAGATAATCGACGGGTTAAAGGAGCCCTTAGAGAAGATAAGGCCATTAAAGAAAGACTAAATGATTTCTTTGTTTCGTGTTTACTGAAGAGGATGTTGGGGAGGTACCCGTACCGGAGAAGGTTTTCATGGATAATGATTCAGATGGACTGAACCAAATCACGGTGAACCTAGAAGATGTGGTAGGCCTGATTGACAAACTGAAGAGTAGTAAATCACCTGGACCAGATGGTATACACCCCAGAGTTCTGAAGGAACTAAAAAATGAAATTTCAGACTTACTAGTAAAAATTTGTAACCTATCATTAAAATCATCCATTGTACCTGAAGATTGGAGGATAGCTAATGTAACCCCAATATTTAAAAAGGGCTCCAGGGGTGATCCGGGAAACTACAGACCGGTTAGCCTGACTTCAGTGCCAGGAAAAATAGTGGAAAGTGTTCTAAATATCAAAATCACAGAACAAATATAAAGACATGGTTCAATGGAATAGAGTCAGCATGGCTTTACCCAAGGCAAGTCTTGCCTCACAAATCTGCTTCACTTTTTTGAAGGAGTTAATAAACATGTGGATAAAGGTGAACTGGTAGATGTAGTGTACTTGGATTTTCAGAAGGCATTTGATAAAGTTCCTCATGAGAGGCTTCTAGGAAAAGTAAAAAGTCATGGAATAGGTGGCGATGTTCTTTTGTGGATTACAAACTGCCTAAAAGACAGGAAAGAGTAAGATTAAATGGACAGTGGAGTGCCTCAGGGATCTATACTGGGACCCTTATTTTTCAATATATTTATAAATGATCTGGAAAGAAATACGACGAGTGAGGTAATCAAATTTGCAGATGATACAAAATTGTTCAGAGTAGTTAAATCACAAACAGATTGTGATAAATTGCAGGAAGATCTTGTGAGACTGGAAAATTGGGCATCCAAATGGCAGATGAAATTTAATGTGGATAAGTGCAAAGTGATGCATATAGGGAAAAATAACCCATGCTATAATTACACAATGTTAGGTCCATATTATGTGCTACAACCCAAGAAAGAGATCTAGGCGTCATAGTGGATAACACATTGAATCCATCGGTTCAGTGTGCAGCGGCATTCAAAACAAACAATGTTGAGAATTATTAGAAAGGGAATGGTGAATAAAACGGAAAATGTCATAATGCCTCTGTATCGCTCCATGGTGAGACCGCACCTTGAATACTGTGTACAATTCTGATCGCCGCATCTCAAAAAAGATATAATTGCGATGGAGAAGGTACAGAGAAGGGCTACCAAAATGATAAGGGGAATGGAACAGCTCCCCTATGAGGAAAGACTAAAGAGGTTAGGACTTTTCAGCTTGGAGAAGAGATGACTGAGGGGGGGTATGATAGAGGTGTTTAAAATCATGAGAGGTCTAGAACGGGTAGATGTGAATTGGTTATTTACTCTTTCAGATAATAGAAAGACTATGGGGCACTCCATGAAGTTAGCGTGTGGCACATTTAAAACTAATCGGAGAAAGTTCTTTTTCACTCAATGCACAATTAAACTCTGGAATTTGTTGCCAGAGGATGTGGTTAGTGCAGTTAGTATAGCTGTGTTTAAAAAAGGATTGGATACGTTCTTGGAGGAGAAGTTCATTACCTACTATTAATTAAATTGACTTAGAAAAAATAGTCAATGCTATTACTAGCAACAATAACATAGAATAGACTTAGTTTTTGGTACTTGCCAGGTTCTTATGGCCTGGATTGGCCACTGTTGGAAACAGGATGCTGGGCTTGATGGCCCTTGGTCTGACCCAGTACGGCATATTCTTATGGAACCTCTGGTGGCAGGAAGGCTGCAGAGCAAGCTAGATCCTAACTAGAAAGCTCCTTCTGCTGAGAAACTTGGTCATCAGAGGCACTCATTTGGAAACTCGTTTTGAGGGTGATACAATAGGTACATGCCTTCCAGGATTCTGCTGGTAGAAATGAAAACCAGATAGTTAATGCACTTAAAGAAGAAAATAAGGACTCTAAAATTGGTGTTATCATCCTTCTAGGAATCAATGTCCTCACTAACAGCATTCAAGATTTCTAGACTCTAGGGATTCAGATTGGTGCATGTTGAAGACTATTGCCTGTTCAGAAATTGTTACCTTTTCACAGAAAGGGAAAGGAAAGCTAATCCATATAGGCAACTTCAATATATAGCTCAAAATCTGGTGTAAGAAAGAAGGTTTTGGATATAATGGGGGATGTGGCCGTGTATGGAACAGTAAAAGACTATGTGGTAGAGATGACCTACATCTGTCCATGGCAGGAGAAAGGATCCTAAACGAGAAACATCAGATATGTCATAAGGCATTTAAACTAAAGGTAGTAGAAGGAAACTGGAATGTTGCCCCAAACAAATACAGGAAGTGGATAGAGAAATTAACAAAAATATTCAAATCAAAAGTTCTCTTTTAAATAAAAGGGTGATCAGGAAGAGCAGCAAGCCAAGTGAGAAAAGCTGGTAAGCTATGAGCACAAATGCTCGTAGTCTGGGCAATAAAATTCCAGATCAGCCAATGTTCAGAAAGCCAATTTATTCTTCATACATCACTATGGCTCAGTAAATGTTTATCTCATTTCACATCTCTGCAGGTCCTAATGGTGAAAGCAGATTTAGATATTGTTACTGTTACAGAGACATGATTCATGAATGGAAAATGGTTATACCAGGCTATAACCTGTTGAGGAAGAATAGAGATGACAGAAATGGGGGAGGAGTAGCACTTTATGTACAAAAATAATATCTGAGTCGTTGAAATGCAATGGGTGTGGGGAAAGGAAAGAGCGCTGTGGGTTGTCTTTAAAAAAGATGACACTTCCATTTATACAGGTGTGGTCAACAGGCTCCAAATTAAACAGAAGAACTGATGACATTCAAAAGAAAAGAAGGAAAGGAGAAGTGATGCTCATTGGAGATCTTAATCTGTAGTTCCGGATGTGGATCGGAGTATCCCTGCTGCAGAACCTGCAAGAAGCAGAAAGATTGTGGATGCCCTTCAAGTGGCTATGCTCAGATAAATGATGATAGAACCCACGAAGGGAGGAACAATGCTGGACCCGGTACTCACAAATGGAGATATCTCTAATGTTCATGTAGGTGTCCACCTGAATACCAATAATCATCAGACAGTATATTTTGATATAACAGCCAAAAGGAGAAGTAGTCACACAAAGCTCTAAGTCCTGGAATTCAAAAATACAGATTTGGTAAAATGGCAACATACCTTGAGGAGAAGCTAGAAAACTAGGAAGAAATGGGTGAATAGGAACAATTATGGGCCAAATTAAATGGAGCTATAATAAAGGCAACAAACCTTTATGTAAAAAAAGAGAGAGAAAAAGGAAACCAATATGGTTCTCTAAGCAGGTGATTGAGAAAATAAAGGCAAATAGATCAGCATTCAAAAAGCACAAAGGAACTCAAAATGATAAACAAAGAGATAATTTATCTGGTCAAGCTCAAGGAGTCAAGGAAAGAAATCAAGATAGCAAAAGCTCATGTGGAAGAAAGGATCACCAAAGAAGTAAAGCAAGGTGACAATAGGGATGTGAATCGTTTTTGAACGATTAAAATTGTCAGATAATTTTAAAATCGTCCAAAATCGTTAGAGTGCACGATACAATACAAATGCCCCGATTTATCGTCAGGGGCATTTGTATTGTATCGTTAAATAGGGCACACCCAAAAACCCACTCCGAACCTTTAAAACAAATCCCCCACCCTCCTGAACCCCCCCAAAATGTTTTAAATTACCTGGGGTCCAGTGGGGGGGGTCCCGACGCGATCTCCCTCTCTCTGGCCACGACTGCGTTGAGAGAAATGGCGCCGGTGGCCCTTTGCCCTTATGTGACAGGGCAAAGGTAGCGCCGGCGCCATTTTGGTTCCTGGTTCCCGACGTCACGCATCCAGGAGATCGCCCCCGGACCCCCGCTGGACCCCCAGGGACTTTTGGCCAGCTTGGGGGGGCCTCCTAACTCCCACAAGACTTGCGAAAAGTCCAGCGAGGGTCCGGGAGCGACCTCCTGCAAGCGGGCCGTATTGCCAATCTTCAAAATGGCGCCGGCGCTACCTTTGCCCTCACTATGTCATACGGTTTTCCCGCCCTCCCCCGATTTAGGATTTAAAAAAAAACAAAAACACACGACGATAAGATTTCCCTCCCCCCCAGCCAAAATCGATCGTTAAGACGATCGATCACATGATTCACACCCCTAGGTGACAAAGCATTTTTCAGTTATATAAGAGAAAGGAGGAAGGCCAGAGTGGCATTGTAGGATTGAAAGAAGACAAGAAGCAAGGTATGGAAAAAGATGAAGAAATAGAAATATTAAATACTTCAGTTCCATGTTCATTAAGTTTATAGTTTATAGTTTATTTGGTTTTATATACCGTTACATCAGTCGTTTGACCATCACAACGGTGTACATTGACATAATTCAATACATACAAAACTATATAACTTAAATGCGTCATTTTAGTTAGTTTCCTAAACTCAATGACAACTTAAAATCTTAAAAAGCCTTAAAAATAATAAAACTTAACTACTATTATTACTATTATTATTAAGTTATTTATTTGATTTATATTCCACTTTTCTGGCACTTTCAAAGTGCCAGAAAAGTGGAATATACTGTAGGTACTGTAGGTATTTCCCTGTCCTCACAATCTAAGGGCCAGATTCATTAAGGCTTTTCTTTCATTTTGTGCCTATGGGAAAAACCCTTAGGGGTAGATTTTATAATTTTGCGCGAGCGCGAACTTTTGTTCGCGCACCAGGCACGAGCAAAAAGTACGCTGGATTTTATAAGATACGCGCGTCGCCACACGTATCTTATAAAATCCGGGGTCCGCGCGCGCAAGGGGTTGCACTTTGTGCAACCTGCGCGCGCCGAGCCCAGCACGCGTTGCCTGTTCCCTCCGAGGCCGCTCCGAAATCGGAGCGGCCTCGGAGGGAACTTTCCTTTGCCCTCCCCCCACCTTCCCCTCCCTTCCCGTACCTAACCCACCACCCCCCCGGCCCTATCTAAACCCCCCCTACCTTTGTTGCCAGATTTACGCCTGCTCACTATTAAACCACGCAAGTAGTTGCCTGGTTTTCCATCAACCTTTTTAACCAGATTGAAGTCAATATTCAAAAGCCATTTAGACGGATAACTCAAGCGGTTAAAATGTAGTCACATAAGTCAGGGGCATTCTGGGGAAGGGCAGTAATCATTTCCGGGTGGAGCAGAGTTGTAAGGCTGTCCTAAGTTAGTTGGTTAGACATAACTGTCTAACTTTAAGATAGCAGGGTATATTCAGTGGTGCAACTGCTGAATATACCCTGCTAGTTAACCCTATATGTTTCTCCAGATAAGTAGCTGAGCCACACAGCAGCTATAATGGATCTCATGCTGTCAGTCCAGAGGGTGTCTATAAAATGATCAGTGGTCTTCATTGTAAAGCATATAGGGACAAGCTTAAAGATCTCAAGGTAAGAAAATATCTGAAACAGACTTCCAGTGAATGTTATAGGATCCAAAAAATAGTGGCAGAATTTGAGCATGATAGATACACAGTAACTTTAGTGGCAGAGGGAAAGAGAACTGTGACAGCACCATAGAGAGGCATGGATGGGCAGACTGGATGACCCAAGTGGTCATTTTCTGCCCACATCTTTTAAGTAACTTGAGAAAACGGTGCAGAGCACAAGCGGCAGACGGATGCGCAATGACAGATTTAGAGTTTTGCCAACCATAGGCACAATCGGTACCTTGAGCCCCCCTCCCCAACATGAAGTTAGACAAAAGAGATGAGAAGGGCTAAGGTACAGTCCCCACAGTTTCCTTCAGCAGCTCAAGGGTAGATACTATGGCAAAAGAAAATAGAAAATCGTGAAGCACAATGCAAATGTTTCCATCTTTTATATTACATTATAAAAATGAAGTAATTTTCCAAACTTGCTTGTGTCTGTATATTTTTTAATTGGATGTGAGCAAGGGATCTCAAGCATCAGTAGAGGGAAGAGATCTCAGGGATGGATAGAGGAAGGAAAGGGTGAGAACACCAGGGATGGGAAGAGAAGGGTGAAGGATCAAGAATGGGATGAAAAGAAGATGAGAGGAGTGGGGATGGAAAAAGGTGTGAGAAGGAAAGAGGATTAGGAATGGGGGATGGGAGATAGGAGATGTGGAAATCGAGGAATGGGGGAAGATCAGGAATCTGGGATAGGAGAAGAAGAGGGCTTGGGAAGGAGGTTGAGGGATTCAGAAAGGGAGGAGGGAGTAGATTGGATTGGGGGTGGATCTGGGGAAAAGAATCTGAGGTCATTGAATTGTGTTGGTGGAGGTTGGGGTGGGGAAGGAGGCAGGTGCCCCTATCATGCTTTGCTCTTCTTTGAATCCCTTCTCTAATCTCCCACCCAATCTGGCATTCACACAGACACAGATGGCACTAATCCCTCCTCTGTCATACACACACACACACACACACACACACACACTGCTCCCTTCCACTGTTCCCTTTTCTCTCCTGGTCACATCCTCCAGCTGATTCCCTCTCATCCCCCTCCATTGATCCCCACTCAGCTCCACCTAAACTCCTCAAAATGAACCCTTTTTCTCTGTTTGCTCCAGGGTCACCCTCTCCCATCCCATTCCCTGTATACTGCCTGGGAGGGGAGGGGCTGCATCAGACAGCACAGCTGGAGCACACAACAAATTTTCACCCAGCCTGCTGCCCCCAGATTTTTGCCGCCCTACATATAGGCCTAGTGTGCCTACTGAGAAATCCAGGCCTGTGGACGCGCTGAAAAAATAGCCCCACATTGAATTTTAGGTTATGTACAATGTGGTTTTTTTGCTGCCACCATGACACCACAAAGGGGCACATGTTCAGAAGGGTTTTATGTGCAAACACACCTTCCAAAAATTGCACACCTCCCCTCCCCCCAGAACTGGGGGAAAGTACCTGGTCTGGCGATAGGAGGTTCCCCTTTGACAATTAACTTGCTTATCTGCAGGTATAAAGTACCCATGCACCTGCAAGGTCCCTGGGCAAACTGAAAATTGTCACCCGACTACAATGAAAAGTTTGAACAGCAAATAAATCAAAATGTCCTAACAATAAGCTATACATTTTGACAGGTTAATGACTCTAGAGAGGTTTGTTGACACTTTATATGGTGCATTAAGTTTCTTGGCTTTCACAATGCACTGTGTATCATAGCCTTCGGCAAAGCAATTATGTGTGTTCACATTATAGCTCTTGAGGGATCTGCAGAGAGGATGCTTGCCAAGTGACTCCCAAATCATGAAGCCAAGAGGGTGCTCCCTGGATACTAATTTCCAGGTTAAGAAAGATCTGGTACTGTACTCTGCACTGCGAAGAATTGTGCCTTGAATTAAAACTTGGCACAAGTGTGTATTTTAAAGTGGATTAATTATTGGGGAGGGTAATTTCCAAAGGCAATTCTGTGGGAGAAATAGTGCTCTACTCACGTTATAAAGCTGCACCCGCCTGATCTGCGGGGTAAATTAATTTACATCTGCACATCCTGTGTGTGCACGTACGTTTACCCAGATCGAGCAGAGTGGAGATGGGGGAGAGGTTTGGATTTACATGGATACTTTTGGATTTTCAAATTTATGAAATATCTTCCTGGAAAAATGTCTGCGTACAAATTAATAGTGTGCGGATAGTTTTGATGTTGACAGTTTTCAAAGTGAACATGTGCGCGAAGGTTTGCCCTGAAAACTGGTGTAACTTCCATGCCTATTTGCTTATCATCTTATGCAGGCTATTATCCCCCACGTAAACTCTGCATAAACAAGTGTGTAGAAAGAGCTCCTTGTTTTAGGTAACAGTAACTACTTGTATTTTTCAATGTAAAAATATACTCCCACGCAGGAGCCCACTTTCATGATCTCACAGGGTGCCACTGAGAAGCTATGGTTTGACAGAGGAATGGCAGTTACTGTGCCATGAAGACAGGTGATTCTGCGGTTTTCACAGGCAATGTTTGATTGCAATATCAATGACTTGCAGTGAGATCCTCACACAGAAAAAAAAAAAAAAAATTATCATGCAGAGTGTAAGAAGAGCTTGTGACTGACTGATGCCTTCACAATGAGAACCTGTGATAGCCCCATAGACTTCTTCTACAGGGTGTTTTTCAAGTTCTGCATAGTGGGAGAAAGACCACATACGCTTTGGATCAATTCCCAAAGCAAAAAACCACACGTGTAACGTTCGCTTTGCCGCAAGTACAAAGTCCACGCCATCACTTTTGCTGGAAAAGATTTTAGTGGATGAGAAATTGCACCTCCCCCAAGCGAAACACCCTCCCTCTCAGCGTGTTGCAGAGCGACATGCAGACTTTCAGCCACATTTTCAAAAAGCCAATTAACCTGGGTAAAGCGCCTTTCCCATAGGATACTATAAGAAAGATTTTTGAGCTGTCTGCGATAGACGTTACCAATGTAACCATGAAAACTCTAAAAGCTAACAGGAAAAAGTAGCATTGACCTATATGCACTTAGAGGGGAAATGTTCTCTGCCTGGCTGGTGCCCTGCCTGCTTACTTTTTAAACCAGCACAAATTCAGCTGAATTTCAAATACAAGGTACCTGTGTACACTGCGACCGAATAGCATTTATGGGGCAGACACTCCTCCACTTTCACCCTGAGTGCCTGCCAACTACTTCTCCTCAGCCGCCAAGATCCAGCCAACACTGCTCCTGCATCTTCGGGCCCCACGTGCCTGCAGATGCTGCACTTCCTCTCTTCTGCTGCTTGCACCCATCCAACACTGCTTCTACTCCTTTGGGCACTGGACCTCATGTTCCTACAGATGCTGTTCTTCCTTTCTTCAGTCACCTGTAGCCTGGTCATTTTTTTATGGCTTCTGCATCTGTTAGCCACAGTGATTGAGCCACTGTCTTCCCACCCACCTGGTCCATGGGACACCACTTCTTCTTCCAGCACACATGGATGGGACATAGGAGGCACAGTTCCCATGGGTCTGGGCCTTGCTCTGCTGCCTGAAGACATCTGAGAAGGGCTGATAGTAGCACTAAGCAGCCAACTCCAAATGTGTGGCACTCTAGGCTGCCACCTAGTTTTCCTACAGCTTCCACTGGCCCTACCCAGTGAGTGCTTTTCCATTCAGGGTTGCCAACAGGAATAGAGCAGCATTGGCAGAGTTTGGCTCTCAGCAGGGCCTGCTGGAGAAAGTATTGCATTTCCACCAGTGCATCTGGTAACTGAAGGAGTGACTTTGAGTGGCCCTGGGTTATTACTCTGGAAGCAATGTATTATGGGCTGTCATCACATCCTTAGATATCTCTGATTCTAAAAGATTTGTTGAGCTTAGAGCTTCAAAGACAAACCCAATCTCAGCTGTGGTCATTTGTAAGTACTCTGGGAAAATAGATACTTTGGTACAACAATCCAGTGCATTGCAAGTTTTCAACCTGACTTCCATGAAGGATAGTTTGATTATCTATAATAAACTAGAAATTTTGGAGAACCAGGCTAAGCCTCTTAATTTGAGATTTGTCAATCTTCTGAAATCTGTTACTATTTCATCTGGTGAAATGTTTAAAAAGGACCTTGTAGAAGTGCTTAAAGTTCCAGATAATTCTATGTCTCCTACTATTAGGATCTATTATTTACTAATCTAAGAAATGGTGTGAGTCACAAGAGGAAAGTCTCATGGAAGGACAGTGTTGCATTCAGCGGTTTGAGGGGCAAGGATGCAGACCACCACTTTTACCTCCAGCCCCAATGCCAAGGAAGACCCCCCCCCCCCCAATTCACAATGTGGCCGACCTGTGCACTCCTGCAGGCCTGACGTGGCCTGCAACAGAACACCGCCAACTTCACTCTGCGCCTCTCCTAGACGCATGAACACACGCACATCTAACTGAGATTTAAAGGGCCCGTGGTGGGAGATTCCCTGCAGTGCCCAATTCTGATGTCACTGCCAGTGGGGCCTCACACTCCCAGCAACCCATGCCTTAGCAATAGGTTGATTACCTTGTTGGTAGAGCGCGTTGCCTCTGTGAGTTCCTGCTGTCCTGGTCCTTGTTCTTTGTTCCAGGTCTTCATCTTGTCAGCTCTGGTCCTCATTCCCTAGATCCATCCTAGGTCCTTGTTCCTTAATCTTATGGTCAGTCTTCAGTTCCTCATCTTCATTCCTGTGGTCAGTCTTTGGTTCTTCAGTGTCTTCTCCACCTGTGCTGTTCCTTCCCTGCCTATATGCACTGTTTTCCCTCAGACGAATCTCTGGTTTTGACTTCAGTTTGCCTGAATATGACTCTGATTGAACTCTGCCTGCCACTGACCACTGCCTGCTTCTCATCTATGATAGAACTCAGCCAGCCACTAACCATTGCCTATATTGACTATGATTGAACTGTGCCTTCCTTGACCACTCCCTGACTCTGACCAGCCTGAATACTGCCTGCCCTGACCACCAGCTGCCTCTGACTCCTCCTACATTCAACCTGCCCTATGTCACCTCCATCACCTCATGATCAGAGGCTCGCACCCAAGTCCTGCCGGCCCCCAAGGGCTTACCCTAAGGAGAAGGTGGGCTGGTGTAGGTGAAGCTCCAATTGGGCCTCTATCACAGCCAGCTTCGCCAGCCGATTGTAGGGACCTACAAGATTCCTCTCTGCAGATTGTGCCAACTCCACCTTGGTCCAAGGGTCCACATGCGCAACAGATTGCCTAGGCCATGGACCCAGTGGAGGCTGCAGTCCTACAGGCCATTCTGGGCCTAGCCCAGAGACTCCAAGAACAGCAGCACGTCCTCGAGGCTTCCATGGAGTGACTCAACACTCGCCTAGATGCTACCACAGCTTCAGCTGCACCAACCTCACTTCTGGCAACTTCACCTTTTATTGCGGCTTCAAGCCACCCCATCCTGCATCTTTCCACGCCTCCTCAGTAGCAGGGGATCCAAAATTATGCCAAGGATTCCTGAACCAATGCTACATGCATTTCTTCCTCCAGGTGGCTCTCTTCCCTGAAAACTCAGTAAAAATGATCTTTATTCTCTCCCTTCTTGATGGTAAAGCTCTGCCCTGGGAATCTCCTTTGTGGGAGCTCACTGACACAATCCTCCAGGACCTCCAGTGCTTCATGACAACATTCAAGACCATCTTTGACGAACCCAGCCAGCTAGCAACCTCAGGATCCGATCTTCTCCATTTGTGCCAGGGGTCTCAGGCTCTAATGAACTACACCATAGAGTCCAGACCCTGGCCACCGAACTCGATTAGAGAGAGGACTTCATCTGCATCATCTTTTTGGAGAGTCTCTCCTCCCAGATAAAGGATGAGCTAGCTGCCCATGAGTTACCCGAGTTCCTGGAGGGCCTCATTGACCTGGTGAGTAGGATTGATCACTGCCTTCAACAGCGGTCTAGAGAGTTCCATCCTCCACACTGAACCATCATTTTGGCTCCACATTTTCAGCACTCCATTCTCTCCACCAGCAGTGGCTCCATCACCCATGACATGCCCCGATGAACCTATGCAGCTTGGATAGGGTCACCTCACCCAAGGAGAGACTTTGATGACATCAGCTGGGCCTGTGCCTTTATTGTGCTGGTACAGGGTACCAGATTGCTCAATGCCCTATTAGGCATGGAAACTTCA
This sequence comes from Rhinatrema bivittatum, assembly GCF_901001135.1. Lineage (NCBI taxonomy): Eukaryota > Metazoa > Chordata > Amphibia > Gymnophiona > Rhinatrematidae > Rhinatrema > Rhinatrema bivittatum. The sequence goes on along the minus strand of NC_042620.1, from coordinate 174,975,494 downwards.
GAGCCAAGGATCTGGTGGGGAGGTGATCCTTAGGCTTCACAACTCCAGCTCCTCAACTAACTTTCCCAGTAATGATCTCTGTAGACAACAAAGACTTTACACTACCCTAGCTCTGGTTGACTCCAGCTCTGGGGGAAATTTCCTGATGAAAGCCTTAGTAGACCATCTACAGCTTCCTATAGTTCCCAGGAAGTCCCTCTTGATAATTTCCTCCATATATGGGGACCTGTTGCCTGATGGAATTACCTTGGCCACTGCTCCCTTGAGCTACTTCACAACAAATGAATCATATTTCATTCATAGACAGAGCTGTCCATCCTATTGTACTGGGCCTTCCTTGGCTCCAATTGCATTCTCCACAATTTGACTGGGCCATGTTACAACTCACTACGTGGGGGCCTCACTGTCATGAAATGTGTCTAGAACAGATGGAGCCCCTATTCTGCTTATCCCTGGCAGCCTCCTTCCACTGTGCAGTGACTTTGGGGACTTATTCTCCAAAAGGAAGGCCAAGACACTGCTACCCCCACAGGAATATGACTGCAGAATTGAGTTACTCCCTGATACCAAGTCTCCAAGGGCTAGGGTATATTCCTTGTCTCTTCCTGAAATGAAAGTTATGTTGGAGTATATCCGAGAGAACCTAGACCATGGGTTCATTCAATGATCTACATCCCCAACCAGTGCCAGTTTCTTTTTTGTGTCTAAAGAGAATGGCTCCCTTTGGCCTTATATCAACTACCATGGACTAAACATCATGACTAAGAATGATCTGTATCCTTTATACTTAATCTCGAACTCTTCAACCGGCTCCAGGGGGCAAGGAGTTTTAAGAAACTAGACCTTTGAGGACCCTACAACTTAATCATCTAGATATGACATGTTCATTCATCATGGAGGTGCATGCCAGTATTCCCCTAAGGGGGTTCTCCATCCCTGTTTGTTCTTTTCAAGGAAATTCACATCAGTGGAGCGTAATTACGGCATTGGTGATAGGGAGTTTCTTGCGATCTAACTCACACTGGAAGAATGGCATCACTGTATAGAAAGTACCCAGCACCGTATTATACTGATCATAAAAATCTGGAACACCTCCATCATGCCAAATGACTGCACACCAGGCCCACTTGTCCCTGTTTTTTTGCACTTTTCAATTTTTGAGCTAAGGTATAGGCTGGCTTTCAAAAACATCCATGCTGATGCCCTCTCACGCTCCTTCCAAGTAAAGGACGACCCAGAATCTCCCAGGCTCATCATCGACCTGGCCAGGATTCTCCTAGCTGCCACCATGACTGTCCCACCAGGGAAGACTGTCGTACCCTGAAAACTCAGAGAAAAGGTATTAAGATGGTCCCACAACTCCAGTGTCTCAGGTCACCCTGGATGGGCTCAAACCCTTGCACTGCTCCAACAATATTATTGGTGGCGACAAATGAAGCAGAATGTTCGAGCCTACATGGATTCTTGTCCCACCTGTGCACAGCAGAAAGCTCTGTCGGGCCAACCCTGGGGCTGTTACAACCATTGTCAGCCCCCAGACCCATTTGTGCACTGATTTTATAGTGGACCTTCCTCGCTCTAATGGCGCTACCATAATTTGGGTGTTGGTGGATCACTTTTCAAAGATGGGGCACTTCGTCCCATTTCTGGGCCTTCCCTCTGCCCTGGAGCTAGCATGCCTGTTCACGCTTCACATCTTCCATTTGCATGGATTACCCAAGCATATCGATCTGACTAGGGAATGCAATTCACGGTGAAGTACTGGAATTCATTGTGTAAGAAGTTCGGAATCATCTTGGACTTCACAATTGCCTATCACCCCCAGGGAAACAGTCATCCTGAGCATGCAAATCGAACAATCAGGACATTCCTCTGGGATTATGCAATGAACGTCAGGATAACTGGGCCTTCTCTACTGCCTTGGGCGGAATTTTCTCATAATTTTCAAATCTGCAGTGCCACCGGCGCCATTACTAAACCTAACTCTCCCAGTGGCTGTTCCCTGATCAGCAACCCAGCTCTTAGCACAGGAACTGCAGAACCTCTAGACTCGTATCAATGAGATGATCAAGAAAACAGCCAAGAGGGCCAAAGGGACCACAGATGCTCATCACAGGCCAGCACCACAATTAAGGCAGGGGAGAAGGTGTGGTTAAGCCACATGTCTCATACACCTCAGAGTACCATCAATGCGCTTGGCACCATGGTATATCAGACCATTCACCATCCTTTGTAAAATTGGACCTGTGACTTACCAATTGCGACTGCCTCATACGTTGGGTATCCTCAATGTTTTCCACATTTCATTACTAAAACCTTTAGTGCTCTCCTGTCCCTCTAGAGTAACACCTAAACTGCAGAAGGAAGCAGTGAAGATAATCCAATTTACGAAGTAGAAGAGATTTTGAACTCTCGACAAAGGGGCAAGAGGTGGGAATACCTCATTTCCTGAAAAGGTTATGGTCCCGAAGGAAACACATGGGAACCTGTAACCAACATTCTAGACTACAACCTAAGAGAATTCCACACCCTTGATCCCAGGAAACAAAGTCCCTCAGGGAGGGGCTTTAAGGGGGGCTACTATTGCATTCGGCAGTCTGTGGGGCAAGGCTGCAGGCCACCGCTCTTACATCCTGCCACAACGCTGAGGAAGACCCCCCAATCCACAATGCAGCTGACCACTGCTCTCTTGCAGGTCCGACAAGGCCCACAGCAGGACGCCACCGACTTCACTCTACACCTCCCCTAGGCACACACATGTTTGGCCAGGATTTAAAGGGCCTGCAGTGGGACATTCTCCATGGCACACAATTCTGATGTCACTACCAGCAGCCCTTAAAAAGGCCTTGCTCCCAGCAACCCATGCCTCAGCAATAAGTTGACTAGCTTGTAAGTAGAGCAAGTTGCCGCTGCATGTTCCTGCTGTCCCTGGTTCCTGGTCCTTCATCTTCTAGTTCCTTCATCTAGTCCTGTGGTCAGTCTTCAGTTCTTCCGTCTTTTCTCTTGCCTATGCGTTCCTTACCTCCTGCCTGCGTATTCCGCCCTGTCTTCCCTCAAACAGATCTCTGGTTCTGACTTTGGCTTGCCTGATTATGACTGTGATTGAAACTGTTGCCTGTCACTGACGCTCTCACCTACTATAGAACTCTGCTGGGCCACTGACCACTGCCTGTATTGACTACGATTGAACTCCACCTGCTTTGACCAGTACTCCGACCAGCCTGAATGCTGCCTGCCCTGACCGCCACCTGCCTCTGACTCCACCTGCATTCAGCCTGCCCTGGACTCTGGCTTGTGACTAGACTACCGACCATTATCTCATCATCAGAGGCGTGCGTCTAAGTCCTACTGGCCCCCTGCACCCGAGGGGTCAACTTAAGGGGAAAATGGGCTGGTATAAGTGAAGCTCCAGTTAGGCCTCTGTCACAGCCAGCTCTGCCAGCTGACGGTGGGGACCTGCAGAGCTCCTCTCTGCAAGTAGTGCCAACTCCACCTTGGGTCAAGGGTCCATATCCGCAACAGACAGATTTCCTTGGACAGTTTAAATCTCATTTAGATTCTTGAAAACATTACGCTTACGCTTGAAACATTACGTTTACGCTTATAGTAAAGTTTGTTTTGAACACTCCACTTCGAGTGTCCTGTGAGTCCTTGAATATTGGATACAGAGACTGCATGGAGAAAAGTAATCTAACACTGACTATACCCATGAGAACTTTGTTTTCCCCTGCTATGCTCAGGCCCTGGCGGTTCCTCCTGCATCCCACTTTGAAGAATTCACATTCTGGAGTGAGAGGACCAGTGCTTTTGAACTGGGACTTAGCCCTGGGACTGAGTGGGTCCCCTCCACCAATTCAGTCCTAAACACCAAATTAGGGTGCAACATATTTCTTTTCATCTGTTTTGATTTCTAAATTTCAAATTGTTCTTGGGAGGAAATTGTAGATTCTTATAAAAATAAAGTTTTGAAAATTTATCCCCAGCTGCATGTCAAGTCCATTGTTTGCCTGCAGCTCCATGAACGAGGCTCTTCGCCAATAAAGATAGAATCTAAAGCAGAAAATTAACGCCAAAAGACCATTAATTATTAGTTCATTTACATCCCCCTGAAAGCAATGTTGCAAATAATAATAATAATATCAGAACAAATGAAACAAGGAATTGCCAAATCCTCCCACTAATTACATGAGTTTGTAGCTCTGAAGATGCTACTGTTATACAATATGTTTCTGGCAAAATATGAAACAAGTGTTTGTTCCCTTTCTCAGCTTATGGCAAGTCGGGGGAAAAACGAACCTGAGCATTCCTACCAGTCACAATAGGGACTGTTTTTTGGTTCCCAAAGTAAACAAAGACAATACAGCAACAAGGGGTATCAATGTCAAACCCTAATGCGTTTGTTTTTCATAAACAGAAATAATATCAAAGTATCACGAAAAACAATAGTTGATTGTGGATTTCTCACATGAAATATTTTAATGAATATAATTTAATACATGTATATAGGATAACGTGGAGGAATGTCATTACTTAATTAGGGTGTGCACAATGGATTATAAAATATTAGTCCATTGAATTAGCCCACTCCTTACAGTTGGGCAATTGTTTAAGATGATCCAGTGGAAAACACAAATCTCTAGGGAAGGACTAAAGCTAATTATGTGCCAAAGGGAAAATATATAATAAAATAAAACTCCTAACTGAACCCAGTAAGTGACAGATCAGTGCTATTAACTAGACGAATGAATACTTATTGGTTCTGGAGTTAATTTGATTCTTTGTAGGGTATGACACCTTTTATGGAACCAATGAGAGAAATACAAAGATGGCTGTTTTCAAGGACTGGATTTGAGAACCAGGGGCGTACATTTCAAACAATACATATATAAAGCTCCATGCTGCAGACCAACATTCATGGATTGCTTGGTCCGTGCCAGAGGGAACCAGGGTTCCACATAGACCTGATGTTTTTAGGTCTCAGACTGAGGAAGGATTACTACACATCGCAGGGATGATCCATGATGGTGGAAGAGGACAATGAGAAGACTTCCCTTCTAGACTTTGAAAAGCAGAGTGTCTTAACTTATGGTCGCAGCTCTGGTTCTACTGTCCCCCAAATAAGTCTAATTTTCAAGATATCCACAGTCGATATTCAAGAAATATATTTACATACAGTAGATCTAAGAATCAGGTTAATGTTTACATTTTGGCTACCCTGAAAACCAGACCTGTTAAAGAATGCAGTTCATAGTTGGTTAGGTTGAAAGAGGACCAGAAATCCATTAAGTTCAACCCTCTTCTGACAACCTAACAGTTCTCTCTCTATAGAAACCCAAGGTAAGATGACAAAAACCTGACAAATTACCTCATTGAGAATTGGATAGTTATGCAGGGTCAGCTGCAAAGGTAGTGACCAGGAAAATGGCAAGGTAGCAGAAAAAGCCTTGATGGAAAAAAAAAAAAAAAAAAGCAAAAATAAGGGATGATTATTGAAAAGAAAATGGTGAACTGGAATATGTCTGTCTTTTTGTGTTTAACTCAAAGTTTGTGTTCTTTATGATACTTTTTCCTTACATAATGATAAGTTCTTCATTAATATATTTTATTGTCTCTACTTAGCACAGTCGCCATTGACATGTTTAAAATGTGATCTTTCCTCCCTTTTATTCCATTTGAGGTATTCTGTTACATAAAATATGATCTGCTCATCTTCTTTCTTTTCTGAGTATCAACATTCTGTCATTTTAACATAATCTAATCTTGTTTCTGTGCCCACTGACTACAAGAATATTTGCCAGCTACTTACATGTCCTTCTTGGTATTGCATTTCCCGGGTGTTGGGGGCTTCACTCACCCCTGACGCCCGGGTTCTGGACCTGTCCTATCTTCTCTGGCTGCGGTAGGCAGCTGCCTACACACTTGTGCTCCCAGGGCTCTCTGGTATTGCTGCGGTCTCCTCCAGTTCAGATCGGGTCTCCCCAAGTGCGTCGCAGGGAGACGCCGCCACCTCTAGTTTTGCCGGCTTTGTCTGCCTTAGGCATGATGTGCCTTTCCTGGCTTTAAGGGACCGTGGCGGGAAAGCCTCCTGCAGCCCCGGGTGATGACATCACTCAGCCTCCTTATATAAGGTAGTCCTTGCACTCAGACTTCGCCAGGTCTCTTGCTTCCTTGTCGTGTGCCTTGTTGCTGTTTGTTCCAGTTCCTGTTCCAGCTTCCTGTGCCTTCTACCCTTTGGACGGATCTCCCTGGCTTTGACCCTTGCTTGGACCTGACCTTGTCTCCAGCTGCCTGCCCTGACTTCTGCTTGAACCTGACCTCGTCTTCAGCCACCTGCCCTGACCCTTGCTTGGACTTGGCCTTGTCTTAGGCTTCTACCTGAATTACAGTCCGAACTTAACCTTGTTCCTAACCATGCTGCTTGCTTTAGTCTGTCCGGACTTTGGAACCCAGCCTTGTCTTCAACTCTGCCTGACTTGCAGTCCGGATTTGATTTAGTCTCCAACCACATTGCCTCTGCTCCAGTCGGGCCAGACTTTAGATTCAGCCTCTCCCTTTGAATCCTGCATCTTCACTGCTTCCTGGCACCCTGGCCTTGGGCACCCTCTCGGGGATCAATCATGTGGAGGCCCACCTAAGTCCAGCTGGCCCCGGTATCCAAGGGCTCAACCTCCGGGGAATGAGGACTGGAATTGGCGAAGCTCTAATTGGCCTCTGCTTCCTGTTTGGCCTCACCTCCCAATGGTAGGGACCTGTGGGGGTTTCCCCCACAGTTGGCACCAACACCACCTCGGGCCAAGGGTCTACCTCCACAACACTTGGTAAGGTAACAATTTTGTGGCTACTGGCTACTCTACAAACCAGCTACATGAAGTACAATATGTATTGTATAGCTAGATTTTGTTTTGTTAGTAAGTGAGACTAATCCATCCCTTGAGCAGTTCTTTATTCATAGGGGAGATTAGTTTATGTTCTCTATTATTCATTTTCCATAATCCTTTGTTCATTCCCAACTTACATAGAAACATACATAGAACATAGAAACATAGAAATGACGGCAGAAGAAGACCAAACAGCCCATCCAGTCTGCCCAGCAAGCTTTCACACTTTTTTTTCTCTTACTTATCTGTTACTCTTGGCCCCTTATTAGTAACTTTTGGTTCTAGTTACCTTCCACCCCCACCATTGATGTAGAGAGCAGTGCTGGAGCTGCATCTAAGTGAAGTATCTAGCTTAATTGGTTAGGGGTAGTAACTGCTGCAATAAGCAAGCTACTCCCATGCTTATTTGTTTACCCAGCCTGTGCCATTCAGTCCTTGTTGGTTGTTGTCTGAATATAATTCCTCTTTTCTTTATTCCCCCCTGCCGCTGAAGCAGTGAATTGCGCTGGCTATGTATTCCAAGTGAAATTTTATTTATTTATTTATCTAACATTTTCTATACCGACCTTCATGACAAGATTCATATCAAACCGGTTTACATGGAACTTAGGGACTAACAAAATAAACCATATAACAGGAAGGCCAAAGCATAGTTACATATAACAGGGAGATTGAAGTTGGGGGCTAGAGTAGCCAGGAAGTAAAAGGAAAGCAAAAACTAGAGGTTGAACACATATTTATATATACTGGGCTGGACCGGGAGTCTAGCCAATTAGCTTGAGTCTGATTGAGAAGTAGGTTGACCTCTTAGAACTTAAGGAAAGGCTTGGTGGAAAAGCCAAGTCTTACGTTTTTTTTCGGAAGGTTAGGAGGCAGGGTTCCAATCTTAGGTCAGTCGGCAAGTTGTTCCAGATGACGGGGCCTGCTGTGGAGCGTGCGCGTTCTTTGGTGGAGGTTAGTCACGTGGATTTAGTTGGTGGGACTTGAAGGGTTCCTTTATATGCTTCTCTGATGGGTCTTGCGGATGAGTAAAGTTTGAATGGGATCTGAAGGTCTAGAGGTAGTTGATTGTGGATGGATTTGTGGATTATGGTGAGTGCCTTGTGCAAGATTCTGTATTTTATTGGCAGCCAGTGCAAGTTTCGGAGTATGGGAGTGATGTGAGCTCCCCGGTTAGTGTTGGTTAAGATTCTAGCTGCTGCGTTCTGGAGCATCTGTAGCGGTTTGGTGGCGGAGATAGGGAGCCCTAAGAGGAGAGTGTTGCAATAGTCAGTTTTAGAGAACAGAGTTGACTGGAGAACAGTTCTGAAGTCCTGGAAATGAAGAAGGGGTTTGAGTCTTTTCAGAACTTGAAGCTTATAGAAACAGTCCTTGGTGATATTGTTGATTGATTTCTTTAAGTTCAGATGTTTATCGAGGATTACTCCTATGTCTCTTACTTGAGTGGTCTGGAGGTTAGGGACTGTCTGAACGGAGCTGTCCGAATGGTTGGGGGAAATAATAAGGATTTCTGTTTTGGCTGCATTGAGAACCAGGTTCAGGCTGGTGAGTAGGTGGTTAATGGACTTAAGGCAATTCTCCCAGTAGGTAAATGTTTTTGGAAGGGATTCTTTTATAGGGATCAAAATCTGAATGTCGTCTGCATAGAGGTAGTGTGTTAAGTTTAGGTTTGTGAGCAGCTGACAGAGGGGCAATAAGTAGATATTGAAGAGGGTAGGGGATAGAGAAGAGCCTTGGGGGATGCCTAGTGTTGATTTGAAATTAGGGGATTCTTTGTTATTGATTCTAACCTTAAAGCTTCTGTTGTTGAGGAAGGAGTTGAACCATCTGAGAGCATATCCAGATAATCCAATGTCTGAGAGGCGATTTAGAAGGATGGTGTGGTTCACGGTGTCAAACGCTGCAGAGATGTCTAAGAGGACAAGCAGGAATGAGAGCCCTTTGTCTAGGCCCAAGAGGATGTGGTCTGATAGGGAGATGAGGAGGGTTTCTGTATTGGATGATTTACAGAAACCGTACTGGGAAGGGTATAGGATTTTGTGTTCCTCCAGGTAGTCTGAGAGCTGTGTGTTCACCACTTTCTCTGAGTTTCGCTAGAAAAGGGAGGTTGGATATGGGTCGGAAGTTGGAGAGTTCTTTTGTGTCCAGGTTGGGCTTCTTCAGGAGGGGTTTAAGGTATGCCATTTTTAGCGCATCCGGGTAGATTCCTTGGGCTAAGGAGCAGTTTATGATGTCAGCCAAAGATCTGGAGATAGCGCCCGGAATGAGGAGCAGAAGTTTAGTTCGGATGTGGTCAGTCGGATGGCTGGATGGTTTCAACTTCTTGAGGGTGGATTCAATCTCCAGAGGGGTAGTGGTCTTGAAGGAGTCAAGAGTGGCTCCAGGATAAAAGGTAGAGTTGGAGTTTAGGGCTGGGGGGATGGAGTTGGTAGAGAGAAGCACACGTGTGTTAACAATTTTATCCTGAAAGAAGAGTGCTAGCTCATTTGCTTTGGATTGAGTCTGGTCGTCTGGGATGGTGGGGGGAGAGGGTTTAGTGAGTTGGGATACATAGGAAAACAGGGCCCTGGCATGAAAATGAATATCATGAATTCTGCTGGCATAATAGTCTTTTTTTGCCTTTAAGAGAGAGATCTTATAAATATGCATGGTGTGTTTATAATCGGATAGTGTTGTGGTGTTGGGGGTCTTCCGCCAAGTGCCTTCCTTGTGTCTGAGGTCTTGCTTCATCCGCTTAAGATCTGGTGAAAACCAGGGTCGTTTCCTTTTTTGTGTCCAATTGATAATTTTCGCTTTGGGGCAAAGTTTATTGGTTATTGACTCCGTGATATTGTGCCAGGATAAAAGGGCTGAGTTGGGGTTGGAGATATCCAGGTTAGAGAGTTCCTTGGAAAGATATTCACTGAGGATGTCGGAGGCACATGGTTTCCTGAAGTGGATGGTGGAATGAGGTTGAGGCTAAATAGGGTTTCCTTGAGTCGAGAGGGTAGCTGATATTAGGGAATGGTCGGACCAGGGGACTGGGGTGCAGTCTGGAACGTTTTTGTATGATAGGTATGAGTTTAGGAAGATGAGGTAGAGCGTGTGTCCTGCTTTATGGGTGGGTTTAATGATAATTTGTTCAAAGCCCATTGCCAGGAGTGTGGAGAGGAAGGTTTCACAATTGGGAGAGAGCGGAGAGGCGTCAACATGCAGATTGAAGTCCCCCAGTATCATAGCTGGTGAATCTGTGTTGATGTGTTTAGCAATGGTTTCGATGAGGGGTGAGGCATCGGAGTCTAGTAACCCTGGCGGGGCGTATACTAGGAGAATTTGAATATGTTTTGACTTGAACAGTCCTAGTTCCAGTTTTTTAGAGGAGGTCTTGACCGGTTGCTGGCTGAGATTGAGTTCTTTTTTGGTGGCTAGAAGCAGACCACCCTCTCTTTTTTTGAGTCTTGGGATTGAGAAGAAATCATAGAGGTGTATCGGTAACTGGTTTATCAAGGGGGTGTTAGAACTTTTTAACCAGGTTTCCGTGATGGCACAAACGTCTGGTTTGGAGTCTAGTAGATAATCGTTAAGGATGTGGGTTTTCTTAGTAAGGGACTGAGCGTTGAAGAGGGTTAGAGAGAATATCATGAGTCCTAATAGCTGGGAGAGGGGTGAAATCATAATTGGGATGAGAGATCTCATTGTATGGCTCGGGGATTGTTGTGAAAGCTTCGAGTGGTAGGTGTGGTGATGATGAATGATAGGGATGGGGTAGGTTTGCATGGTGCCTTCTCAGATGGTGTAGAAAGGGAGGGTTGTCGTGTGTATCAGTTGTTGATAGTGGTCTTTATGTTTCCTGACTTTGTGTTGGTCTTAGAGATGATTGTTGGTACTTGGATGGGAGAGTTGGGGATTCCTTGTATGTGGGGAGATGTCTGAGAGAGTTGAATGAGTTTTTGTCTGTTGTGGTTGTCTGGAGTCTGAGCAGGGGCAGTAAGGTGCTTGTACTGGAGCCCTGGGAGTGGGTAGGGTATTAGGAGCATATCTTTATGATGAAGCCTAGGATGAGCATGTTGGTGGTTGCTTGAGAGGGTTGAGAATAAGTCGGTCTGGGAGATGCTGGCAGATGAGATGCTGATAGATGCTGAGAGAGCTGAATGAATGCTGGATGAGTGCTGAGGAGAGGCTGGTGGATGTTGGCAGAAGCTGGCAGATCTGGAAGAGTGCTGCAGAGACTGGGAGACTGCTGGATGAGTGCTGAGGAGAGGCTGGTGGATGTTGGCAGCAGATCTGTAAGAGTGCTGCAGAGACTGGGAGACTGCTGGATGAATGCTGGATGCGTGTAGATGATAGTGGACGCTGGCAAGTGCAGGATGAGTATTGGGTAAGGCTGGTGGATGCAGGCAGAAGCTGGCAGATCTGGAAGAGTGCTGCAGAGACTGGGAGACTGCTGGATGAATGCTGGATGAGTGCTGGATGTGTGTAGATGATAGTGGACACTGGCGAGTGCAGGATGAGTACTGGTTGAGGCTGGTGGATGCTGGCAGAAGCTGGCAGACCTGGAAGGGTACTGCAAGGCCTGGAAAGATTGTTGGATAAATGCTGGCCGAGGCTGGAAGAGGCTGGAAGCTGGAGAATGCTGGGTGAGAGCTCAGATGAAGTATTGTAGGGGGGAGTGGTAGTAGGCGATGGAATTTCTGTCCTGGGGGCTCACAAAGGGGCACACTAAGGGGCAGGCCCCTTAGGTCGCGCTCCTTTGGACGCACAGCAATTTAAAGGCCTTTTTGACGCACTCTGATAGGCCTAGAGCCTCTCAGAGGGCACGGCTGACTCACCACGTGTGCTCTGCGGTTTCCCCTTCCTTCTGCTTTCAGGCTTAATTGATTCGGGGTAATAACCGCTGTAACAAGCAAGCTACACCCATAATTATTTGTTTACCCAGACTATGTAATTCAGTCCTTGTTGGTTGTTGCCTGAATATAAATCCTCTTTTCCTCTTTCCCCCCTGCCGTTGAAGCAGAGAGCTATGCTGGATATGCATTGAAAGTAAAGTATCAGATTTATTTGGTTTGGGGTACTAACAGCCGCAACAAGCAAGCTACTCCCTGGTTTTTTGTGAATGCAAATCGTTTTTACCACATTTCCTCTTGCCATTGAAGCATAGAGCAATGCTGGAGTCACATTGACAGTGAGTATGTTTATTGAATAAGGTATTAATCTCCAGGTAGGAGCTGTCATTCCTGCAAGCTACCCCCATGCCTCTTCTCTTCATTCACATCCTCTAGACTTTATGGATCCACAATATTTATCCCACGCCCCTTTGAAGTCCTTCACAGTTTTGGTCTTCACCACTTCTTCCGGAAGGGCGTTCCAGGCATACACAACCCTCTCCATGAAGAAATACTTCCTGACATTGGTTCTGAGTCTTCCTCCCTGGAGTTTCAAATTGTGACCCCTGGTTCTGCTGATTTGTTTCCAATGGAAAAGGTTTGTCATTGTCTTTAGATCATTAAAACCTTTCAAGTATCTGAAAGTCTGTATCATATCACCTCTGCTCCTCCTTTCCTCCAGGGTGTACATATTTAGATTCTTCAATCTCTCCTCATAAGTCATTTGATGAAGACCCTCCACCTTTTTGGCCGCCCTTCTCTGGACCGCCTCCATCCTGTCTCTGTCCCTTCAGAGATACGGTCTCCAGAACTGAACACAGTTCTCCAGGTGAGGCCTCACCAAAGACCTGTACAAGGGGATAATCACTTCCCTTTTCTTACTTGATATTCCTTTCTCTATGCAGCCCAGCATTCTTCTGCTTTAGCTAGCACCTTGTCACATTGTTTCGCCGACTTCAGATCGTTAGACACTATCACCCCAAGGTCTCTCTCCTGCTCTGTGCACACCAGCCCTTCACCCCCCATCGAATACAGTTCTTTTGGATTTCCACACCCCATATGCATGACTCTGCACTTCTTGGCATTGAATCTCAGCTGCATATCTTCAACCACTCTTCCAGCTTCCTTAAATCCCATCTCATTCTCTCCACTCCTTCTGGTGTGTCCACTCTGTTGCAGATCTTAGTGTCATCCGCAAAAAGACAAACCTTACTTTCTATCCTGTCCGCAATGTCACTCACAAAGATATTGAACAGGACCGGTCCCAACACCAATCCTTGCGGCACTCTGCTTAACACCGCTCTCTCTTCAGAGTAAGTTCCATTTACCATCACACATTGTCTTCTGTCCGTCAACCAGTTTGCAATCCAGGCCACCACCTTGGCACTCACTAAGCTTCTCATTTTATTCACGAGCCTCCTGTGCAGGACCGTATCAAAAGCTTTTCTAAAATCCAAGTAGATGACATAGAGTGCTCTTTCTTGATCCAATTCCTTAGTCACCCAATCAAAAACGTCTATCAGATTTGTCTGACAGGATCTTCCCCTTGGTGAAACCATGCTGCCTCTGGTCCATAAATTCTGCTGCTTGTAGATAGTTCACAATTCTTTCCTTCAGCAGCGACCTCAATACCTTTCCCACCACGGAGGTGAAGCTAACCAGCCTGTAGTTTCCAGCCTCCTGTCTGCTCCCGCTCTTGTGAAGCGGGACCACTGTCGCTCTTCTCCAATCACTTGGCACCACTCCCATTTCCAGGGAGCTATTGAACAGGTCACACAGTGGACCCGCTAGCACATCTCTGAGCTCCCTCAGTATCCTGGGATGAATCTCATCAGGCCCCATGGCTTTGTCAACCTTCAGTTTTCCTAGCTCTTCCCATACATTCTCTTCCGTAAACGGAGTTTCATCCATTCCACTTCCCTCCAGTTTCTTGTTAACTAGTGTCGGTCCTTCTCCGGGGTCTTCTTTAGTGAATACCAACTGAAGTATTTGTTTAATATTTCTGCCATTTCTTCATCTGTCTCCACCCATTGATCCTTTTCACCTTTCAATTTCAGTATACCACTTTGGACTTTTCTCCTTTCACTGATATATCTGAAAAATGTTTTGTCACCCCGCTTTACCTCTTTCGCAATCCTTTCTTCTGCTTGAATTTTCGCTTTCTTGATTGCTTTCTTCGTCTCCCTCAGTTCCACCAGATATTCTTCCTTGTGTTCCTCTCTTTGGGATTCTTTATATTTCTTGAATGCTGTTCTTTTAGCTTTTGTCAGCCACCTCCTTTGAGAACCAGATATGTTTCATTTTTCTCTTGCTTTTCTTTACTTTTCTAACATATAGATTAGTTGCCTTGGTAATTGCTCCTTTTAGTTTGGTCCACTGTTGTTCCACATCTCTCTTGTTCTCCCAGCCTTCTAGTTCTTCCTCCAGGTACTTCCCCCATTTCATCAAAGTCCATGTTTTTGAACTGCAAAACTCGAGTCTTCGTGCTAGTTCTCCGTATCCTATTTGTGATATGAAACCATACTGTATGATGATCACTGGTGCTGAGGTGGGCACCCACCTGGACATTAGAGACATTATCTCCATTAGTGAGAACTAAGTCGAGTATAGCTCCCTCCCTCGTGGATTCCATTACCATTTGTTTGAACAGAGCCCCTTGCAGGGCATCCACTATCTCTCTACTACTGTTAGATTCTGCAGAAGGGATTCTCCAGTCTACATCCAGCAGATTAAAATCTCCAACAATCACCACTTTTCCCTTCTTTTTGATGTCTTCAACTAGATCTTTGTCAAGCTCTTCCATTTGATTTGGAGCCTGTAAACCACCTCCAATAGAAATGGAAGCCCCATCATCTTTTTTTTAGGTCGGCCCATAGTGCTTCTTCTTTGCCCCATCTTCCTTGCAGCTCAGATGCTTGGATATTGTTTCTGACATAAAGAGCCACTCCTCCCCCTTTCCTGTCCTCTCTGTCCTTCCTTAATAAGTTATAGCCCGGTATTGCCGTATCCCAATCATGAGATTCCGTGAACCACGTCTCCTTGACAGCAACAATGTCCAAGTCCACCTCCACCATTAGGGCTTGCAGATCTGGGATTTTATTGCCCAAATTATGAGCATTTGTGCTCATAGCTTTCCAGCTTTTCTCGTTCAGGTTACTGCTTTTCTTGGACTCCTTTTGTGACTTATTTAGTTGAGTTTTTTTTATCCACTTCACCCTTTTCCATTGCATTTGTATTTGTATTTGGGGGGGTGACATTCTAATTTCTTTCTGCCACCCCCGGTTTCTAGTTTAAATGCCTTGTGACATAGGATTTGAATTTATCTCTTAGGATCCTTTTTCCTGCCACAGAGAGATGTAAGCCATCTTTGACATATAGCTTTTTGTTGTTCCATACACGGCCCCAGCCCCCAATAAATCCAAAACTTTGTTCCTTACACCAGGATTTGAGCCATACCATTAAAGTTATCAATATGGCTTAGTCTCTCCTTCCCCTTTCCCTGAACAGGTAACACTTCTGAAAAGGCGATGGTTGTGGCCATGTGACTAATCTGTTTCGCTAGAGACTAGAAATCTCTCTGTACTGCTTGGATGCTGTTACTAGCAAGGTCGTTGGTTCCCATATGGATGATAATATCAGCTTTAGAGCTTTTGCTTTCTTCTTGGATCGTTCTGACTATCTGAAAGGCATTTCTGCCGGCCGATGTTACCATTTTCTTCCCACAATAGTAGGAAGTCAGACCAAGGGTCCATCAAGCCCAGCATCCTGTTTCCAACAGTGGCCAATCCAGGCCATAAGAACCTGGCAAGTACCCAAAAACTAAGTCTATTCCATGCTACGGTTGCTAGTAATAGCAGTGGCTATTTTCTAAGTCAACTTAATTAATAGCAGGTAATGGACTTCTCCTTCAAGAACTTATCTAATCCTTTTTTTAAACACAGCTACAGTAACTGCACTAACCATATCCTCTGGCAAAAAATTCCAGAGTTAAATTGTGCATTGAGTGAAAAAGAACTTTCTCCAATTAGTTTTAAATGTGCCACATGCTATCTTCATGGAATGCCCCCTATTCTATTATCCGAAAGAGTAAATAACTGATTCATATTAACCCGTTTTAGACCTCTCATGACTTTATACACCTCTATCATATCCCCCCTCAGCCATCTCTTCTCCAAGCTGAAAAGTCCTAACCTTTTTAGTCTTTCCTCATAGGGGAGCTTTTCCATTCCCCTTATCATTTTGGTCACCCTTCTCTGTACCTTCTCCCTCACAACTATATCTTTTTTCAGATGTGGCGACCACAATTGTACACAGTATTCAAGGTACAGTCTCACCATGGAGAGATACAGAGGCATTATGACATTTTCCATTTTATTCACCATTCCCTTTCTAATAATTCCCAACATTGTTTGCTTTTTTGACTGCCACAGCACACTGAACCAATGATTTCAATGTGTTATCCACTATGACGCCTAGATCTCTTTCTTGGGTGGTAGCTCCTAATATGGAACCTGACATTGTGAAACTATAGCAAGGGTTATTTTTACCTATATGCATCAACTTGCACTTATCCATATTAAATTTCATCTGCCATTTGGATGCCCAATTTTCCAGTCTCAGAAGGTCTTCCTGCAATTTATCACAATCTGCTGTGATTTAACTACTCTGAACAATTTTTTTTTATCATCGGCAAATTTGATTCTCACTTGTCATATTTCTTTCCAAATCATTTATAAATATATTGAAAAGTACATGTCCCAATACATATCCTTGAGGCACTCCACTGCCCACTCCCTTCCACTGAGAAAATTGTCCATTTAATCCTATTCTCTGTTTCCTGTCTTTTAGCCAGTTTGTAATCCACAAAAGGACATCACCACCTCTCCCATGACTTTTTACTTTTCCTAGAAGCCTCTCATGAGGACCTTTGTCAAACGCCTTCTGAAAATCCAAATATACTACATCAACGGCAGGGGAGAAGAAAAAAGGATTCGCAATCACAAAGCGGGGAGTAGCTGGCTTGTTACGGCGGTTACTACCCCAAACCAAATGTGCCTGATACTTCACTTTCAATGCATATCCAGCATGGCTCTCTGCTTCAACGGCAGGGGAGAAAAAAACTGATACTTCACGCATATCCAGCATAGCTCCCTGCTTCAACGGCAGGGGAGAAGAAAAAACAACCAACAAGGGCTGTACAACATAGTCTGGCTAAAACAAATAAGCATGGGTGTAGCTTGCTTATCGCGGCGGTTACTGCCCCTACTACCCCTAACTAATCAAGCTAGATATTTCACTTGGATGCAGCTCCATCACTGCTCTCTACATTAATGGTGGGGGTGGAAGGGAAATAGAACCAAGAGCTAAGAGAAACAGATAAGTATGAGAGAAAAAAAATGTGTGAAGCTTGCTGGGCAGACTGGATGGGCCATTTGGTCTTCTTCTGCCGTCATTTCTATGTTTCTATGTTACTGCTTCACCTTTATCTTCATGTTTATTAACTCCTTCAAAAAAGTGAAGCACATTTGTGAGGCAAGATTTGCTTTGGGTAAAGACATGCTGACTTTGTTCCATTAAACCATGTCTTTCTATATGTTCTGTGATTTTGATATTTAGAACACTTTTCACTATTTTTCCTGGCACTGAAGTCAGGCTAACTGGTCTATAGTTTCCCAGATTGCTCCTGGAGCCCTTTTTAAATATTGGGGTTACATTAGCCACCCTCCAGTCTTCAGGTTCAATGGATGATTTTAATGATAGATTACAAATTTTTACTAATAGATCTGAAATTTCATTTTTTAGTTCCTTCAGAACCCTGGGATGTATACCATCTGGTCCAGGTGATTTACTACTCTTCAGTTTATCAATCGGGCCTACCACATCTTTTAGGTTCACCATGATTTGGTTCAGTCCATCTGAATCATTACCCATGAAAACCTTCTCTGATACAGGTATCTCCCCAACATCCTCTTCAGTAAACACTGAAGCAAAAAAAAATCCTTTAATCTTTCTGCGATGGCCTGATCTTCTCTAATTGCCCCTTTAACCCCTCAATCATCTAATGGTCCAACTAACTCCCTCACAGGCTTTCTGCTTCGGATATATTCCAAAACATTTTCACTGTGAGATTTTGCCTCTATTTCTATCATCAAAAATCATTGGAGGATAATCTCACCCCAATCTATTTTTCAAGAAATGCCCCATTTCTCTTTTAGATATGGTAGGAACCTTAGAGACATGTTAGTAAATTCTGAACTCAGACCTAAACCTTCACCGTAAGATCCCTTCAAGAGGCCACTCTCCATGCACTCAATGTTCTGTATTTATCCATTCTCCAGCCATACAGCAATTTACACATCCAGTTATGTCAAAAACATATCTTTTGAAGCACCCCACCACTTTTGCATCTAGCGGCATAATATGTGCCATCTTATGTCCATGTACACTGATATATGTAGGTAAAACCACCCGCCAGCTCCGAGCCAGAATAATTTAACACCGGTCTTGTCTTAAATCTGGTCATCTTGAAGCCCTATTGGTTGCGCACTGGCGATCCCATAACCATGATCTGACGTCTATCAAACTTTTTTGCGCTTGAACAGCCACACTGCTCTAAACATGGTGGCAATTTCTCTATGATCCTGGTCCAGAAAGAACAGTGATAGATCTGTTCTGAATCAGGTAAACATCTGTGCTTTTTCCTATTCAGGCAGCTAAACTTTCCCTCCAATCAGTCCTCAAGACAAAGATTCTTTAAGTTTGAAATAATTTATTGTACAGGTAAATTCTACTTACAATTGTTGCATTTCAAACGTGAGCTCCTAGGCAAAGATCTTTGGTAACTGGAGACAGAGTAGCAGGAGGGAGAAGAAGGTCTCTTGTGTTGCAGGAGTTAGTTTATGGTAGAGGTAGGAAGCATGAGGGCTATGAGGCTGATTTAGTCTTCAGAAGAAGGCAGTGAAAGAGAAGGTAAAAAACCCAATCGTTTCAGGGAGTTTTACAGAGCGCTGCTGGCTCAGAAGCACGCAAGGTGTGAACCAAACTCTTGTCAAGAGCTGCTAAAGGAAACGCCTCCACAAGCTGGGGGTAGGGGGCAAGGTCCAATGGCAGCGAGCCTATGAACCATGTGACACAGGGGGAGCATGAAGGGAAGTCCCTTGAGCCTATAAGGCACCTAGGAAGTCTCAAGTTAGATTGAGGGGCATTCGAGCACTTCCAATAGTGAGAGAAAGTAGAGGGGGAAGAGAGCTTCTCAAGGGCAAAGGCTCCTTTTAAAGGCAAGGTTCACAGACTTATCATGGGTTACAAAAAGTGTTTCAGTATTAAGAATCCTCAGAAGGGAGAACCTCACTAAACACAGTTAAACTACAATATGTACAGATACAAATATGTACCCACTGCTGGGGACAGAACAGGATCTTTGAATTAAACTCCTTAATCCCCGACTGTTTGAATTGGGAAATTGAATGGTCCTTTTTCTTTTAGCATTTTTCCCTCTGTTACCATTTATTATTAGGAGCCACCTTTAAGTCCAACTGTCTTAAAAGTTTTTTTCAAGTTGTTTCCCTCCTCCACTCTCTTTTATTCCTATCCCCACCTCCCTTTTTCTCTTTGCCCCACCTCCCTCCCTTCCTTCAACCCCCTTTTCCTTTCCCTCCCTATTTCCCCTTGCCCCTTGCTTTCCCTTCCCCCCTTCCTTTCCCTCCATCCACCCCCCCCCCCCCTGTCCTTTCCCTCCTGTCTCCCCCTCTTTTAAGCATTAAATTTATGTTCCCTTCCACTTATCTCCTTTCCTGCATTTGGATAGGCTAAAGTCATGTGGTCACCTCGTTTGGCACACTTCTTCTTGTTATCTAGTCCCTAGCCATGTGTCTCCAGAGTGTCTTGCCTAAAGCACTGCCACAGGAAACACTGCATTAATTTCTTGAAAGTAAAAATAAGTCTCTTTTCCCTCATATTGGTTTTTCTAGCTAACTTGTTAGTGGTTTGATGTTCCATCCTCTTTATTTAAATATTTTTCTTACAGCATATATCTGCTGATTCCTGCATGTTTTGAGATTTTTGACTTACCTTCTGTAAAGGCACTTACACTGACTTTCGTTGTGCCTTTTATGATTCCTTTCTCTGGCACTGAAGCTGTCTGCACCTTAAGCCCTAGTTTCTCACTTGCTGCTATTGTTTCATTTTGGGTTGTTTCATGGCTTCCTTCTAGTAATTTATCACCTAACTTGTCACAATAGTTTAACTGATAAACCAGTCCACTGTCCTGTAGCTTTATATGCTCTTAGCTTATGCTTACTTCTTACCGTCACCACTCGGTCCTTAATGATGCTTCACACCATCTAGCTAGTGTATGGAATGCAGGAACACATTTTTATACCAATTGACAAGTCGCAATTTAAGTGGCTGTCCTGTCATTTCCATGCAATTTAAGTGGAGATTTTGTCTTATAATATTTGCAATTTCCCCTTCTCCCACGTCTGTGGCTTAGAGAGACTCTGCTGATGGACCAGCTTAGTGAGAGCTGCATTGCATCTTGACAAGCTTCCTCTTCCTTAAAATTTTACAGCATTTATGCTGGCTCCTGCAGCATTATCCTATTTTTGGAACTCTCTACTCAAATGTAAGCTTTACAATTTGGTTCTCTCACAAAAGACCTCCCTCCATTTTTTACCTTTTAATTTGTTTATTATATTTTTAGGCTATCAATTTCTGACCCCCTGTAGTCTCCTATTTGAAAGCATTAATCTTTATAATGCGGCTTCTGTTTAAGGTTTGTCTTGCTCTATGCTCGACTATCTTGTCACTTGTTTGGTTGTTCAATTATATTACCCTATTTCCTTCCTCTGCCCCCTTCCCCACCCACCTTTCTTTCCCACCCTCCCCTTTTACCTTTATGTTAGTGGTTCTAATTCTTCTTTTGTATTACAGAAACCATATACAGCTCTCACAGGTGCCTAGTTACTGTGGTGGCTCGGGAAATGCTGTCTTTCAGGCCGATACAGTACGCTCCGTCTGTATTAGGTATTCCCGTGCGATACAGAAAGTAAAATGGGCAGCCAAGCTGCACATTTTACTTTCAGAAATTAGCGCCTACCCAAAGGTAAGCGCTAATTTCTTTGGGCACCGGGAAAGTGCACAGAAAAGCAGTAAAAACTGCTTTTCTGTGCACCCTCCGACTTAATATCATGGTAATATTAAGTCGGAGATCCCGAAACTTTCCAAAAGTAAAAAAAAAATAAAAAAAAAATTTGAAGTCAGCCGGCGGCTGTCGGGTCAAAAACTGGACGCTCAATTTTGCCGGCATCCGGTTTCTGAGCCCGTGGCTGTCAGCGGGCTCGAGAACAGACGCCGGCAAAATTGAGCGTCTGCTGTCAACCTGTAGACAGCCGCCGCTCCGGTCCAAAAGGAGGCGCTAGGGACGCGCTAGTGTCCCTAGCACCTCATTTTGCCTGTTTTTACCGCCGGGCCTCATTTAAATACAGAATCACGTGCACAGGAGAGTGGCCTGTGCACGTGAGGTCCGGGAGCGACCTTCTGCACTCGGGTCGATTTGCCAATATTCAAAATGGCGCCGGCGCTACCTTTGCCCTCACTATGTCGACATATACGGCCCAAGTACAGAAGGTCGCTCCCGGACCCCCGCTGGACTTTTGGCAAGTCTTGTGGGGGTCAGGAGGCCCCCCCAAGCTGGCCAAAAGTCCCTGGGGGTCCAGCGGGGGTCCGGGAGCGATCTCCTGCACTCGTGACGTCAGGTCACAGGAACCAAAATGGCGCCGGCATTACCTTTGCCCTGTCATATGGTAAGGGCAAAGGGCCACCGGCGTCATTTCTCTTAACGCAGCCGTGGCCCGAGAGTGGAAGATCGCGCCGGGATCCCCCCCCCCCCCCACCCCACTGGACCCCAGGTAATTTAAAACATTTTGGAGGGGTTCGGGAGGGTGGAGGATTTATTTTAAAGGGTTGGGGTGGGTTTTAGGGTTGTTTTGGTGTGCCGGTTTTCCCGCCCTCCCCCCTCCCCCAATAAAACAATTTTTTAACCTAAAAAACTAAGACGATCAGATTCCCCCCCCCAGCCAAAATCGATCATTAAGACGATCGATCACACGATTCACATCCCTACTGTTCAATACTTCTAATTTTTGTTCTTATTGTAGATGTGAACACTCATTGCTTCCCTGATACAGCCCTAGTATGAAACACGGCCATGTCGGGGTGTTTGTATTTGAGTGTTCTCTCCTGTTGGCCTGTAAACAAATAAAACAGTAAATATATGTATTGAACAGTTTAAACCATAGTGCCACACATTTTTTGGTATTATAATTACATGCATGTGTGTGCTATTTACTCCGCGCTCACGGTGTGCACCTAATAAATATTTCCTGATCTAACTTCTGAGTCATTCTCCCTGGAGTTATTTCGTGACCTCTAGTTCTACTGATTTCTTTCCAAAGGAAAAAGTTTGACATTGATTTTGCATCATTCAAACCTTTCAGGTATCTGAAGGTTTCTATCATATCTCCCCTGCACCTCCTCTCCTCCAGTGTATACATATTTAGGACCTTCAACCTCTCCTCATAAGTCATTTGATGGAGATCCCCCACTATTTTGGTTGCCTTTCTCTGGACTGCCTCCCATCCTGTTTCTGTCCATTTTGAGATACGGTCTCCAGAACTGAACACACTACTCCAAGTGAGGCCTCACCAAGGACCTGTACAAGGGGATTATCACCTCCTTTTTCTTACTGGTTATTCCTCTCTCAATGCAGCCTAGCATTCTTCTGGCTTTTTCTATCGCCCTGTCACATTGCTTCATAGTCTTCAGATCGCTAGACACTATCTCTCTTGTTCTGTGTACAACAGCCCTTCACCCCCCAATCACATACAGCTCTTTTGGATTACTACACCCCAGATGCAAGACTCTGCACTTCTTGGCATTGAATCCAAGCTGCCGTATCTTCAATCACTGTTCAAGCTTCCTTAAATCACATCTCATTCTCTCTACTCCTTCTGGCATGTCCACTCTGTTGCAGATCTTAGTATCATCTGCAAATAGAAAAACTTTACCTTCTATTCCTTCCCCAATGTTGCTCACAAAGATATTGAACAGAACCGGTTCCAACACCAATCCCTGGTCAATAGATCTGGGGCACAAGCCCTGTGTGTCCATGCTTCCTCTTAGGATTAGAGATGGAAGTTTTTGTGAATAGCAGTTGCATTGAGATTGGTGTACTCCCATCTTCCATCCTTTCTGCCAATAAAAGAAAGGCTTCATCCTTCACAGCCCTGAGAATTTAGAACAGTCTCCTTCAATCTTTCAGGTGATTGATGTCTTCTCTGTTTTCAAATTGGTACTAAAAACATTTTTTGCTGGAGCTTTGCTTTTTTTTTTTCTACTGGCTTATGTTGCCTTTAATTTTCATTTAAATTTATTGATATTTATATATAGCTTTCCAGAAAAAAGAATCACACACAGTGATGTACAATAAAATATCATTAAAATATGATCACATTAAAACAATACAAAACAAAATACAAACAGAAAACAACATATAGACTGAGAACTCTTATCTGCAAACATATCACCCAGTATCATCATATCATCAATCAAGGTCCATCAATCATGTCTTTAACCCTTTTCTAATCCTCAATAAATCACCTTCCTTTCTCAGATATAGTGGTAGAGCATTCCAGATGCTGAAAAGGCCAGGTTTTGCAAATGCACATGACAGTAAGCTTTCACTAATGGAAGTTGCAATTGATATCTCTGATTCAGTCTCAAATTACGACTACTGTAATTCCACTTCATCCAACCCCTAAGATGTGGCAGACAGTTGCCTTTCAAACACCTTAAATGCCAAAACCAAACATTTAAATTTACATCGCAAGGCAACAGGGGATCGGTGCAAACTCAAAAGTAAACAGGCTGCTGGTGTTCATTGAGAATTGCCTGTTATTAAATACGCAGCTGTATTCTGAATAACCTGCAATTTTCAAATACCTTTACCTAGTAGTTCCAGGTAAAGTGCATTGCAGTAATCAATTTGTGACATAACTAATGCATAAGTCTCTTTGTTTAACACTTTATTATCCAAAAAAGACCAATTGTCTAAAATTTTAGTCTTGAATAAGCAGACTTCACAACAGACCAAATATGTTTTTCCAAAGTTAACTTGAAATCTAACTTAATTCCCAACACTATCACCTCATTTATTTATTTATTTTATGTAGGGTTTTTATATACCGACATTCTCGATAAATATATCGAATCAAGTCGGTTTCCATATAACACAACTGTCGCCGGTAAGGCGTTACATTAAACAATAAACAGAGTATTGAACAGAGAACATCATCTGCTGGACTGAATGTCAGCCCATCCGCAGAGGGGCAAACTTGGTTAGAGACAGATCCTATCTGCAACAACTCAGTTTTACTGCACTTCAAAACTAATTTATTCTTAACCACTCTCTTACCATATGAAAACACTCATTAAATCGCCAAAGTATCCCCTCATCTTCCTTACCCAGTGGCACTACCATCTGTATATCGTCTGCGTAGATATATGATGCAAAACCATAGGATTGAATAACATTACTCAACAGGGCCAAAAAAATATTAAAGAGCAACAGAGAGAGCATATCTTGCTGAACCTCTCTGTCACCCCCTGGGCAGGACGGAACCCACAGACTAGACCCAGGGGCACATAGAAAGAGAGGTGACCTTACCTGCCACTAGTTCTCCATGGATAGCTTCTACTTCTGAGGCCCAGGGCTCCCTGTGGGGGAAGCATAGTTTCAAGGCCCTTTTGCACTCTCCAAAGTACACAGCTCTTTTCCTAGTCTTTGTAAACAGCACTAATAATCTCCACAGTCTATAACAATGATCATACCAAGAAGCAATGTGGTTTCCAACTTCTTTACTGATAGTTCTCTGAATTTATGATAGCCAGTTCCTTAACAATCAATGTCCTTCTCTTTCCAGTCACTCATTCTGAAGAAAGCTTAATCCTTCTTACACCTCTCAAATTTATCATAATCTTCTCCCCACTGTAGAATGGTTATACTGCTCAAGTCTATCAGAACACAAGTCCCAGTTCTCATACCTTTTCTGAAGTTCTATTTATTTATTTATTTGCATTTATTATCTGCCCCTCCAGAGACAATTTGAAACTACCAGTAGGCACTCTCCTTAAGTACAGCACACTTGAGTCAACAATGACACAGTTCTTAAACAATACCTTCAGATTCTTCCTTCTGGCAATGGACAGGAATTCATTTTTCTTCTGATGAAACTTTCACTCCCCAGGCTCTTCTTAGGTGGAAGACATCTCTTCCGCAATAGATTGGAAACTAATTCAAGGGCATTCAGTTCCAGGAGGAACAAAATAGACAGACTCATAAAAAGGGGAAAAACACAAGAAGAATCAGGAAGGGTGGAAAAATGTCCTTGCCTTAAAAATGAAGAGATGTTCACTAAAGAAAGACAACTCAAGGTTGAAACTCCTCTGCATTGGGTCACTAACAGGTCTATCTCCTGGAGGAGTGATAAAACACTGCAGAATCTTCCCTACCCCTTGATCTAACCTTACACAGGAATGCCCCAATCCACTGTGAAGGGATACCAAGCTTTCTCAAAGGGAAAGTCTCCAAAATGTATCAAAAAGAGTAAAGATAGGCAGAATTAAGTCAGTCAAGCAGGCTGACTTCAAAGGGAAAAACATCAAAAACCCTTTCCAATAAGTTAGAAAAATGAAAGACCAAGAGATCCTGCCTGCAGGAAATTAACTAAAAATCTCATCACCTACTGTGTTTCTCCGAAAATAAAACAGGTTTCATATTCTTTTTTAGCTCCAAAAAAACAGTTAGGGCTTATTTTCAGGGGATGTCTTATTTTTTTCCATGATTGGTGAATGAGGAGAAGGCTAAGCCCGCCTCCTCTTTCATTCACCAATCAGATTCAATTTTCGGTCGAACCTTTTGGTTCGGCCTTTGTTATTGGCCCATCGCGGGAAGTTTCGTTTTCCCGTGGTTCGGGCCAATATTATTTCGTCTGCCCCCCGAAACGAAGCCCAAAAACCAGGGGGGCAGATGGGGGGGGGGGGGGGGGGGGGTTTTGTAAAAAAACAAAAAAAAGAAACCCAAACCCACCCCAACCCTTCAAATTTAATTCATTGCAACCCCCGTACGGCCGTCCATTGCTCCTACCATGTGACAGAGACTGGCCAATGGCACCAATAGCCTGTCACATGGTAAGAGCAAAGGGCCATTGGCACCATTTTGATTACTGGCAACCGACGGCCCAAGAGCGGGAGATTCCTGGGACCCCCACTGGACCACCAGGAAATTTTGGCAAGTTTTTTTTGGGGAGGTGTCGGGAAAGTGGGGGGGGGGGGGGGGTTGCAATGAATTAAATTTGAAGGGTTGGGGTGAATTTGGGTTGGGTTGTTTTTTGTTACAACCCCCCATCTGCCCCCCCTGGGTTTCGGGACCCCCAGGGACTTTTGTTAAGTCTTGGGGGGGGGGGGGGGTCAGGCAAGTCTTGGGGTGCAACCATGTGTCCACCTATAATTAGGGCTTATATTTCAAACCCTACTCCAAAAATCCTGAAAATCAAGCTAGGGCTTATTTTCAGGGTAGGGCTTATTATTGGGGAAGCACGGTAAGATGGTGCGTCAGGTGGCTAAGAAAGCTAAGGCAACACCATCTTAGTCTCCCACATGGGGGAGAAAATCCAACCTCTTTTTACTAAATCTCTCTACACCTCCCCAGCTAGTTAGTACACTCCTTTGGTAAGGAAATCAGAGGTTCCTTACATCTAATCTGAATTAACACCTTGAAATACTACAGATTGAACTCTCCCTTGTAACAAAGCTGAAATCCATCTCAATACTTGTTCATCAAGGCCTACCTCCAAACAGCGCATGATCAAAAAGAATGATCCACCAGATCAAATGCACTACACAGATCAAGCATTACTAAACAGTCTCACCCATATCCAGCCAAGGTAAAATTTCATCAAATAGGGACACCATCACAGTTTCCATACTACACAGTCTCTATGAAATCCTGCTTGGGCCTCATCTAATTTAGTGTGAAAGTCCAAAAACTCAGAAATTTGTTTAGTTACCTCTTCCTCAATCAATTTGGCCACAGAGTAGATTTGAAATTGGCCTATAATTACTACATACTGCTGGATCCAACTTATTTTTCAAAATAGAAGAAACCACAGCCTTTTTAAAAAATTGCTGAAATAATACTTTCTAACAGTGAAAAATTCACCAACTTTAACAACCACAATAAACCACATCAGGAAGCCCACAGACCAAATAAGATGGACATGGATTCAATAAAAAATTCAAAGATTTAATCAGACTTAAAATAATTTAGCTCCAATTGGGAGAGCTGATCAAACTTCATCCAACAGGCCTTATCAGAGCCTGGAAACGATGCACCCTACACACCCTCCCCCCATCTATTACCATCCTCCTATCTTCTATTACACCTCTCCAACTACATCCTTCCCAATCAAAACATACTTCAAATTCTTCATTGTCTCCTGAAAACCCCCCAGAAACCAACATCTCATAATCTGGCAAATTCTCATACTTCATAGATTCATCTACCTCACCACCTAGCAAAGATTTCACCTTTTTAAACAATATCTTAAGATTATCATCAACCTCCTCAATAATTCCTGAATAAAATCTCTTCTTAACAGTCAATATAAGTTTAAAATAAGCCATAGCCACTTTCCGCCAAATAGCCCTAACTTCACATTTTCCAGTTTTACTCCAATGACTTATCTAAGCGATGCAAACCCTTATCTTTGCAGCATCTAACATTGAAGTTCTTGATCAGTTCTCATCATTCTTTTCAGCCACTTCCTCATGTTTGTGGTTAGACTGCATTGTCCCCCATCCTAAGTAAATGAAAAGTGTTTAGAGCCACATTTATTTATTTATTTAAAATTCTTTTGATATACCAATGCTCAAGACTAGTGTCTTATCGTACCGGTTTACATTGAAACAAGGGGTAACCAATTAACAAAGAAGATAAAGTTACAATGAACAAGGGGTCTACGGAGTGGGAGAGTTGAGATCAAAAGCATACGATTAACATATCAAAGAGAAGCATAACAAAGTTTAAACATAACAGAGTTTAACATAGCTGTTAGAAGGGTGTCCATCAAGGGAAGGCTTGAGTGAACAGCCACATCACATCAATCTGCATTTTGTTTTTGACTTATTTCTCAATGGGCTTTTTCCATGCATTGCAAAATCACAGCATCCAGAGTAGTTATAAATCATGTATTGAATATATCTAACATATTTTAGTAAATAAATGTATATAGAAATTGCACTAAAAATAAAGTAGAATTAATATAGATAGGGAGCAAAGTACAAAAGAAGAACTTATTGTTCAGCTTGGAGAAGAGATAGCTAATAGGGATGTGAATCGTTTTTTGACGATTTAAAATATCGTCCGATATATTTTAAATCGTCAAAAATCGTTAGGGCCACGATACAATACCAATTCCCCCGATTTATCGTCAAAAAATTGTAAATCGGGGGAAGGGGGAGGGCAGGAAAACCGGCACACTAAAACACCCTAAAACCCACCCCCGACCCTTTAAATTAAATCCCCCACCCTCCCAAACCCCCCCCCAAATGCCAGCGGCACACTAAAACACGGCATGGCACCTGGGGGTCCGCTGAACGACCTCCTGCAGTCGATCTCCTGCCGGCGCCATTTTCCGTACGGAAAACGATTCGCGGCAGGAGATCGCTCCTGGACCCCCGCTGGACCCCCAGGAACTTTTGGCCAGCTTGGGGGGGCCTTCTGACCCCCACAAAACTTGCCAAAAGTCCAGCAGGGGTCCGGAACGACCTCCTGCGTCGAATCGTGTTGGTCTATGGCCGCCGCCATTTTGCGGCGGCCATTTTGCAAAATGGCGCTGGCTGAAGACTACACGATTTAGTGTGCCGGTTTTCCTGCTCTCCCCCTTCCCCCGATTTAGCTACGGACCCCCAGGTAATTTAAGGCTACGGA
The DNA here is from genome assembly GCF_901001135.1 of Rhinatrema bivittatum. Lineage (NCBI taxonomy): Eukaryota > Metazoa > Chordata > Amphibia > Gymnophiona > Rhinatrematidae > Rhinatrema > Rhinatrema bivittatum. Next base: position 174,946,707 of record NC_042620.1, on the reverse strand, counting down.
GGTAATTTAAGGCTACGGACCGCCGCTACGGACCCCCAGGTAATTTAAGGCATTTGGGGGGGGGGTTCGGGAGGGTGGGGGATTTAATTTAAAGGGTCGGGGTGGGTTTTAGGGGGTTTTAGTGTGCCGCTGGACCCCCAGGTAATTTAAGGCATTTGGGGGGGGGGGGGGTCGGGAGGGTGGGGGATTTAATTTAAAGGGTTGGGGGTGGGTTTTAGGGGGTTTTAGTGTGCCGGTTCACAATTTTAACGATACTCTAAACACCCAAACGGCGACGATACGATTCCCTCCCCCTCCCAGCCGAAATCGATCGTTAAGACGATCGAGGACACGATTCACATCTCTAATAGCTAAGGGGATATGATAAGAGCTCTATAAAATCATGAGAGGACTAGAGCAGGTAAACATGAATTGGTTATTTACTCTTTCAGATAATATAAGGACTAGGGGGCACTCCATGAATTTAGCAAGTAGCACATTTAAAACAAATTGAAAACAATATTTTTCACTCAACACACAATTAAGCTCTGGAATTTATTGCTGGAAGATGTGGTTAGGGCAGTTAGTGTAGCTGGGTTTAAAAAAAGGTTTGGATAAGTTCCTGGAGAAGTCCATAAAATATTAATTAAGTTGATTGAGGGAATAGCCACTGCTATTACTTGCATAAGTAGCATGGGATCTATTTAATGTTTTGGTACTTGCCAGGTACTTGTAGCCTGAATTGGCCACTGTTGGAAACAGGATGCTAGGCTTGATGGACCCTCGGTCTGACCCTATATGACAATTTATGTTTTTATAAGCAGAACTGACATGGAGGAGGCAGTGTTGGACAAGGGTGAGAGACAGCATGAGATTCGGAAGCAAAGCTGGGATATTTTTTGTTTTAAGTATTTTTAAATGTATAATGCTTGCTTCTGGCACCATGTACAGTAATCAATGTTTTGTTTTGCCTTTTTTTTTTTTGTTAGCTAGGATATTTTCTTTCCTAACCAATTCTGCTGCTTTAATGTGAGCACTTTATAAAGTTAGAGGCCATCCCTGTGTGAAGAGTTGATTAACATGTTGGCAGCATATAAGAAAAGTTTGATTGAAAGTATGATCTTTCTAATCCACATTAATTCATCTGAACACCTGCTCATTTGGCATGGAGCCTAGATCATCTGAGAACATCTTCCAGCCCCTCAGGACAGAAACTTGTTGAGTCTTCCCTCATTGCTTTACAAAATAATTACAGTTCCAACTGTGGCAAATGTACCCTTGAGGTTTGTTTGTTTGGAGGAGAGCGAGGGGGTTTGGCCACACATCTTACCAACCTAATTTTCTATCCCTGCCCTTCATTTCCAGTTGGATCTACCTTTATCAGCTGCAGCAAAAAAAATACTCCTCCCAGGCACATATGTTCTTTGTGTTACTCAGTCTCAGTCCTTCTTTCCTTTCCCCTAATTCAGTATTATTGTTATTATCTCCATAGCAGGACCAGGCATACAAAGACCTATACAGAGATGAACAAGAGAGAGTCTCTGCTCCTGGAGCTTTCAATTTAGTCAAGTCAGACAGACAAGAGACACAGGCAAAAAACAAATAAGAGAGTTTGGGTTAAAACTCATGACTGGGAAAAACTAAACCAGGTGGGTAATAGGTAGGATTATTTGAGGAAGGGAAAACGTGAATTGAGTAAAGCTGCAAAGAAAAAGGCCACTTAGGAGTCTACGTAAGAAAAAACAGCTAGTGGGACTCTAAAGGGAAGATTTTAAAATGCCTGGCACACATAAATCCCAGCCTTTACGCGTGTGGCCAGGCCTTACATGCGCTGGGCGAATCTTCCAAGAGGCCTGGCCACCCGTGTAAAGGCCGGGACGTGCTCAAATGCTGGGCCTCTTGGAAGGGCGGGCCGGGCCAGCGCATTGTTCGCTCTGCTGGCACATGCAACTTACTTCAGCTCAGGAGAGAGAGAGATAGATATGTAAAATTTAAAAAATATAGTGGTATAAAGTAGGATTATTATTGATATTGCATTTACTCCTTTTACTGGCACTGGACACCAACATCTTCCCTTGGGAACTTTTCAGACTGTACTAAGGCAGAGGAAAGGGGCATGCTTACCATATCATTAAACATTTTTTTTTTTTTTTTTTATTCCTGTGTCATAGTATTTACCGCTGAACGAACTAAAATCAGGATTTACTGACAAGACCAGTTGATTTACATAATCCTTTTGCATTTACGAGTTAAGTCTTCTCCAGAACTCTCAAGATCAACTTCATCAATGTCCACCACTTGGCTCTGTTTCTCCTGCTCCTTTGGGCCTCCAAGCTCAGCTGGAACCAAGGCTGGGGATATGGCATCATGAGCTTTTATTCGCAACTACCTGGCAATTTTTCCCCCTGGTTTATATCTTCTCCCAACCTTAGTCCAGTAATTGCAGTAACAGTCCTCAGGCAAGGGCCCATCCACCAGGATTCTCTCTCGAATCCTGCAATCAAGAGCCAAAATTCCTACTAGTTGTCACCATCGGCCAATTATTATGACCTCCTCCCGCACAAGGACTGGGAATCCTGCCTCCACAGCATTGATCAACCCAGGGAAAGGACACCTGAGCCAGGAATGAAACCCAGGTCTATTCACATGGCAGTGCAGAGCAAGCCTGCAGCTACTAAAGTAACTCTTATTACTGAACATTTTTCTGGAATTTCAACTATAAACCCAAATGTAGAAAAACAGCAGCAATAGTGGGCATTCTGATTTTATGCATTCACATAACTTGTAGTAATAGAGTCTTCAATGCATATTGGAGACCTGCTCCTAAAATCCAAATAGGAGCAGCAAAAGAATATCAATTGAGATTGTTATCGGTATGTGTAATGTAGAATCCGAATAGCTGTAATGGTCCTTCACCTCTGCAGTAGAGTCTATAAAGTCTCAAAAGCTCATTTACTACATCATCTTTTTGTGAGGTCCCGTAGGTCCAGTTGTCAGCATATGGTAGTAGTCTGAAAATAGCTTTAGTATGCACAAACACACCTGAACATATTAAACCCTTCAATTGAAAACAAAGTAGCTGCTTCCTGAAAGGTCAATGAAATTGTCTGCAGAAAGGTAAGTGCTCAAGGTTTAGAAATGTACAAAATGTACAAAAAACCACAGGTTGCCAATCCCAGCAAGGGCAGAGGATGGAAAGCATGATTTTGACTTTAGGGGAGTCACACCCCAAAAGGAGACAAACATAACATGGGAGCCAAAGCATAAACAGAATGCAACAAGAGAGACTGTTTTCATCACCTGCCAGGTATGCTACTGCCTAGAGTAACTTCCAATTCAAGAAAAACTTGTAACCCCTATACGTTTCTACAAGGTGAAAATTCTGCTTCCAATCCATTTATTCAAAACAATGTGTATGAGATAATATTTAAGTAGAAATGTGGTAGTTTCATTATCAAGCACCAGAATTTTCACCTTGTAGAAACATATAGGTGGTTTAGGTTTTTCTTGAGTTGAAGTTGGTAGAGTTGCACATTTTACTTTCTGTATCGTGCGGGAATAACTAATAGTGCCTGCAACATGCAAATGCATGTTGATGGCCCTATTAGTTTCAGGGGGGTTGGATGCGCATTTTTGACGTATTTACCCCTGAATAAGGGGTAAAGCTAGCGCATTGAAAACGCACGTCCAAATGCGGGTTAACAGTGCGCTCCGCCAGAACGCACTGTACTGTATCGGCCTGAATGTGTTTGCAAAATTTAACTTGTGCTATTTGCCATTTAAATGCATGTAATTTTGTGTTTGCAAAGCCATTCACTTAACTTATACTAAATCACTAATGAGCTGAAAAATAATGCAAATTAGTTTATTAGGAATTCAGCAGAAGCAAAATTTCATGCAAAATGAGTGTGTAATCTTTTTGGGAGGAGCAGTTTTCAAATATAACAATAAATAAAGCAATATTTTTTTTGCAGGCTTAACTATACCTCAGCAAAATCTACTTAAAATTTTTTTTACAATAAAGTCTGTGATTTTGAGTGGACTTCATCCCAAGCGACATGCTGCAAAACTCATTTCCATATTATTTAAATGAGCCAGTACTGTAAGAAAAACTTTGCATGGTGCTGGCTCATGTCCGTGAGTTCCCTTGCAATTCAGAATATTTATTTTTCTTTAAAATCATTTAATTTCCGTTTATAAAAGACCTGCCTTGCTAAACAGATTACAACATATAAAAAGAATACAATGATTTAAAAAGCATACTCAAACATAAGCATGTACACAACATATCCCAATTATTTAAGCCATCATGAATGCCTCCTGAAACAGCAATAATTTTAGTTGTTTGCAGAACTGAGTCAGATCTCTCATAATATGTAAGCCATCAGGGAGGCTGTTCCACATAAACCAACCCAAAACAGAGAAGGCCCATTTTCTAATTTCTATTAAATGTGCATCCTTCAATGTAGGAACTTTAAGTAATCCCTTCCCCTGTGATCGCAATGCTTGTGCCAAATTATGAGGGGTAAGCAATCTGGATAAATAAACAGGACCCTCCAGTTTCCACAACCTAAATACCAAAACAAGAATTTTAAGCTTAACGCATTGTTGGATTGGAAATCAATGAAGTTATTGTATTAATGGTGTCACATGTACCCACGGGCGGCCACGTAAAACTAGTACATCAAACCTAAAACCCGTAATGACAAAAGCATTGTATATTTTTGTAATTTATCTACTGTGAAGCAACAGGAACATTTTAAATAGTTAACTTAAGAGAGACGATATTTAAGATTTCTCAGTCACTTAAATTGAGATACTGCTAAGAGGGCTTGGCAGTTGGCAACTGATCATGTGAGGATAACTATAGTTAGGTGACTCATACAAATTTATAAATATTTATGGCAGACAGTTTAAAGTTAATTATTTCATTATATTGCAAGACATGCAAAAACTTGCAGCCTGAATGCACTTGCTTAGTAAATATTTGTGAGGCAAGATACATGATTTGTGTGTGTTTTATATCTGTAACCAAGAGTGGGAGTATTAAATGAAGAAAGTAAGGAAGAAGGAATCACAACATGAATCATCACTACTGCTTCATAATTAGGGATCAGGTTTCATAAGATTTAGGAGCCTAACTTTCAGGGTCATTCATCCAAATGTGTTAGATCGTTATCACAAGAGTTAGGGCCCTAAACCCACGATAGCCCCAAATTGCATGCGTTATTCACCATCTTCTACTTCCCCAACAGGATCACCTCCAGCTGGCAAAAGGAATCAGGTAAGCAGTGCTCCTTACCTGCCGCTACCGCCCTTCCTCTGCTGGCTTCCTTCTAAGTCCAAACCACATGCGGCTCCTTCAGAGAGAAGTCAACAGAGTAAGCAGCACCGTTTGGTTGACTCCTTCCAGTAGAAGACAACACAGGAGAGAAAATGCTGCCAGCAACAGTGGTTATGCCCACCTCCATCATCTTTTCAAAGCCCACCTGTTCAATAGACCATACCACTGAAAGTCATCAAGATACTTGTGTTGTGTATGTGACATTTGTGTCTATCCCTCTCTTCTCTGACTAAAGGAAGCAGAGGATGGGGAGGTGTCCGCTCAGGTGCATCAGAGAGCTCAGGTGGTACACCAATAATTTGTTTCACAGCTATTTAAAGACATAACTAGTAAGGAATGAAGATGCTGTTTGTGTAGAGCTGCTGCAATAGTGCTTGGTGTGGTTTTTTCAGGAGGTTCTCTGCTGAAGGTGTCTCATGTCATAGCCTATAGAACTGGGCCCTTTTCCACCCTGCCCCTTTTTCAGTACTAACTTTACCTGATTTATCCTATCTGAGCTGTCAAAAAAAAAAAAAAAAGCAGTGTGATTAACAATTAGAGGAGGGTATTACCTCTTTATGATCAGGGCAGCTCCCAAGTAAAGCAATGAGATTTAGTTTGAGACAGTCATACATCAAGCTTTGTGCCATTCTATACTATGAACTGCAATGTTTGACCTGTAATCCTTTTCTATTTATTTATTTATTTTAAGGGTGAGAGACTACAGGAGTCTTCTGCATTAATTCCTATGGAGCTGGGGTAAATAAGTATTAAGTATGTAATTGAGACAGGTACATGACTAAACTGAGTATCAGTGAGTTTTGGCTTCATGGTCTTACTCTGTGCTAATATGCACCATTTATTCTCCATGTAGTTTCCTCATCTTTTTCCAGGAGTATATTTTTGCATGTTAGAAAAATGAAGAGGGTATATTGGAATTATATATATATATTTTCATTCCACCTTTTATGACGCTTCAAGGCAGATTACATTCAGGTACTGTACATATTTCCCAATCCCCACAGTGCTTACAAGCTAAAGGCCAAATTTTAAAAGGTGCGCGCGGGCGTAGATTTGTTTGCGCAACCCAGCGCGAACAAATCTATGCCCGATTTTATAACATGTGCGCACTGCCGCACGCATGTTATAAAATCCAGGGTCGGTGCGTGCAAGGGGTGCAATTGTGCAACTTGCACGTGCCAAGCCACGCAGCCTTCCTCCGTTCCCTCCAAGGCCATTCCCAAAATCGGAGCAGCCTTGGAGGGAACTTCCCTTCCGCCTCCCCCCACCTTCCCCTCCCTAACCCACCCCCCTGACCTACCTAGAACCTCCCCCTTACATTTGCCAGGTAAGTTGCGCCTGCATCCTGGCAGGCGTAGCTTACGCTCGCCGGCCGACGACCGGCCCGCGATCCCGGGTACAGCGGCAAATGGCCGCTGTGCCTGGTGGCTCCAGCCCCGCCCCCACCCCGCTTTGCAAGCCCCAGGACATACACGCGTCCCAGGGCTTGCGCGCGCTGCTGAGCCTAGTAGGCTCAGCAGCGCGCTGAGCAAACTAGGCTCACTTGCACTTGCTGAGCAAAATAGGCTCAGCAAGTGAAGGGCAGATTTTCTCGGGTTATGCACGTATGTTACACATAGCCTTTGAAAATCTGCCCCTAAGGGTGTCATTTACTAAGCATTTTTCTCACAGTAAATAGGGGCCTAATTTTGTCCCTGAGGTCATGGTGACGTGACTTGCCCAAGGAGTAGTAGTAGAATTTGAATCCTGGCTTGTAGGATGGTGCTCTAACTACTAGGCTACTCCACTCAGCTTGAAGGCAGGCCATCCTGAATAGCTTCAATATACATTCCTCACCTAATCCATTGCTATTTTGCTTCCTGCGTAGCCTTTCCTCAAGCTTTGAAACCATTTTTTTAAATTCACCTGACAATCCCAAATAACTATACACCAACATAAGCTCCTTTCCAGATTAAGTTTGATATTGAAAGTGGCATTGCAGAAGACCATTTTGAAATAAAAAGGAAATTTAGAGACTTCAGAATAGTAACAGCACAAAGAGGAGAAAAAAAATATACCTTTATTTTCAAAATACAAATTAAATTCCAGCACAAAAGTAAGGATACTGATTTTCTGAATAAATATGCAGGGATAAAAATACTTTGCAGTTATATGGACTGTTTTGTGCACCTTGTGAGAATATACAGTTAATGTAGCATTCAGGAGCAGAGTCCCTCTTTACAAGTTGATGCAATATCAGGAATCCAGAAACACCCTTTTAAACAAAAAAAAAAAAAATAATTCACATAAATCTTGCATATTTTGCAGTAGAAAAAATGTAGTTTGTCCTGTAGTCTCAGTCCAGGATTATACTGTAGAGCTAAATAGACATCTGAATATATATATATATATATATATATATATATATATATATATATATATATACACACACTGGTTCAGAGTTCCATACAAAATATCCAGTGATGCTTGCCAAAACATTTTTATAGTGGATTTTGAAGCTAAGTTTTCATCAGAGCTCAAGTACACGCAATTAGGTAAGACAGAAGATTGGAGTGAGCAACCTTACTGCATTTGCACAGAACCCATGGGTTCTGGAGCAAATTGTAAACAAGTTTTTAAAAGAACTTATTTGTACCACTGATTTTCTCTTTTAGTGAGTATTTCCAATATAGAAATGTTAAACATTCCAAACTAATATGGTCAAGTTTAATAAAAGGTATTGTTAATCTCAAAACAGGTTGCACTATTCCTCTACATCCAAGCCACAATAAGCACACATCATGAAATTTCTAACATTTGCAAAACTATTGCTTTAATATACATGAAAATACTGCTTATGCTGCCTGCTTGTTGCATTTCTCTCCTTCTCCCCATAAATTACAAATGTAAACCCTTCCCTTCCACTCAATATTTATCATGTCCTTTTGAACTCAGAAAATCCATCTCGGTGGGAAAATAATACAGTCACGATTCTCTCACATCTAGAGGATACCTAACTTTTGTATATGTTAGATTGTCTCAAGTAGATTATTGTCACGTATAGAATAAGAGAAAAAAGTCTCATTTTATTTGACAAACTTTTTTTTTCAAGAACACAAGTCTACTAGCTATTATGTAAAACCAAATAACTTATTCAATGAAGTCTTCCAGTTTGACAAGGGAGAAATACAAAACTGAGTCTGTGGATCTTACTGAATAAGGATGTTTTTCCTTCCATAGGTACAGAATGAGAAAAAACATTTTTGAATAAGGCTTTGTGTCATTTTAAAATTCTTGCAAAATCAAAGCTCTGCCTTTTGGCCAAGAGTCCCAGTTGGGCGGTATAAAATACTAAACCAACACAATCTGAAGTAGTCAGAACCTTAAAACATGATTCTACATTACTTTATGCAGTGTATGAAAATTAGACCTTTTGGGGTGTGTATGTGTCTGCTTTATAACTTCCAGTCTTCTCTATTTAGTATACACTTTAAATATGACAAACTGAACAGAGAAAGAGGCTAAAGAAGACCCAGCAAGTTTATCATCCTCATGCCACCATCAAGACTATTTGAAGACACTATAAAAAGAACAATGGAATAACCAATTAGCTCATCAGATGAGATACAACTGGTGACGCAGTATTGTCTGTGAGAGCAAATTGGACATTTACAACTTTTTTTCTGCTTTCTAAAAAATTGAAAAAGGTATCTGGAACAAACCATCCAATTTTACTTTATCAGATAACACCAAAAAAGTTAAAATATTCAGAGGTTTAGCCATGTTAGTTTGGTGTAGCAAAAATGACAAGAGGCCCCTTATAGACTAACCAATTTATTGAGGCATGAGCTTTCGACGAGAGTCTACTTTGTCTTTTAAAAAACATACTTTGGACTACCCTCATGCTATTACCACATACAACATTCATACCATCTCCTTTACAAAAACACAGAATGAGTCAGACAAGGACTGTAAAGCCCATCTAGTTTGCCCAATTTGTCATCTTTTGCAATACCACAGACCACAACTGACCTCTGGCTTTTCCTTCACAACTAAGGATCTCCAGTGCTTATCTTAACCTAAGATTATTTTTCCTTGCATTCATTTTACATCTGCCATGTCTAACACATTGTTAAACCTCCCACCCTCATAATTTCTACATGCATGCACTCTCTCATATAAATACCTTTCATAGTCTCCATCACACAGCATACGTCCATGGAAGAGCAGAAGACACACACTGTCACATAACAATGCTAAATTACAAAACATGAGTCGCTCACACTGACTACTTATACTACTACATCCAGTCATTTTCCTATCATATATGTTAATGTACACATATATCACTCACACCTGTCCTCCATGCCACAGTGACTTATAGCTCACCATTCATATCTTTTCGGCAATACACTGCACTTTTGAACAAATGGTATATAACAACTAACACACGACAAACATGCTATAAATGATTTGTGGGAAAAAATACATTTAATAAAATAAAAACTATTGACTACAGGCTTTTCTTCGGGGAGGAGGGAGACAGATTATCTGTGTTGCAGTTGTTCAGATTGTAATGTGGCTTTCCTATAGTGCAGTGCGCTTCATGTCATGAACTGCTGACAGCAGAGGCTGGCTCTCTTGTGTGACCCAGCTGAACATGCTCTTTTATCATTCACTCTGTGCTAGGTACCACTTTGTATGGTTAATTCTGAGCTGTCAAAGCCATCCTTTCCTAGAAAAGGTAAAGACCGAAATTTCACCGTTGTAAGAAGCAGGCGGATATTCTCTAAACTCCTTTGCACCAGGAATAAAAGATTTATGATTTTCTTTTATATATTTCTATATCAATTGCTTATAGAGAGTTAGGGCATACATTTGCTTTTGAGCATATTTCAATGAGACCATAGTGTGGTAAAGGTGGGCAAGCGTTTTTAAGATTCTTGCCCTTAGTTTAAACTGATATCACAGCGGCAGAAGACTCAGTTAGCTTCTGTTGGCCAATTCCAGATGGTAGTAATATCAGGAGGGTGACCGCATACTGACCACAGGATAAGGTGCATGCCTACTGTAATGAAGCAGACAGCATGTTATATGATCCTGAACAGGGCAGACCTAAATAGATTTATTCACGTCTTCTGAATTGGACAGGCTCTGTTTCTAATATAGCACATGCTTATTTTTATTTGACTAAGTGACAGCATATCTTTCTGACAATTTTCTCTCAATTAGGGTGAATTGAGTCCTTACTGAACACAAATATGAGAATTCTCTTTTGACCATAACTGTTCAGTTTCATGGAGCAGTGAGAGTATGACACAGTGAACCTTTTCCTCCACACCTCTCTCTTATTCCTTTGAATTTCCAGCTATAGCACCGTGAGCCTTCAATTCACACCTACTGGGTCCGCCCCCATCCTCATCTAGCCCAACCATGAATGCGACAATCCACAGACTGCAACTCCCTGAAGAACCAAGGGTGAATGTGCCTTGAACCCTGCCAATGATCATCAATATTGAGCGATGGGCTTACCCTGTAAGCAGAAGATGGATATGAGCAATGAATCCAGCTTTTCAGCACAGTAATACTAAGCTGCCACCAAACAAGTCCCTTGAAAAGTAGGATTTAAAGGGAAAAGGTTTTTGGGTTTTTTTTTGGAATGAAAATTGCTAAAAACAAGTAATCATGGCTTGTTTGAAGTATAGCAGCACAAAAATTCAACTTTTCATCAACCACTTGAGTACATCAGACCTGGAAGTCACAGAGCAGACATACACATCTCACAGATTTCATTTTTATAAAATGACTTACTAGTATATACATGCTTTATAACTCCATGAGAACTGCCATTTTGTCTTTCAAGACAGACTGGGATAGTGAATTTAGTGTACTTCTAAAAACAGTGAGTAACTTGCCTTCTGCTACTAATTTTTTGGTTGCCAGGTGGATTTGCCAGCAGCTAAAGAAATATGCAAATATGGGCCCAAGTACTCGCCAGTTCACCTAATTATTTCTGTCTTGTAATTTCCTTGGAGATTCAACTAAGGAATTTGTTTAAGAACAGCGATGCCTGCCTAAATTTTCTGCAGTGACCACATGAATTTTGAATAGGAATGGACATGAAATTCTGCAATGACTTTTGAAGTAGTATCTTTCAACGAGGGCTAGCTGTAAAATGTTTCAGAGTTTTTACTGGATTCTGAACACACCCAAAAGTGATAATAATCAGGACCACAAGAGAAACAAAGGTCACTGAAGTAGGTCCAGCTGGAAATACAAAGCATTTGAGGAAAGAATGGTCAAGTGGTTATAGATTGCACAATCAGGTATCTTCATCTCTTTATGTGCAAGGCCTTATTTTCCTAAATGGGTCTGAGGTTGCATATTAAAATAATGCACCCAAGGCCACTATAAATGGCATATGATCTCAGCTGAAGTATTAATACACAGCATGAAACTATGAATCAGAATGACTTGCACTTATGGCTCCTAGTCCTCACACTCATACAATCTCCATATACCTCGGTTATTGAGCTGTCACTGTTGCTCTCCCTCTTTTCCAAACTTATCAGGAGGCCAAGGTGAAAAATAATCTGCAGTGGTAGCTGCATATGTACATCGCAAATTCTGACTGTAAAATACTTCATGCAAGACGGTTTTGTACAATGACTATCCAACATTAAAACAATCTATGTTTGTATATTAATTACTGATGCCAAGAGATAGGTTGGCTTATTTTGTATATAATATAAAAATACATTTATTTAAAAAAAATCACACTAAAAACTTGATTAGTTTTAGGACATTACTTTTCTTATAGACCTCAAGTCTACAAAATTCCAGTGTCTCATAAAAATGCCAAATATCTAGACAAAGAAACAAGAGGCCAATTTTTTTTTCATATTGTAAAAATAAAATTATAGACAAGCTCAGACTATAATCAGCTCTGGCTGATGGAGAATTCCTCCTTAATATTATTTTTCTTTTGCACAAATTATTATTAAAATGCAGTGTAACTGTTCGAAGACAGGGTACGTAAAATTATCACAGACCCTTTTGTGAGCAAAGATGAGCCTATTTTTCCTTTTCTAGAACTGTGATAAATTCAAAAGATGAGTTTGAAAACAAATTCCAATCAGATGAACACTAGAATACCCCATAAAACGGAGTACAGACGTTGAGCTCAGAGCAACAGAACCATCTACCAACACACATCTGGGATAACATCTAAACCACAAGTTAAAAGAACATGTGTAGAAATTGGGAAGAAGGAGAACAGTTTCAAATATTTTTTCTATTTACTTTCTTTTCACTATTTTTCAATGCTACATTATTATAAAAGGTGGCAAAATCCATCTTTAAAGTGACAACTTCAGAAAAGATGACCCAATACAATACATAAACTAAGAGCAAACGAGATAAAGGGGGAAAACAGGCAACCATTGCTCTAAATAGAAAATTGATTTTAAAGACCCTTTTACCTGCCTTTTAAAGTGAACGTATCTGTAAAAATGTGTTCACTTTATACATTTTCAGAGACAATGAGAAAGGATGCAATTCAAACTATCAGAGCTGGTGCACAACTCCTGCACAGAAAATAGATATTGTTTGGAAAATGTCAAAATGAGCTTGTCTGATTGATTAATCTGTTCAGAAATATATGTATCAGTTGCACTTGTTTGAATGGAAGCATAATACTTTTTCTTAATAAGCAGAATAAGGGATATACATTTTGGACTGTGGATTCCTGTTAGATTACTAGTATAAAAGAATTGTTTCATAATTCATGGGTGAAAATGAGATCCAGACAACGATCATAGCATATCTTGAAAAAGATGCATGGTGCGCCCACAAGAGTTTCTCAGTATTTTTCCCCCCTTTGTGAGTCATTGCAACAGGGCTTTTTGCTTTCTTTTAATGGAGTTTCTCAATTCAGGCTCAAAAAAATAGGAAAGAAGCTGCTAAAGAGAGAGGGAAAAAGATGAATAGGTGAGGGGACAAGAGCTCAGCTACGCAATGTGTAGCTCTGCTTAAGAATCTGACTCCCCTTGTTCCTGAATACTACAGAGAGAGACAACACTAAGCATCCCTCGTACCCAAACCAGAGGAGCGGCACTCGCCACTCTTGCTAATACTGCAGTGAAGTAAACAGCATTGAAGAGCATTCCTGGGCACTGTCATGCATATCTGTCAAGGCCGTGCTTCAGAAATGACCATTACATTGAAGAATCTGCACAAAGAAATTGGCCACTGCCTTGCATAAACACACAAAAGGAAATTACTAACCCTCCCGCCTCCAGGCAAATGCACTGATCCTCTAATAAAGAACCAAGGGGGTCAACCTGACTCTGTCAGTACAAATGGGAAAAATGGCAGCCTGATTTTGCTACTTTATTTTTATAACCATATATTTTATCTGCCTAGAACACATTCCACCTTAAGAATGAAACTTCTCCTACACAGCTTTATGTTTGAGAGCTACTGTTTTCTCAAAGTAACCCAACTTAATGCTTCCCTCCCTCACCCCCGCCACAAATGCACACAAAAAAAACCCCCAAACTAAATAAAATTGAAAGCCCAGAGGATGCATTGGTCAAATCTGCTTTTTGGTACTATTACAGAACATGCTGATATCCCAACAGTATCAAGAAAGTGAACAGTGTTTAGCTGTTTTAAAGGCCAAGTGATTTCTGTACAATTTGCACAGCAATTTTATTAAATTGCTCTCGATCTTCCCGCCACATTTTAGATGCATCCACATTGGCTCCACTTTCGTCATTTGGCTCTGAAATGAGAAAAAAAAAAGCAGTACAACATACATATCTATTTTGGATGGTTCTACCATCATTTCTCTCCCCTTCAAGACAGCCCCAGAGCGTAAACTGCAGACTAGCCTAATAAAACCGTATTTTTGCTGACTTGCTGCAGAAGGCTCAAGGCTCAGTAAGTTTCATGCTGGTAGTTCTCAGATATAAAAGAGAGAGCTACTCACCTGCTAACATGCTGACAACAGAGAGGAGAATCTTCTCCACGCTCTGCACTGGGCTCCATCTCTCTGCACTGCTCTCATAGCCCATTGGATCATCCCCGGGAGCATGAAGGATGGAAATACAAACCCTGCCATCAGGATAAACTGTTTGAAGACACAGGAAAAGAAATTATCTTTTATTAAAACAATTGCTTTTTAATATTATTTTCAATAATGAACAGTAAAGCAGAGTTGCTTACCTGTAACAGGTGTTCTCCTAGGACAGCAGGATGTTAGATGTAGTCCTCACAGATGGGAGACATCATCAGATGGAGCCCGGCACAGGAAACTTTGACTAGCACACTGAGCATGACCAGCATGCCACTATCAGCGCATCCACGCAGGATCCCCCTTCAGTCTCATAACACAGAATTCACGAGCGAAAAATAAAAAAAAACGCAGGAGAACCCAACTCCGCAGGGAGATGGGCGGGTTTCCTGAGGACTGCCATCCTGCTGTCCTAGGAGAACACCTGTTACAGGTAAGCAACTCTGCTTTCTCCTAGGACAAGCAGGATGGTAGTCCTCACAGATGGGTGAATACCAAGCTACAGGCTGTTCCTGAAAATATATATGACCAACCTGCACTGAAAAACAGGTGCCAACGGGCACCAATACAACTGCGGCGTGGTTGGGAAGACTGGGGGACAGCCCAGTCCCAAACAAAGGGCCTTAGGTAGGAAGAGCTGCGTTTAAGCTTGGAAGAGGTTGCGAAGGATAGATTGGCCAAAGCTACTATCTTGCCAGCCATCCCTGTTCAAGCAGTGGTGGGCCACGAACGTGTGTAGAGAACTCTACGTCGCAGCCCTGCAGATTTCAGCGACAGGGAACCGCCCGTAAGTGGGCCACTGACGCAACCATAGCCCTCACAGAGTGAGTTTTGACCTGGCTTCCCAGCTGAAGGCCCGCTTGGACATAGCAGAAGGATATAGAATCTGCTAGCCAACTGGACAGTCTGTTTGCCCACCGCAACTCCCAATCTATTCTTATCAAAAGAAATGAAGAGTTGAGTAGATTGCCTGTGGCTTGCTGTGCGTTCTAAATAGAAGGCTACGGCCTTCTTGCAGTCCAACGTGTGTAGAGCCCATTTACCCTGGTGTGACTGGGGCCTCGGGAAGAAGGTGGGTAGAACAATGGACTGATTTAGGTGAAAATCGATCACCACCTTAGGCAAGAACTTGGGATGTGCACGGAGGACCACCGGGTCATGAAAGAATTTTATGTAGGGTGGGTATGTAACCAAGGCCTGAAGCTCACTAACCTTGCGAGCTGAGGTGATCGCCACCAGGAATAGAACTTTCTAAGTGAGAGACTTCAGATCGCAGGAGCGCATAGGCTCAAAGGGAGGGCTCATGAGCCATGCTAACCCAATGCTGAGGTCCCAGGACACAACAGGAGGCTGGAGAGGGGCTTCAATTGAAGAGGCCCCACATAAAGCGACCTACTATGGGCTGAACAGAGATGGGCATGCCAGCGACACACTGATGGGTAAGCACTGACGGCGCTCAGATGGATTCTGACCGAGGTGGTTTTAAGCCAGCTTCGGAGAGGTGCCACAAATAATCCAAGAACCTTGGAATGGGGGAGGTGGATGGATCTAAACCATATCTCTTGCACCAGATGGAAAACCTTCTCCACTTCAATTGATAAGACTTCCTCATGGAAGGTTTCCTGGAAGCAACCAGCACCTAGGTCCAGGGACTGAAGGATTAGGTGCTCAACCTCCAGGCCATTAAGGCTAATGCCTGAAGGTTTGGATGGCACAGCCTCCCCAATCCTGCGTTACCAGATCAGGCACAGTCCACAGACTGATAGGATCTCTGATCAACAGGTCTTGGAGGAGTGGGAACCAGACTTGTCTGGGCCAGTACAGGGCCACGAGGATCATGGTGCCCCGGTCTTGCTGGGCACCTTCAAGAGAGTCCTCATGATTAATGGAAGAGGACAACACGCATACAGGAGATCTGTGCCCCAATGACGGGCAAAGGCATTCATCTTTCCTGAACAGAGAACAGAAATTGCTCACCTTGCAGTTGCACGGGGAGGCAAAGAGATTGACATCTGGCGTTTCCCACTGCTGAAAAATCTGGGCTGGCACTGCCAGATCCAGGGACCACTTGTGCGGTTGAAACGCACGGCTCAGGCAGTCCACCACCATGTTCAGTGACACAACTAGATACATCGCTTGCAGGGACATTTCCTGCGCCAGAGCCCAGGACCAAATCTGCACTGCCTCTTGATAGAGGAGGAATGAGCCCATTCCTCCCTGCTTGTTGATATACCACATTGCTACCTGATTGTCTGTTCGAATGAGGACAGATTTGTGGGACAAGCGGTCTCAAAACACCCAATGAGCGTAATGAATCACCCAAAGCTCCAGAAAGTTTATCTGGCACAGAGATTCCTGAGCCATTCACCGCTCCTGCGTGTGGAGGTTGTCCACATGGGCCCCCCACCCGTGGTTGGAGGCATTGGTGGTAAGAACTACCTGAGGCGGGGCAGCCTGAAATGGGATCCCCTGCTCTAGATTGAAGAGGTTCTCCCACCAGGACAGGGAGACCTGCAGAGGTGGCATGATGGAGGCATGTGCCTCGAGGTCCTTGGACGCCTGCTGCCATTGTGACCATAATGTCCATTGCGCCCTGCGCATGCAAAGGCGGCCCCAATGGCATGACATGGACCGAGGCAGCCATGTGGCCCAACAGACGAAGCAGCAGGCGAGCAGGAACCTGCTGACTGCTGTGTACTGACTCGCCAGTAAGGACAGGGCAAGAGCCCGATTGTGGGGCAAGAACGCTTTTGCCTGACTCGTGCCCTGTCTGGCTCCTATAAAGTCCAGACAGGAAGACAGGCAGAGGTGAGACTTTGGGAAGTTGATGACAAACCCCAGTGATCGCAGCACTCGCATGGACAGATTCAGGGCATGGAGCACTCCCTACTGGGAGGCGCTTTTGACTAGCAGTCGTCCAAGTAGCGGAACACATGTACCCCCTGACGTCTGAGGTGCACCGCCACTGCTGCCAGGCACTTGAAGACCCGAGGGGCTGAGGCTAAACCAAACAGCTGTACTCTATATTGGTAATGAGCCTGCCCCACCACAAAGCGAAAATACTTCCTGTAGTTTGGGAAGAACGCAATGTGGGCGTAGGCATCCATGAGATCGAGGGAGCAGAACCAGTCTCCTCTTTTGAGGAGCATGATCAGGGTTCCTAGAGAGACAATTTTGAACTTTTCCCTCTGAAGGAATTTGTTCAAGGCTCTGAGATCGAGAATGGGGTGTTATCCCCCGGTTCTCTTTGGTATCAGGAAATACCTCGAGTAAAACCCTCGGCCATGTTGGCGGAGGGGAACGAGTTCTACCACTTTTGCCATTAGAAGGGCAGAGAGCTCTATCAGGAATATTTACGGCGCAGCGGACGAACCCCATGATGGACATGGATAAAGGTCCACAGGGACATCTCTGAAATTCAGCTGATACCCCTGGCGAATGATTGTGAGAACCCACTGGTCTAATAACATGCAGCCAGTGGTGGGCGAAGTAAAGCAGCATGCCTCTTACAGGACAGCATGATGCCGGGGGTATGGCGGACTGACTCAAGCTCTCTTGCTTCCAGTCAAAAACCGTTGGCGGGGATCTGCTGGGGGGCTGGCTGGGGCCTGAGGATGCGTGGCTGGCAAGATCAACCCCTGGAACCAATGCAGGGGGGGTCCAAGTCCAGGAGGTGGGAAGGTAATACTTCCTTTGCCGATAGAAGGATTTTCTCGAGCTTTGTTGAGAGGTCTTCCTGATGGAGGATGGTGGATCAGAAGCGCTAGCTGATAGCTGTTGAAGGGTCTCATGATGATCCTTCAATTGGGCTACCGCATCCCTGACCTTGTCCCTGAAGAGATTCTCTCTTGTACAGGGCATATCAGCTAACTTCTCCTGGACCTCCGGACGAAGGTCCAGAGCCCGAAGCCAGGAAATCCTATGGGCGCCAATGCCCACTGCAGCCACGCTAGCTGCTGTTTCAAAAACATCGCAGGTGGATCTCATCTCGCGTTCTTCCACCTCCAGACCCTGTTGTACTACACAGAGAAAGCCTCCTGCTGCTGCTGCAGGCACTCCGCCAGTTCCTGGACTTGTTTCCCCAGGTTCTGATAGCATTGGGTCATATACAATTGGTAGGAGGCAATGTGGGAGAAAAGCATAGTGCTCTGAAACACCTTTCTACCTGGGGCATTCAGCACCCTGTGATCTTGGCCCGGAGGGATGGAGGCATGGGTGCAAAAACACTTAGCTTTTTTGAGCTTGGACTCCACAACCACCACCAATTGGTGAGGAAGGTGGCGCCTCTCAAATCCCAACACCTGTTGGACCAAATAGATGGTGTCTGTCTTCCTACTGACCGGAGAAACTGACACCAGATGTTCCCAAATCCTCAGAAGTTCCTTGAAAATCTCATGGACTGGGACAGCCACCACCTCCTTTGGGACATCAACTGGAGACCTTCCAGCATCTTGTGTCGAGTGACCTCCTCTGTAAAGAGCTGTAAGGGAATGGCTTCGGCCATGGCCCAGACGAATCCTGCAAGGGTGAGGTCCTCTGGCAGACACCTAAGTCTCTCATCCAATGGCAAAGGCTCTGAGGAGGTCACCGGAGTCCTCAGAAGAGGAGTCTGAAGTATCATCTCCCCAGGGGTCATAGGGGCCCTCCTCCTCACTAAGGTCCCTAGGGGACCTGTTTGAGTGGGCCTCATCAAAGCAGCTCAGTTTGGGCACTGGACTCGAGGGAAGAAAAGGCACAGATGGTAGGAGGGTTCCTGACATCCCAGGCTCAGGATCAGGGAACCGTGGCAGTGGGAACAAAGCACCAGAGGGCGCCTGTGGCCTTAGCATATCTTCCTCCTCGGAGGACCCAATAATGGGAATCGCCCTGAAGGAGGGCTTTGGTGGCCACTGGGGAACAGAGGATCCCCTGGACACTGGTTGCATTGGAAGGACACCGAGGACAATGTCCAGATGCTCTAGCAGGTGTGCCAACAGAGAAGGCACAGGCTCCGGTACCAGTATGGGGGCAGTTCGATGCCATGTAGACTCTGTAGCCTGAAGTCCAACTCCTCCTGGAAGTCTGGGGAAGCCAGGACTGATGGAGGAGGACAAGGCATCACCAGAACCCTGAGGTGGCTTGATGCCCGGCACCAATATCGGTGGGGAATGCCTGGGACTCAAAGGTTTATTGGAGGATGGGTGCCTCCTCACCATGAGGTCACTTCGGTGGAGGCATGTCAGCTTCCAATGCCACACCAGAGCCGTGCACGGATGGTGACCAGTTACTGTGCTTTCGGGATTTCCCAAGATGTTCAGCCTGGTCCTTCCCCGGGACTGAGGATGCTGAAGATCCCGATGCCTTTGAGAGCGTCGATGTCGGAGAGGGCCTATCACTGGCTCCTCTTTCTTGGGATCATCCTACTGGGGGTGTAGAGAGGTACAAGGAATCTATGGGCTCCCCTCGGCCCCTGGGTGTCAACATCCCCGATACCAGCGTGGATGGAGTAGACTTTTTAGAACCAAAAACTTCTCCATTTTATCCAGCCAAGCACGACAGCCTTTGGGGGTCATCTGATGGCACAGCTGACACTCTCGTACATCGTGCAGTGCCCCTAGGCAGAGGATGCAAACCTTGTGTTGAACAGCAATCTATATGGTCCACAGGCACTGGGGGCACAGCCAAAAACTGGACAAGAACATAAGAACATAAGAAATTGCCATGCTGGGTCAGACCAAGGGTCCATCAAGCCCAGCATCCTGTTTCCAACAGAGGCCAAACCAGGCCACAAGAACCTGGCAATTACAACACCATCAAAAATAACCGGTGAGTAGTCAATGGCCAGTGGCCACCAAGAAGCGACATGTCAGGAATCGACCACAAGCAGGCAAACAAGAAAACCTACCACGCTATCAAAGGGGCACTGATTGTAGAAGGGGGACTCTGTAGAAGGGGGACCAGACACTGAAAAGAATGAGAAAATTGTTGAAGGGCAGAGTTCCAAAACTGCAAGGGAACTATACTGAGGAAAAAAGAGAGACTGAAGGGGGACCCCACGTGGATGCGTGGATAGTGGCATGCTCAATGTGCTAGTCAACGTTTCTAGAAACTTTGACAAAAGTTTTCCGTGCCGGGCTCCATCTGATGATGTCACCCATCTGTGAGGACTACCATCCTGCTTGTCCTAGGAGAATGTTTTCCTCCATCTGGTTTGATCATTCATATTCTATTCTTTCAGAAAATCTAACCTCTTGACACTGTTAAGGACCTTTCTTGTTCAAACACCAATATAATCTGACTGAAGAAAAAACACACACTGATCTTGTCTGGCCCTGATTAGATGCAAAGCTAAAATACTGTAATACATCCATTTTTAACATCCAAAGTCAGTGACTATATTTCCACAAAAACTCAGCGTCAATTGACAGCAGGTTGATAAATTAAAGGTTTCATTCAACATTAGTGCTATAATTGATACTTCAATTGTATCAGATAACAGCATGATTAAGATTTCAGTAAAAGGTTTCAGACTGTGGAATCTGCTTCCCACCTCTGTAATTTAACAGAGATGCAGTACATGCTAATTGGGGTTGAGCTCTATTAGTGGTACATGGAAGACTTTCAGGTAGGTCCTGAGAGGTATCATTAGGGAGACTGAATATGAGGAGTGAAAAGCAAAGCACACAGGCAGCAATTCTTTACTTAAACTTCGGGGGAGAAAAAAAGTTTGTTAGTTTAACAGTTACTTAGATAAACAGACTGCGAGACAACAACCAAGTTTAATCTACTTCAACTTACCCTCATTTGGGCCATGTTTTAGCCATAGTAGTAGAAAATAACAGTAGTAAATATGCAAAGAAATGGTCATGTTTTGAAGTGGCTAGATTTTATCACGTGATTTTACACTGACTTCTGATATTCGTCTCAAACAGAAAAAGAAAGCAATAGTTGGGTCAATCTGTTTAAATACTTACCTTTTTACATGCAGTTTTATGTCTACATACTCAGTCCTAGTCAATTCTAGCTTGGTTCTTCTAGATGTCTAATGATAAGTAACACAAAACTAAGAACTAATTTTGTATTACATACTTCACTTTATCAGTTGAACTGAATATTCTTTTTACTGGCTCTTACCAGACTGGGGTGCAAAAACAGTGTGCACTGGGATCAAAACATATAAAGTTGCATTGCTCTTCAGGAAGTTCAACCATGCAGCACTTTCTACAGCCTAAGATTATGAAATGTAGGCAATGTAAAGCAGAAGCAATGGCTCCATCACCTTACTCTCCTAGTTATGATAAAATGTAGCTAACTATAATACACTAATTTTGGAGAGAAAAATTAAATTGTACATAAGTTATCCATTACATAAAGAGTTTATCCTTACTGCTCTTTGCTGGGGTGGGGGTCCTACAGTTCTCAAGTAGCAAAGCCATAAGTTGATTATGGAAGTTTCTCCTCTCAAGTGAACAGCGAAAATAAAGTTGAAACTTGGACTCATTTCATTTTTTTAATCCAAGGCTTAATGTGTGACCTTCAGCTAGTCTCTAAACCACCCTGTACTTAAACTTAGCTTGTGCATTTTTTATTTTGTTGGCAGAGGACATTACATCATCAAAATAAAAAGCTGGATTTACCTTTCTGTAAACAGTTTCACATGACTCTTTGGAGCCAAAGTGGTCAATAAGAAATTAAAAAAAAACAAAACACAGTTTATTTAATCCATGCTACATCACAATGATCTTTACAATTTAGGAGTCAATTCACCCCTAGTTTTTGAACTCCAAAGGGCAAATATCTTGGAGAACTCCAGCTTTAATGATAGCAATTGTCATAAAAAAAATTTGGGGAACTATACGGGATACAGAAAAAAAAACAAAACAGAATGGATCCAAAAAATTCAGAGCATGCAAGAAATGGAGCTACTGTAAAACAATGGCCATGGTCTGACCCACGATGATTTATTCTCCTACCCATTAATACCTTCTTTATTTCCACTATGAAGTAAAAAAAAAACAAAAAAAAAAAAAACATTTATTTCTGCTCAGGGCAGGAGTCTCTCAGCTGCACAAGCCACTTGCTCGGTCATTGTGCCGAAGCAGAACAGGAGAAGAGCCTGTTGGCACTGCTGGAGATGTGGGGCAGCAACCTGAAGTAGTTTGTTGGCCTCAATGGTGCAGCTGCCTGGGGGAGTGGACTTCAAGTCTACTGGTGTAAGTCAAGTTTTCCCTGGGACCATTAATCCTATTTTGTGGCCTAAAGTGGTCACATTAAAAGGTATTTGGGAAGCAACTGCTAGCTTGTCGAATCAGACGACAATTCTTTTCTCAATCTCAAACTCTGTCTGGTGAAGGGAACTTTCTTTAGTTAATCAGAAGGTTGAGACTGTAAAAGTTCCTGCAGTACAGGACTTGGGGAATTCTTTGATTAAAGGATATACTCAAACTCAGAATATGGAGGAAGCACTTGAACATCACAAGGCGCAAAAATCCTTAGATATAAATTTTCCCAAGCAGAACTTTGTTTTACCTTTGGAAATGTTTAAAATATATCTTCTAGAGATTTTGAATGATCCAGAAAATGTAATCCTCCCTGTCTCTAGCATTTATTACATTCCACATTATAAGAAGTTAGATGGAATGGAAATAGCACAAAGTTAATTTGATCTATACAACTTGACCGCTTTCTTGAAAAATCTAGTGAGGAAGAGGTTATTTCCTCTACTTTGATAGTTTGTTTATTGGCAGACGCTGGCAGGGATTATCTTTTGAGATTATATTCATGCAAGAAAATTGTATTGTTTTACAGTTTAAAAGTTTCTTTGCACCCCAATGTAGTCAAGAGCACTCAACTCAAAAGGAAGCAATTCCTTTTTTGAGAGCAGGGGTTCAATAAATAGTAGTTTTTTTGTCAAATTTTCCCTGTAAATGTATAGTTAAATCAGCTGAAGTGAAATATGGTTTCTATGATCCAAATCACTTGACTCGGTTTATTAGTGAAAGACAGATGTTATCCAACCAGAATGACATTGTCGACAGAGATTGCCTCTTCTGTTAAATAAATTAAGTTATTCATGCATTTAGTTTAAGGTGTATACAACTGCATGTAAGCCTTATTCATTTATATATTTTATTTTCCTTGGTATATGAAGACTATCCAGTACAGTGGACTGTAGAGTATGATTATTTCTTTAGAGTTATTTTTTTTCTTGCTTACTTTTCTTGATGTTAGTTTTTGTTTTCTATATTAGGAAACTTTTATAAATAAAGAGTATAAAAAAACATTAGCAAAGTGACTTTGCATATCAGAAAAGGATAACAAGCCTCATGCATTATGACAGCAGGGACATGTCTTAAACCCTATGTAAAGGGACTTGAGGCCTCTTGTTTCAAACTCAAAATATGATTATTTTTGTATGCTCATGTTTACATATAAATACATCTGTTGCAAAGATACTAAATAAAACTGGCTTTTTTTCAAATAAAATAATAAACTAGTTAAGTGACACTTACTGTTTGGATGGAACATCTCACAGGTGAACCTCATCTTGGGAGGGCTTAAAGGATAATCAAGGGGAAAACTTAGGATAGCTGGGAAAACACCGCACTCAAAACAGGTATCTTCTGGGCCCCTAGAAACAGATTGAGATGTAGGGATATCAAACATTTGAGAAGTGTGTAATGTTGAAATTTTAAAATAATTCCACAAAACAGGAGCTATTACTTCAAAATGAGCATATTTTGCAACAATAAAAACTAAATGATATTCAGATTTTCTATAGAACCTACTAAGGGACTGATTTACTAAGCTTACCCCCACTCCAATCCATAGACACACAAGTCTTAGTAAATCAGACCCTAGGTCCTAGACCAGCTAATTATGGTTTATGTTGCCTTTGCAAATCTAGAGAGGCATTGTCATGGAGGTTGAGCCAGCCATATTTTTTCAATAAAGATTTCTCTCATTTATATACTGAAACACTGAAATTAGCCGAATGGGAATAGAGATCTATCCATCTTCTGAGAGAGACTAAGAAGTCTCAATATAGAGCAGCTCTAAGTGGGAAGGAGTGTTTAGGTTCCTCAATGATAACTTTCCCACCATTTTTTAGCCTACATAATTCTTTCCCCAAAGAGTTACAAGGACAATATGACTTTCAGAAAGTTTACTAAAATTGGGCAATTTTCCTCTGCCTTTCAGCCCTGTTTTCTGTGTCCACAGGTTATTGATCAGATGATTTCCACATCTTTGAGTATACCTATCATTTTACCATAGGCCTATTGATTGGTTTGTTTCCAGATTACTTTATAAGAAACAGCTTGCATAGATTTTTAAAAGGTTTTACACCTTGTAATTTCCCATTATCAACTTATTCATAGACTCTTAATCCTCAAGAGAAGGCTGGAGAATGAATTTTACATCTGTTATTAAAAAGCAATTGTAAAAATTCTCTCTAAGTTATGCTCTTTATTATGAGTCTGATATTATGATGTATATGGTTATATATTTTGTATTTTATTATGAATTTGCTGAATTTGTTTTAAATATATTTGTACTGCATGCTCGGTTCTCCAGCTTTAGGTCTCTGGGGAAAGGCAGGGTAGAAATACAAATGAATGCGTGAATAAATTAATAAATAATTCCCATAAATATGTCCCACACAGAAGTATCAGGGAAAGTATTTTGGGATGGGTAGTGAAGGTTGGTTACTGTTTCGAAGCTAGCAGCAGTATCCTCCATTTGGAAGGTCTGGATCAAGCCCAAAGGGTTCAATGCAAACAGAATTATTGTGAAGTAGTATCTATACACGTATAAAGAAATGTTTCTAATATGTAAAAAACTGTATAAACCCTACAATGAATTTAACTTCATTAAACAATATAAAAAGTACCTAAAATATTCTTTCCCTAAAGAAAAACAGGCTAATATTCTTTACTAACTCTTCCCTAGATATACTGATGCATGTACAATGTTCTAATATATTTTATCCATTCCAGAGATTTCATAGGTTTCCAGCAACTGTAACTTCTACATTAATGATTAAAATTAGTTTATGAATTACCTCATTGACCCAATAACTAAGTCCTGAACTTGGAAAATCTAACTCATTGTCTCTAATGAGTGCAATTTTGAAATATACCCATCACTAAAAACAATTAGTTTACTGAAGATTTTGTATCATTAATTGCCCTTAGCTCTTACTATCAACACTACCAAGTAAAATTCCTTGTATTCTAGGACCACAGGCTTCAGTAACATGATATAAGTCCTTGCCAGGGAAATACTGTAAATAATTCACACTTTAAATAGCAGTGGCTGCAAACATAATGCTCATTTTTCACAACACTCAGTAAAGAATGTATAGAAATGAACAGAGGAATCAGATATTTTCTAGGAAGAGATACGGCAGAGAAAGAAAACGCAAGGAAGGACTTGCAAGAGACAAGACACCAGCAGCTGGAGTATCAATGAAGTGACAGGAAAAGTTTTGTTTGCTACTCCAGGCTTTTTATCCTCTCACCTTCTTCTTGCATTTGCTTCTCATTTCTCCCACCAATCCTTTCTTTGTCTTCACAATTTTTATAAACTACTCACTTCTTCTTTTTACCTGCTTTACATCTTATATCTTTCGCCTCTACTTTAATTCTGTAGCTCTAGATTTAACTATCATCATAGACACATAGATGACAACAGAAAAACATGAACTAACCCATTCACTCAATCCAGTTATTCCTATCTACATGGCCAATGATATGATATATCTCAACTGCTAATCAGATTGAGATGCTGTACAGTATTACTCTTTACCTAAGACAATGTTTATCATCTTCTTCCTTTATACTCCACCCTCTTGGGAAGATGAGTATAAGAACATGCCATGCTGGGTCAGACCAAGGGTCCATCAAGCCCAGTATCCTGTTTCCAACAGAGGCCAAACCAGGCCACAAGAACCTGGCAATTACCCAAACACTAAGAAGATCCCATGCTACTGATGCAATTAATAGGAGTGGCTATTCATTAAGTGAACTTGATTAATAGCAGTTAATGGACTTCTCTTCCAAGAACTTAACCAGCTACATTAATTGCACTAACCACATCCTCTGGCAACAAATTCCAGAGCTTTATTGTGTGTTGAGTGAAAAAGAATGTTCTCAATTAGTCTTAAATGTGCTGCTTGCTAACTTCATGGAATGCCCCCTAGTCCTTCTATTATTCGAAAGTGTAAATAACTGAATCACATCTACTCATTCAAGACCTCTCATGATCTTAGACCTCTATCATATCCCCCCTCAGCCTCTATTTAGTTCACATCTAAACAACCCTCCCCTCCCATGACTAACTTCAATAAGTCAGTCACCAATACCAGCATGGCCATTGCCCAAACATCTGGTTTCCTAGGTCCCTGTGGACTTTCTGGACAGTACTCTGCCACCTTCAACCCACCAACACAAGAAGTGTGTAGCCTGCCAGACAGAACTGGCTACTTGAATGCCTGTATTTCTGCTAGGACTTCTACATATTGCTATACTTGCTGCATGTCGGAAAGACCCAGCTGCTAATTAGATACATCATCCAATCTGTCAGACAGAACTGGCTGTGCGATTGCCTGATTTTCTGCTAGGACTTCTAACTATTCATATTATCCACTTTGCCATTCATTCTGGAAACCCAGCACTTAAGGTTGAATTGTTAAACATAGCACTGTAAACTACTGTTGGTAGATCATGCTTCTGTTATCTCTTCACTTTTTGCAATTAAGGATCTTCTACTTATCCTATGCCTGCTTGAAGTCTGTTACTGTTTTAGCCTCCACTATCTTCTCATGGAGAGTATTCTGTACATCTACCCCCCTTTCTATCAAAAAAGTTTCCTGACGCTGCTCCTACATTTACCCCCTTGAAGTCTCATATCACAACCCTTTTTACTAGAACTTTGTTTCCACTGAAAACTATTTTCGCCTTGCACATTATGAATACCTTTCAGGTATGTGAATACCTTTACTATATCTCCTCTGTCTTAGTAACAGACAGTAACACAATAAGCTAAGAAAAGCAGGCGGCCAACGAGACAGCAAATCCTGGCAAGTATGGCTACAATCACATCACATCACATATCTTATTATTGCAACAACTTCATCCCTCTAGTCAGTTCTGACACTCAAAATTTACAATAAGCATTTCTTCAGATGCTCATTTACTGCCTCTGCTGGCTGAAACAAGAGACTACCCTGTAGTTCATAGACAGGATTCTTAAGGACATTTCAGAGAAGCACTCTACAACAGCAGAGGGAGCTGGCAGATAGATCTCAGCAGCACAAAGCAAGAAATAAGTCATTTAATATGAACGCACTTGCTAAAATTGTAGTTCAAGAGATGCATTGCACTGCAGTTATCAGATGGTAATGCAATGCAAAAAAACAAGTTTTGTTTTGCAATGCAAGATAAGTGAAATAGTTCCTTGTAATATTTTGCTCCTGGCTCCAAGTTGCTATATGGGACCACCAAATGTAAATTATCTTGGGCAACTGACTTAGGACCTTAGGATTTAAAAGTTCCAATGTGGATGCTGTCCACAGAATTCAGAAAATGTAGAAAAATTGGTTTTATAGGGCTGCATATCAGGGTTGAAATCCCACTACCATTCCTTGTGATCCTGGGCAAGTCACTTCAACCTCCACTGCCTCAGGTACAAACTTAGAGCCTGAGTTCCTAAGGCTTTTCTCCCATTCTCTCTCTATGGGAAAAATGCTTAGTAAATGAGGCCCTTAGACTGTAAGCCTTCTGGGGATAGGGAAATACCTACCTAAATGAAATCCAATTTGAAGTGCCTGAAAATGTGGAATATAAATAAGATAAAAACAAACATCATCAACTGTGATGAAAATATGGAAGGTTCTGTAGAAAAAACATTTTTTACTTAAAGCAGATGTTTCAAAATAGCTCAATAAATTATGTTATACTGTTCACATTCTAGGTATAAATTACTATTTTAGTCAAGGTACAACTGCACCTTGAATACTGTGTGTAGTTCTGATCGCCCCATCTAAAAAAATAAAAAAGACACAGTGGACACAGAGAAGGCACCGAGAAGCATGACAAAAATGATAAAGGGGAAGGAATGGGCTCCCCTATAATGAGGACTTTTCAGCTTAGAAAAGAGACAGCTGAGAGGGGACATGATAGATGTTTATAAAATCATCAGTGGGGTGGAAGAAGGAAACAAGGCCCTTTCAAAAAAAATACTAAAACAAGGGGACACTCCATGAAACTAATAACCAGCAGATTCTAAACAAATCATAGAATGTACTTTTTCAATCAGTGCACTATCAAGCAGTGGAATCTGTTGCCAGAGGACATGATCAAAGCAACTTGCATGGTGGGATTTAAAAGAGATTTGACAAGATCCTAGAGGAAAATTCCATAACACATTATTAGCCAGGTAGACTAAAGAAAACTATTGCTATCTCTGGGAGTGAGGAACAGGAATTACATCTGCTTTATAGGATCTGCCAGGTACTTATGAATTAGATTGGCCATTGTGGGAGACATGATGCTGGGCTTGATGGACCTTGGTCTGACCCAGTATGGCATGTTCTTATGTTCTTAACAAAAATGATAAAGAAATGGAACGGCTTCCCTATAATGAGAGGTTACACAGGTTAGGGCTCTTGGAGTGGGGCTTGCCTGGTAGTTAGAGAAACGGGCAGAGAACCAGGGAAGCCAAGGCTCAAATCCTGCTTTTCCCCCCCACAGATACTCCTTGTGACCTTGGGTAAGTCACTTTACTCTCAAATGCCTCAAGTACAAGTTATAATCTAAGTCCTTTTGGGTAAGGAAATAACTACAGTATCTGAATTTGAGTACCTTGAGCTCAGATTTGGAAAAGGCAAGTAATTAACAAAAAAAAAAATTCTCTTCAGCTTGGAAGAGAGACTGCTGAGAGGGGGCATGATAGAAATTTATATGTCTTCTACTTCTCAATCATTCTGACCGTGCTAAAAGGAATCTTCAAGGACTTTGTAGTTATTTTATACTCGTCCTCAGATCTGTGCTTTTCCAGAACTATGTTCTGAAGTCTATTTGACAGCTCCTTGGTGCTCAAGGTTGGGTTTTTGTTTTGAAATGCACTACCTAGCAGTTCCCATTAGGAACTGCTCAATTTATCCTGTCATCAGGCAATTTATCATAGGTGGGGCCAATTTACTTGGTGTGTGCTTTTGAAAGCAACTGGTTACATCAGAGCTTTAGGTATTTAGAATTGCTACAGAAATTCACTTAGCCAACCAAGCTATTCCATATTTTTATTGCCACTACATTTTCTAAGGAATTCTGGAATATACTTCTCACTTGGCAGTTGTGGAGTAGGATGTGTACATAAATGAAACAAAAACAGGTTTACTGCATTTTACTTCTAGACTATGAGGCAACAAAAGGAGAATATTTTGGAATGGGGTGTATACTTTCTATGGCCTCTGTATATCACTTTACATCCAGTGGAAAGATTCTATAAAATTTACTTTCAAGCTATAGTTTTAATTTCATTCAGTTTGACCATTTTGCTTCCTTTTGTGCTGTATATTAAAATCTTACACATAGAAACATGATGGCAGAAAAAAACCATAAGGGCATCCATTCAATTTATCTAGCCTTATAATGCCCTTCACTCCTTCAGAGCTCCTCTGTATTTAACAGAAACATGAATAAGCACAAGTCTTCAGGAATCCAGTGTTTTGAAGGATGTGTTCATGGTAGCCATGCAAGCTTTACTAAAGCACTAACAACCAATCTATATCAGTACAAGGTGAATATGAATGCTAAAAATAGTCCTCCTTCTCACAATAGTGCTCTATCAGCACAGTCTAAATGAATCTTGTTCTTGAAACTTAAGGATTATTGTATCGGCGACATCAAGAATTTGTACACTAACAGCAAACTCAGGTCTGTATATGGATGCCAATGAAGGATACTTGTTGGTGTCACATATGACTAAGATGTCAAATTAAGCATAGAACATGTATTTTTTGTTGAAAAATAGTAGTTCTGCCTAAAATGTTTCACAAACTTGAACAAGGAAGAAAAATCAGAGTAAATACATTGCCTGCCAGTGGCTAGAGATCTAAGCTGAATGTCCTTGAAGCCTAGCAAAGTATCATCAGTATTAAGAGTATTAGGGACTTCCTCTCCTCAAAACAATGTCAGAGGCATGCCTTGGCACTTTCCCCTTCAGACAAAATAAATGTAATGCTTTAAAATGTGTTACTGCTTTTTACCGTACTATATTACTAAATTGCAGGTTATTTTAGTGAAAATAGGGTATCAGGCCCTGGAGCTGGAACCAATCCCACATTTTTAACATTGTCCCATAAGAACAATGTTTCAATTTAAGATACAGTTTTCAGGAACCAATTGTGTGTTAAGTCAGATCTTCCTGTACCTCATTATTGTAATATAACTGGTAATTTGTCTGTATAATTGAAAATCATCATCTGTAGTTCATTTTGTACTGGCCTGTTAAAGGAGAACTGCTCTCGAAAAACGAATTACAAACATACTGTTACTCCAATAAAAAGGAATAATCTATAACTTTTGTTCACCCTTATTTTTATATATCCAAATGTACTAACATAGCAACTGCACTACTATATTCATACTATTCAATTAGAAAATCAATTTTAAGGTTTTTTTTTTGTTTGTTTGTTTTTACCATTTGAACAACAGTCACATTTGAATTTTTGGTGAGGCTTCAACAAATTTTCTCTAAAAGTCCAATGAAGCTCACATTTTCCCTACACAATAATAAAATATTACTTTTTAATCCATTTTTGTGAAGCTACAGTATATTACATCAACAACCATAGTTAAAAGTACCTTGCTCCTGGTTAGTGTCTTGCTGTAATAGCTATGCATTACAGGATTCTGAAAAACCATCATGTAATACTGTCTAAGAAATCAAAACACATGATTTTTTCAAAGCATTTTATAAAATTACTTTAGAGAATTAGAGGTTTGCTTTATATATACTTTGCTGACTCAGCTGAAACTAATATGTCAAAGTCATAGACCAGACACAACCTCAAAACTTAAGTGCTACTTGTAGACATGTGTCCTTTAATCCTAGGGAAGGATGCAAACTATTTTCCCATGGGAAGATCGCACACTAGGAAAACTGAAAAGGAACACACAGCTGACTATAATGATGCTTGACACTATATAGTTTTAATATATAAATCTCCTAAATCTTCTCTCTCTACAACACTAATCTATAACCTTTTCTCTGTTATTGGTTTCTGCAATTATTTATAAATGTTCATTGTAACTTGTGCTCCTTTCTCTCTCCATATTTGCTATACATTTACTGTAAACCGATGTGATATACACACGAACCCGGTATATAAAAGCATTAAATAAATAAATATGCTGTAACATTAAAGGACTGGCAAATTAACTGAAATTTAAAAAAGAGCTGTCCAGTCACAGCTAAAGGACCCACTAAATTGGGGATACTGATTCACAGTTGCACCTTTGTTCCACATTTCAGTTGCTACTTCCCATTTCCTTCAGGATAGCATCAGAAGGAAACAATTAGACAACACTGCCGGGACCAGGAGCTGACCACAACTATGAAAACAGTTATCCCAATCCCATGACCAATCTAAGAATTATTATTGTGAAGCATTAATCAGTGTTGGGTAACTTGAAAAATAAAAGTGACTTGCTTAGGTCACATACAAAAGCAGAGGGGAGCTTTAAACTTTCCCCAGAATTACTCCTGACTCGTAGTTCAAAACTAATCACTTAACTGCACTTCCTTCTTAAATATCATTTTGGGTGAATTTGCATAATTTGTACAACACTGAATACAAAGCAGAAAAAGGTTTATGCATTAAACATGCACTTAAAGTTCAGAGTTAAATCAAGTACATAAAGTCTTTAATGATACACAGGCAGTGCAAACCCCTCGATACTATTTGCAGTCTACAAAGGTGAAGATGCAAGGATTAAAAATGAAAATTAGAGAGAAACAAATCCAGAACAGATGTCTGAGGGCACAACTTCATAACACAAACAGAAAATATAAAGAATGGCAAAGACATTGAAGACAATTAAAAAAAAAAATTTCTACAGGAAAAAAAAAAAAAAAAACCAGACGCAGAGGCTGATAGCCATTCTTCTTTGTCTCTCTAAATCTTGTTAAATGAACTTCAAAGAATCTACCCTTTTTTTTACCTTACTTGAAGAAACAGTTTATAGTAGTTTTTTCATTTCCTTGTATGTGTATTTATGAATCAAATCTAGTTTGACCATATTCCTTTACGACTGCAATACTGCAGATCCAAACAAACAATCTGTTTTACTAGAGATGTGGATTCATTTGAAACGAATGGGTAAAACAATAAATGAGCCCATTTTTAGTTTGTGTCATTTCATCTGAAATAAATGGAGGAACTTTCCAAAAATAACAAAAATGTTTGTTTCCATTTGTTTTTGGATCAGTTAAAGTCTTTTAGACAAGCAAAACTGCACTGATTTTTTTTTTCTCTTCAAGCCAGAGCTGGCATGGAAAGGGTCAGGAAGGAGCAGGACAATCATAGTGGATAATACTTTAAAATCATCAACTCAGTGTGCTGAAGCAGTCAAAAAAGCAAACAGAATGTTAGGAATTATTAGGAAGGGAATGGTTAATACAACGGAAAATGTCATAATGCCTCTGTATCACTGCATGGTGAGACCGCACCTTGAATACTGTGTACAATTCTGGTCGCCGCATCTCAAAAAAAGATATAGTTGTGATGGAGAAGGTACAGAGAAGGGCAACCAAAATGATAAAGGGGATGGAGCAGCTCCCCTATGAGGAAAGGCTAAAGAGGTTAGGGTTGTTCAGCTTGGAGAAGAGACGGCTGAGGGGGGATATGATAGAGGTCTTTAAGATCATGAGAGGTCTTGAATGAGTAGATGTGAATCGGTTATTTACACTTTCGAATAATAGAAGGACTAGGGGGCATTCCATGAAGTTAGCAAGTAGCACATGTAAGACCAATCGGAGGAAATTAATTTTCACTCAACGCACAATAATGCTCTGGAATTTGTTGCCAGAGGATGTGGTTAGTGCAGTTAGTATAGCTGGGTTCAAAAAAGGTTTGGATAAGTTCTTGGAGGAGAAGTCCATTAACTGCTATTAATCAAGTTGACTTAGGGAATAGCCACTGCTATTAATTGCATCAGTAGCATGGGATCTTCTTAGTGTTTGGGTAATTGACAGGTTCTTGTGGCCTGGTTTGGCCTCTGTTGGAAACAGGATGCTGGGGTTGATGGACCCTTGGTCTAACCCAGCATGGCAATTTCTTATGTTCTTATGTAAGCATTTTTTCAACCATCCTATCCCAGTGTGACTTCCTCTTTTTATTATTATTTTTTTTTTTAAGTGAAAGTGAAAACAAAACTTAACTGAGCAGTTTTCATTTTGTAGTCATTGCTCTGTTGGAATTCAGAAAGAGAGCAGTGTTGCTTACATGTAATAGGTGCTCTCCGAGAACAGCAGGATGTTAGTCTTCACACATAGGTGACATCATCAGATGGAGCCGGGTCCAGAACTTTGATCTCAAAACTTTCAAACATGCCCTACTGAGCATGTGAGCTGTAGTTATCACCCTGCCTCCCAGGCAGAATCCCTCAGTCCATGATATAGCTCATACATGGAGAAACTAACTCCTAGGGGAGGTGGGTGAGTTTTGTGAGGACTAACATCCTGCTGTTCTCTGAGAACATCTGTTACAGGTAAGCAACTCTGCTTCCTCCGAGGACAAGCAGTATGGTAGTCCTCACACATGAATGACACCCAAGCTATAGACTGTCCAAGCTAGCAAAGCGGGAAACCGCAGAGTGCTGAAAGCACCATCTCTCTCCCTTTTGACTGTGAGGCAGCCAACCCATAAAAGGGTCAAGGGTGGGAAAAGAGTTGGGTTCTAAAAAGAGAAAACCATAGAAAAGACAGACCCCAATGCGTAGCAGAGGCACCTAAGACAGGGAGTGATGCGAATGCCAGCATCCCCCGGGAGAGAACTCCAGAGATCACTACAAGCGATCCAGGCTTTGAACTCCACAGCCCCAGCTTTGCAGCAGAAGAGAACCAGAAGCGTGCACCGTTAGGAAAACCTTTCAATCCTTTGAGTAAAAAAATCAACTTATGTTACGACTATGGCTGCTATGCAGCCTCCTCACCACCAGAGGTCCCTCACAAGCACACTCTCTTGGCTGGCCCAGTTTGGCCTACCTATCTGCTCCATCACCTGGACTTCCTATATAACCCTGCCTAGCCAATGCCTCAGTGCTTTGGCATTGAGTTCCTTTGGGTCCCTGCTCTAGCCTCCCATTTCCCTCTGTGTGCCTTCGGGCTCTGTGTCATGGCTCCTTGCCTTGCTGCCTTTGGGCTCTGTGTCCTGGCTCCTTGCCTTGCTGCCTTTGGGCTCTGTGTCCTGGCTCTTTGCCTTGCTGCCTTTGGCTTCCTGTTCTGGCTCTTTGCCTTGCTACCTTTGGGTGTTTGTGTTTTCTGTTCAGTGTAAGTCTTGTCTTGGTTTTGTCTAGTCCAGTCATTGTCTGTCCTGCTGTCTTAGTTCCCTCAGTCCAGTTCACACATACCTACAGTCAGTCTCACACTTACCTGCACGCTGTCCTGATTCCACCCATACCTGCACCTAGTTCCAGTGTTCAGACCACGCTTACCGGCACTCACATCCACGAATACCCCCATGCTGCTCCAGTGTTTCCCAAGCTCACCCTTACCCCCATGCACCTTGTTCCAGAGACTCGTTCCAGCCAGCATCCAGTACCAGAGACTCCACTCCAGCCAGCACCTGACTCCTTCAAACCAGCTCCCAGCACTAGAGACTCCACTCCAGCCAGCACCCAGCTCTACAATCTCCACACAGCCAGCACTAGAGAGTCCTCTCCAGCCATTATCAGAGACTTTACTGAGATTCCTGTCCTCCCTATCCAAAGTCACCATTACAGGTGGTGTTCACCACACCGGGCTATCGCCAAACCGTAACAACTTAATGGTGGTTGAAGAGGATTGGTAAGTATAGCTTTGGGAAATCTTAGGACAAGGTTTGGAGAGAGGTGAAACAGTGGGATATGTTCTTTACAGTTTGTGTGTGTCTGAGACAATAAGCAAACCAGAAGAAGGAGTTAATTCTAGTGCCTGTCTTTCCCACCCACCCACAA
Source organism: Rhinatrema bivittatum (assembly GCF_901001135.1). Classification (NCBI taxonomy): domain Eukaryota; kingdom Metazoa; phylum Chordata; class Amphibia; order Gymnophiona; family Rhinatrematidae; genus Rhinatrema; species Rhinatrema bivittatum. Next base: position 174,911,129 of record NC_042620.1, on the reverse strand, counting down.
CTAGCTCAACCCTTGATTTTTAGGCAAGAGACACTTTCTCATTAAAAATCAATCAGGCTCTCACCTAAATCATACTATTGCACCAGCCCTTATTGAAAGGCTAATCATTCCTTGTAGGACACTAGCTGATTTAATTAGTAAATACACCTGTAAATTTAAAGTACTTTAATACCAACTCCCTTAGTAACCTAAACTTAACTAGGAACTTAACCAAATTAAGATGAAGGAAGCCGTCCAGCAGCAAGAGGGGGGCTTTCCAGTCTTTTGCACTGAGTGTCACATGTATGATTTTTTACCCGCTGTTGAGAGATTATGTGTGTGCACCCGGTGCAAAGAGCTCCTGGCTCTCAGAGAACGAGTCTGATCTCTGGAGGCTAGAGTGGCAGACCTGGAGGAGCTGCGGCAGACAGAGAGGTACATTGATGAGACCTTCAGGGACATAGTAGCCAAGTCCCAAATCCAATCTGTCAGCCCCAGTGCTGCCTTGGATCAGAAAGGTCTCCCAGTTGGAGAACATCACCCGGGTGAAGCAGGAAGTGATCCTGTAGCAAGAACCTGCTCTCCAGGTGATGCGCTGTCCTCTCGCACTGAGGACTAGTCTCCCAGGGCTACTGCCCAGGAGGGAAGGGTTAGGTCGGCCATCAAAGGCTGGTAGACATGAGGTAACCTGGTAACCTGCCTGCCTGGTGCAGAGGTGGTGGACCTCATGCGTCACCTAGATAGGATTATAGACAGTGCTGGGGAGAAGCCGACTGTCATGGTACATGTGGGCACCAACAACATAGGAAAATGTGGGAGAGAGATTCTGGAAGCCAAATTTAGGATTTTAGGTAGAAAGTTGAAATCCAGAACCTCCAGGGTGGCAGTTTCTGAAATGCTCCCTGTTCCATGTCCCGAGCCAGGTAGAGCTCTGGAGTTTCAATGTGTAGATAAGACTATGGTGCAGGGAAGAGGGATTCAGTTTGTAAGGAACTGGGGAACCTTTTGGGGAAGGGGGGAGACTTTTCCCAAAATGATGGGCTCCACCTTAACCAGAGTGGAACCAGACTCCTGGCACTAACTTTTAAAAAAGGAGATAAAGCAGCTTTTAAGCTAGAACAAAGGGGAAAGACAGTCACTCAGCAGTGCATGGATTGGAGGAATGTATCTTTGAAGAATACTAATGAAACAGGAGAGTTAGGGCAACCCAACAGAGAGGGTCCATTAATAAGAAAAGTAGTCCAAGTGCCTATAATTAAAAACTCACCTGAGCTAAAAGATTCCAATTTATCCCTGTGAGTTGAAAAGCAGAACTTAAATACAAACAAAAAACTCACTTTGAAATGTTTGTATGCTAATACCAGAAGTCTAAGAAGTAAGATGGGAGATTTAGAGTGTATAGCAGTAAAAGATGTCAGACTTAATTGGCATCTCAGAGACATAGTGGAAAGAGGATAACCAATGGGATAGTGCTATACCGGGGTACAAATTATATCGCAATGACAGAGAGGAGCATCTTGTTGGCCGGGGGGGGGGGGGGCACTTTATGTCTGGGATGGCATAGAGTCCCAACAGGATAAACATCCTGCATGAGACAAAATGTACAATCAAATCTTTATGGATTGAATTCCCTTGTGTGTTGGAAAAGAGAATACTGATAGGAGCATACTACCGTCCACCTGGCCAAAATGGTGAGACGGAAAGTGAAATGCTAAGAGAAATTAGGGAAGCTAAACAAACTGGTAGTGCAGTAATAATGGGAAATTTCAATTACCCCAATATTGATTGGGTAAATGTAACATCAGGACATGCTAGAGAGAAAAAGTTCCTGGATGGAATAAAAGATAGTTTTATGGAGCAATTGGTTCAGGAGCAGACAAGAGAGGGAGCAATTATAGATCTAATTCTCAGTGGAGTGCAGGATTTGGTGACAGAGGTAACACTGGCAATAGTGATCATAATATGATCAAATCTGAATTAATGACTGGGAGGGGGACAGTATGTAAATCCACGGCTCTAGTGCTAAACTTTCAAAAGGGAAACTTTGATAAAATGAGAAAAATAGTTAGAAAAAAAACTGAAAGGTGCAGCTACAAAGGTAAAAAGTGTGCAACAGGTATGGACATTGTTAAAAATAAAAATACCATCCTGAAGCATAGAGCAAATGTATTCCATGCATTAAGAAAGGTGGAAGGAAGGCAAAACAATTACCGGCATGGTTAAAAGGTAAGGTGAAAGAGGCTATTTTAGCTAACAGATCTTCATTGAAAATTTGGAAGAAGGATCCAACAGGATAAATCATAAGCATTGGCAAGTTAAATGTAAGACATTGATAAGACAGGCTAAGAGAAAATTTGAAAAGATGTTGGCCAGAGAGGCAAAAACTCACAATAAAAGTTTTTTTTAAATATGTCCAAAGCAGAAAGCCTGCAAGGGAGTCAGTTGGACTGTGGGATGATCAAGGGGTTAAAAAGGAGCACTTAGAGAACATAAGGCCATCGTGGAAAGATTAAACAATTTCTTTGATTCAGTGTTTAATGTAGAGGATATTGGCGAGGTACCCATTCCGGAGAAGGTTTTTAGGAGTGATGATTCAGATCAACTCTACTAAATCATGATGAACCTGGAAGATGTGGTAGGCCTGATTGACAAACTGAAGAGTAGTAAATCACCTGGACCAGATGGTATACACCCCAGAATTCTGAAAGAACTAAAAAATGAAATTTCAGACCTATTAGTAAAAATGTGTAACCTATCATTAAAATCATCCAATGTACCTGAAGATTGGAAGATGGCCAATGTAACCTCTATATTTAAAAAGGGATCCAGGGGTGATCTGGGAAACTAGACCAATGAGCCTGACTTCAGTGCCGGGAAAAATCGTGGAAACTATTATAAAGAATAAAAATCACAAAACATTTAGAAAAACATGGTTTGATGGGACACACCCAGCATGGATTTACTCAAGGGAAATCTTGCCTCACAAATCTCCTACATTTTTTTCGAAGGGCTAAATAAACATGTGAACAAAGGTGAACCGGTAGATGTGGTATATTTTCAGAAGGAGTTCGACAAAGTCCCACATGAGAGCTTCTAAGAAAACTAAAAAGTCATGGAATAGGAGGTAATGTCCTTTTGTGGATTGCAAGTTGGTTAAAAGACAGGAAACAGAGAGTAGGATTCAATGGTCAGTTTTCGCAGTGGAAAAAGGTAAACAGTGGAATGCCTCAGGGATCTCTACTTGGACCTGTGCTTTTTAATATATTTATAAATGATCTGGAAAGGGGTACGACGAGTGAGATGCTCAAATTTGCAGATGACACAAAATTATGCAGAATAGTTACATCTCAAGTAGATTGTGATGAATTGTAGGAGGATCTTGCAAGACTGGAAGATTAGGCTTCCAAATGGCAGATGAAATTTATTGTTGACAAGTGCAAAGTGATGAATATAGGGAAAAATAACCCTTGGTGTAGTTACACAATGTTAGGTTCTATCTTAGGAGTTACCACCCAGGAAAGAGATCTAGGTGTCATAGTGGATAATACATTGAAATTGTCAGCTCAGTGTGCTGTGGCAATCAAAAAAGTGAACACTATTTCGGAATTATTAAGAAAGGAATGGAAAATAAAACTGAGGATGTTACAATGCCTCTGTATCACTCCATGGTGAACCACACCTTGGTGTGTGTAGTTCTGGTCACCTCATCTCAAAAAGGATTTAGCTGCACTGGGGAAAGTGCAGAGAAGGGCAACCGAAATAAGGGGCATGGAATGGCTGCCCTATAAGGAAAGGCTAAAGAAGTTAGGGCGGTTCAGTTTGGAGAAGAGATGACTGAGGGGTGATATGACAGAAGTCTACAAAATCTTCAAAGGTTTTGAACAAGTTAATATAAATCAGTCATTTACCCTCTCAGATATTAGAAGGACCAGAAGGCACTCCATGAAGTTAGCAAGTAGCTCATTTAAAACAAATCTAAGAAAATTCTTTTTCACTCAGTTCATAGTTAAGCTCTGGAATTCATTGCCAAAGGATGTGGTTACAGCAGTTAGTGTAACTGGGTTTAAAAAAGGTTTGGATAAGTTCCTAGAGGATAAATCCATAAACTGCTATTAATTAATAAGCAATAGTAGCTTGAGATTTATTTAATGTTAGGGTACTTGCCAGGTACTTGTGACTTGGATTGGCCACTGTTGGAAACAAGATACTGGGATTGATGGACCCTTGGTTTGACTTAGTATGGCATTTATGTTCTTATAAATTTATATAATTGCCAGAGGAACTTAAGTCCTTTAGCTTGCCAATCTCATAGGTCAGAAAGAAATGTGGAAATACCCAAGCCATGATTGTTTCTAAGGAGGGATAGGGGAGAAAGTTTCTCAGACACCAAGCCAATGTACTTTAAAAATGCCCTCCAAGGCGGGATAGCTTACCTGATATTCAATTATATATTTATGGAGCCTATCTCCGTCATTTAGGTGATTGGCTTATGGCCACATCTTTTTACTATGACTATGCTTGTGAAGTGGACATTATCTATCCTTTACAGCTGAGATAAGAGCTACAAGCTAAGAGCTCACAGCTTTCCACATACTTGAAGACTCATATCCTTATATTGCCTACTAGGAAAGTTTGGTGATGGATTACCTCTAAGTTGGGTACAGTTTCTCCTTTCTTACCTATTTATTGGTAATGTGGCCTTAGATAGTAGGGTGTTTTCTATCTGGTTACAAAAGGGAGTCTTCCTTCTGACTCATGTTCTTGATGAACAAAGTTGAAGGCTCTCTTTAGATTTGATGTGACAAAAATTGACTGATATTACTATACATACATTGTTATTTACAATTGCGACATTATGTGGGTTCTTTGGGTTAGACTGCTCTTGCCACCAAGGGGTGGGATGTATTCTAGGACTGATTTGATATGGGAGACCCGACCAGACATTCATTATCTTTCCATAAATCTTTGAAATTTTCTTTAGGTAGTATTCCCTTAGAACCTTTATGGTCCAAATGGACCCAAGAGCTACATACCCCTTTTTCTTTTTCAGACTTTAAAGTTTGCTTTGGGCACATTTCGCAGAGGCAAGCCTATTTGATGGGTTTAACAGATTCCAATTAATGTAATAAATGCAATGTTGAAGTGGGAACCTTGGGACATTCTTTTTGGTACTGTACTAATGTTCAGTCTTTTTGGAAACAAGTATTTGATTATTTGGACACTGTTCGTTCTGTACAATTACCATTTTCAGTGCAATTGGCAGTTTTGGGGTTTTTTCCTTTGGCGAGAGCTTACTCAGATGAACAGAGGCTGTGGGTTCATCTTGATGGTTGCTCGAACTACTACTCTGCATTTTTGGAGACAAGAAGTGGATCCCTCTTTCCTATTTTGGAGAAATGCTATTCATCTTTTAATCATGGAACTGATGGTAGGTAAACAGAGTCATTCCATTAGGAAACGAAAGATTCTGAATATATGGCTTCCTTACCTGGATTCTTTATCTAGACGGACTAGAAGTCTACTTCTGAATGCCTGTTGATGGACCTTTATTGGTTACTAATGGACTCACATCTGTGGACCTGGGGAGGTGGGGGGGTTTCTGCTCTGGAATCATTTTTCTTGTTTAAGTTTAATACGCGCCTGTTTTGTTCAGAGTCAAAACCATCAGGTTGCACCTTTTTGTTATGTATACTTTGTTCTAGTAGAGTTTACAGTCCATTATTTGTTCTGATATTAATGATAATAAAAAGATTTAAATATAAAAATGCCCTCCAAACATTCAGCATATGCTCTTGAATAGGATTAGCTTTACTAATACTCCTAACCAAGGGAGATGTAGCAGAGGAAAACAATAAGGTATGCAGAGTAGGGCCACCTGCCTGCAGTGCCTCCAACAATCCAAGAGGCTAGATCATCTGTACCAAGCCAGGCCATAACTTCTACCAGCTGTGCTGCCCAATAAATTTGGAAGAGCCATACCTCCCTGACTTTTCTTCAGCTATAGAGTGCTCAACTTAATTCTGCCAGGTATAACTAGAAATTGCACAGCTGAGAGAAGTAAAGACCATTGCAGGCACATTGCATGGTACCTGCTGAGATAGCAATCTAGGTAAAACATTCATTTTCAAGATATCCTGCCTGCCCAAGAAACAGGTTTGTCATCCAATCTCTCAAATCTTTAAGTTTTTGGATAACAGACAGTTGCATAATTAGCAGACCATAAATTGATCGGACTCCTAACAACCTGGATATATAAAATCTACTATAAGCTAACTTAAAGCCCCTCAACTCTTTAGGGATTAGCCTATACCGACCAACTGGGAAAATATCAGATTTAATCAGATTAATCTTGTAACCAGACATTTTACTGTATTTATTTAAAAAAGTTTCAGTAAATGCATGGCTGAGGTCTCAGAATTAGATAAAAAGCATAAGACTGGGGGGATGTGAAGCAATGAGTGAGTGCTGGGGAAAGTGAGCCTGTGCTTGAGGTGGATAGAAAATGTGCTGAGTGTGGTAGGGAATGGTAGAGAATAGAGCATGTGAGTACCATGGGGTGAGGGATGGCAGAGTAAGGTCAGAAAGAGTTGGTGAATGCTTGAGAGGGTGGGAGAATAGTGAGTGCTGTGGGGAAAAGGAAAATAGTCTGGCTTTATTTTCTGAGTTAGTAAAGGTAAGTGCTTGTAAGTATTAGAATTGTAAATTTGCAAAGGTCACTTACTTGATCAGAAAAGGAGAGAGCACTGGTTCCTGGGCAACAAGTCACTAGTTGGATTCCCACACACCCCACTTTTTTTTTTTGTTGTAGATTACCCTCTACCCTTACCCATTTAGGAAGAAAAATCTTCAAAATAAGAGTCAATTCCTTATCCTAATACACCATTTTATACTAGTGGGAGTTATCTCCTCTTACTAGCAGATGGAAACAGAGAGCAAACCATTTTTCAGAGACATCATCACTTAGCATCTAGGACTGGTGCTATACCGGCAATAGTCAATATTTCTCTGTCTCCAGCAGAAGGTGGACACAGGCTGGATTGGTGCAAAGATTTTTGGCTCCCAGGCCTATGGCCTTTGAGCCTCGTTCCTGGTGGAGCTTGCTTTGCAAAGTGGGTCAGGTGATGGATGTTTCAGAACCATTAGAGGGGAAGGGTTGTGTATGAATGCATTGCAAAGGGGGGAAGCAGAGTATGTCACCAGATATATTACAGTCAGGGCCCCTAGTCTCTCTCTGCAGGGGGACAGCAAAGGCCTGTATATAACCAGTGTACAACATCTGTATATATATCCAGTGTACAACTTCTGTATATAACCATTGTACATATTTCTTCCTCGAATCCCTATTCACATTTTATCCCCATGTATCTGTTTGCACCCTCCCCCTGCCCCCCCTTTGTATCGACCCCCCCCCCCCCTCATCCCTCCCCAGTTACTTAGTTATTTGTTCTGTTACTGCGTTTTACGTTATACACCGTTCTCTGTAAAGGCTATGCCTATATACTTTCTGTTGTAAGTTACTTGTGAACCGGCACGATGTGCAAACGGTTGCCGGTATATAAAATTAAATAAATAAATAAATAAATAAAATCCAACTTTTGCTGCAGAGTTGGTCCCATCTTCTCGTTCAACTTTCGCCATGAAATGTTCTCTGATTTCTTTTGCTCTCATGCAAAGTTTTGTTCTCCCATTTTAAATATCCATGTAGGATAGGTAATGAAAAGCTTAGGATTATGGTATCATACAGGCTTATTAGCTGACAGATTCTTTTGTATGCTTTGTAATATTAATGTGTGTGCACAGGTGTATATTATCCTGGATTAGTTTTTACACATTTGTCAAATTCATGTCACGGTCTTTCTGTCTCCCATGCAAAATTTTGCTTGTGCAGAAGGAGCCCTCAAAAGTGTTTATTAACATATTTATAAATATGGCTAAGAGAATGAACTTAGAACTAGGACTAAGGAGGGGTAGCACGCTCCCCCTCTTGATGATTTGTTGTTGCTGTTATCAAGAGATTCTTGCAGGAGCTGTGAAAATGATTTTTGAGGCATGGCCTTAACATATTTTGAGACCTCTGTCCATTTACCAGAGAAACCTCTCTTGAGAAAAAAAAGCAAACCTCTTCAAACATCTGCCATCTACTCTTGATATTCAGACATTAAAATCTCTATGTTGAAATATACCTTACAAGCAGATAGTTGTCATTTTCCAGCATCCCCTGGTTATTAAGTAGAGCCCCATGACCTTGCTGTTACTTCAGTGCACAAGCTTTGATTTTTTTTTTTTCTATTTGTAGTTTCTGTTCAGGTTACAAGAAAAGAGGGCATGCTGAAAGGTTTCACTCTTTGATGTCTGTTTAGAAGAAAATCTCAACAAGCAAATTAGTACCTTCTATATTGATCAGATAGGGAATCAAGTATAGCATGAGTAATGCAAAAAAGCCACACAAAAAAATGTAGTAAGATGAGTAATGCAAATGCATTAGTAACTGAAGATGGGGCTTCTGTGACTTAAATGAGAAGAAAAACTTTCAGAGCTAAACTGTGCACTGTTGAATTAACACATGGTGTGCCAGCATTCGGACATCTAGATACTGATAAGTGAAGCTAGGAAAGTAGTACAAGACCCTCAGATTTAGGACAGTGTTGAAGGCTTGGAGTCAATAAATATTTTCCCATAGACATGGACACCCTTGAGTGAGTGGCAACAGAAGTATTTCAGGACTGAAAGTAGATGTGAAATATTTTACTCTTAGCCCTCATTTAATTGCTTTCATATTCAGTTTATTTGTCCAGAGGGAGTGCTCGCTGCAGAACCTTCATCTGTTGTTGGTAAATTGGACTTGCTGGGAAAGAACGCTTAAATCTTGAAAAATGTTTTTTCTTAAAAGGTTAAATTATTCTGGCTGTGTATATTTTGTGTTAGTTTTTAAAGCTAGTATTGGGGACAAATGTAATGAATTGTGTGTGTTTAGGGATAATAGACTTCGGATTAATTTTATGAACTAGTAACATTTAATATTTGTAAGTATTGTAACTGTCTTCTGGAATGCAGTCGGTGAATGGCTGCGGGCTGTGCTGGACATGGACATCCCCTTGGAACCCCTCCACGTTCTGTTACACTTGCCTTGCGAGAATGTGGACAAATTTCGGCAAGTCTTTCTCTCTCAGGTGTTCATTGCAGCCCGCTGTGAAATTGCCAAAGCCTGGAAACAGCCTGCTTTACCTTCTCTCTCAGTGGTGATTCATAGACTACACACATGTCATTGTATGGAGCACCTTACTGCGTTGCGCAGGGACAAGCTCGCTAAGTTTCAACGCATCTGGGAACCTTTCCTTCAATGGATTCAAACCCAATCTATATAGAGTGTCACTGGCTCGGTGTCCGGTTGGCTTTGATTCTCTGGACCCAATACTTACCTGGGACTGTTTGTCATCTATACCCCTAGGTGGACTTGTTATCCAAGACTGTTCTAGTTCATGTTCTTTCACTTTGGTGACTTGCCATATGGGGCATGTTTGGATTATTCTGTATTAGAGTGATTATGGAGAAGAGGTGGGGAGGGGTGGGGAAGGGGGTTTGGGGGGCTTGTTTGTTGGAAAACGGTATTGGTCTCATTGTACTATTTCGACATGTTGACTGTTTAATGTGATCAATAAAAATTTCATATACAAAAAAAAAAAATATTTGTAAGTATAAAGAATTGTGTATGTTAAAGGAAAATAGACTGGCTTTATTTTCTGAGTTAGTAAAGGTAAGTGTTTGTAAATATTAGAATTGTAAGTTTGCAAAGGTCACTTACTTGATCTGAAAAGGTGGTTCCTGGGCAACAAGTCACTAGTTGGATTTCCAAGCACCCCAGTTACTTTTTTTTTTTTTTTTTTGTTATAGATTACCCTCTATCCGTACCCATTTAGGAGGAAATAAGAGTCAATTCCTTATCCTAATACACCATTTTAGACTAGTGGGGGTTATCTCCGCTTACCAGCAGATGGAAACAGAGGGCAAACCCCTTTTCAGATACATCATCACTTGGCATACAGGATTGGTGCTGTACCCGCAACAGTCAGTATTTCTCTGTCTCCAGCAGAAAATGGACATATGCTGGGTTGGTGCAAATATTTTTTGGCTCCCAGGTCCATGGCCTTTGAGCCTGGTTCCTGGTGAAGCTTGCTTTTAGAGCAGCAGCTTGTGTTCTGTTTTCCCTGGTGAAACAGGATCTTGGCTCCTAGGGCTGTAATTTTTGTGATTCTTTCCTTAGTAGAGCAGGCCACTCCCAGGATTCCTTTTGGGGCCTGGTTGAGCAAAAGCCTGTATCATGACTCCCATTTCCCTTTTGGGCCTTGTTGAACAGTGTCTGGTAAGCAACTCACAGGTTCCCTTTTGGGTCTGGGTGCTCAGGACACCTGCAGGTGGCTCCCAAGTCTCCAGCCGAGCCCTGAAGCACCGACGGGGGAAGGGGGACCCAACACAGAAAAATACTGATGAAAGACTCTAAAGAGCAGAGCTCCAAAAAAACGCAAAGCAAACAGCTCTGTGGTAAAGAAGAGACTGAAGGGTACTTCGTGTGGACAGTGGCATCCTCAGTTTGCCTAGTCAAAGTTCTAGGAACTTTGACAGAAGATTTCCGTGCCGGGCTCCATCTGATGATGTCATCCATGTGTGAGCACTACCATCCTCCTTGTCCTAGGAGAATGCATAAGAATTGGCAAGTTAAATGTAACACATTGATAAGACAGGCTAAGAGAAAATTTGAAAAGAAGTTGGCTGTAGAGGCAAAAAGTTATAATAAAAAAACGTTTTTTTAAATATATCCAAAGCAGAAAACCTGCGATGGAGTTGATTAGACCATTAGATGATAGAGAGGTTAAATGGGCACTTGGGGAGGATAAGGCCATCACAGAAAGACTAAACAAATTCTTTGCTTCGGTGTTTACTGAAGAACTATTGGTTGGCCTTTTGCTGCTAGGGTAGGACTAATATTTGAAAATAAGCAGACTTGTAACAGTGCTCAGAGTCTCAGTGGCAGTGGGTGTGCAGCTGTGTGCTCTGCCTTTTAACAGGAGTGAGCAAATAAAGAGGCAATCCAGCCCTTGTTTAATCTTTGACTCCTGCTGTCTATGGGTCTTCTCAACTATTTCATCTTTACCTGCCTCTCCCCCACTTCTTTCCTCTACCCTTTACCTAGCCTCTGTCACGCTCTCCTTTCCTGAAGTCACAGTGGAGGAAACTGCTCATCTTCTCTCTTCCTCCAAACTCACTACTTGTTCCTCTGACTCTGTCTGCACCTCATTCCTCAGCCCCATCTCCACTGCAGTCATCCCTTCTATCTATCACATCCTCAGTCTATCATTCTCTACTGCTACTGTTCCTGCTGCCTTTAAACATGCTGTAATCATATCATTCCTTAAAAAACCCTCATTGGATCCTACTTGTCTGCCAAATATCGTCCCATATCCCTTCTCCTTTTTGCCTCCAACTACCTGAACGTGCTGTTTACCGCTACTGTTTATTTTCTTACATCTCAAGCTGTTCTTCATCCATTCAGGTCTGGTTTTTGTCCTATACATTCAACTGAAAACAGTCCTTGCCAAAGTTTCCAATGACCTGTTTATAACTAAAGCCAAAGGTCTTTATTCTATCCTTATCCTCCTTGACCTGTCTGCTGCTTTAAGAACATAAGAACATGCCACACTGGGTCAGACTAAGGATCCATCAAGCCCAGCATCCTGTTTCCAACAGTGGCCAATCCAGGCCATAAGAACCTGGAAAGTACCCAAAAACTAAGTCTATTCCATGTTACCGTTGCTAGTAATGGCGTGGTTATTATCTAAGTCAACTTAATTAATAGCAGGTAATGGACCTCTTGTCCAAGAACATATCCAATCCTTTTTTAAACACAGCTATACTAACTGCACGAACCACATCCTCTGGCAACAAATTCCAGAGTTTAATTTTGCGTTGAGTGAAAAAGAACTTTCTCCGATTAGTTTTAAATGTGCCACATGCTAACTTCATGGAGTGCCCCCTAGTCTTTCTATTATCCGAAAGTAAAAAATTGATCCACATCTACCCGTTCTAGACCTCTCATGATTTTAAACACCTCTGTCATATCCCCCCCTCAGCCGTCTCTTCTCCAAGCTGAAAAGTCCTAACCTCTTTAGTCTTTCCTCATAGGGGAGCTGTTCCATTCCCTTTATCATTTTGGTAGCCCTTCTCTGTACCTTCTCCATCGCAATTATATCTTTTTTGAGATGCAGCGACCAGAATTGTACACAATATTCAAGGTGCGGTCTCACCATGGAGCGATACAGAGGCATTATGACATTTTCTGTTTTATTCACCATTCCCTTCCTAATAATTCCCAACATTCTGTTTGCTTTTGATACTGTTGATCACCACCTATCCCTTGATACTCTGTCCTCGCTTGGATTTCGGGACTATGTCCTGCCTTGGTTCTCTTCTTACCTCTCCCATTGCACTCTTAGCATTTCCTCTGGTGGTTCCTCCTCTACTGCCATTCCACTATCAACAGGTGTGCCTCAGGGCTCCATCCTGGGCCCTCTCTCTTCTCACTATATACTAACTCCCTTGGTGTTCCAATTTCCTCTCATGGCTTTCAATACTGTTTTTATGATAATAACTCCCAGATCTACCTTTGTACACCAGAAATTTAACCAGAAATCCAGTCCTGCTTGTCTGACATCGCTGTCTGGATGTCCCGCCACCACCTTAAACTCAACATGGCCAAGATGATGCTCCTATCTTTTTCCCCCCCCCCCCCCCAAGCCCACCTCCCCCCTCTTCCTCCTTTCTCTTTTTCTGTGGATAACATGGTCATCATCCTGGTCCCATCAACTCATAACCTTAGAGTCCTCTGACTTCTCTTTCTCCTCCTCTATGAATATTCAAAACACTGCTAAAATGTGTCATTTCTCTCTTTATAACATTGCCAAAATCCATCCTTTCCTTTCTGAACACACTACCAGAACCCTTATCCCTTATCTACTCTCATCTCCTTCCACTTAGACTATTTCAATCTGCTCCTCATAGGTCTCCCGGAAAGCCATCTCTCTGCACTGCAATTTGTCCTAAATTCAGCTGCATGACTTATCTTTCGCCATTTGCTATGCTAACATAACCCCTCTTCTGAAGTCACTTCACTGGCTCCCTATCCATTCCCCGCATATAGTTCAAGCTCCTCTTTCTCACCTACAAATGCTTTCACTCTACAGCACCTCACTACATCTCCTCTCTCATCTCTCTCTACACCCCTCCTCGTGTACTCCACTTGTCGGATAAGTCTCCATCTGTGCTTTCACCTCTACTGCCAATTCCAGACTCCATGTTTTCCACCAAAATTGCTTCCCTTGTAATAGGTGTTATCCCAGGACAACAGGATGTAGTCCTCACATATGGGGTGACATCATTGATGGAGCCCTATTGCGGAAAACTGTCAAAGTTTCTAGAAACTTTTGACTGGCACTCTGAGCCCACTGAGCATGCCCAGCATGCCATGATATTCTCAGCCACAGGGGTTTCCCTTCAGTCTCGTATGTAGCAATAAGCTTTAGCAAAAATAAAATAAAATGTATCGGACCCAACTCCGCGGGGTGGCGGGTGGGTTTCGTGAGGATTACATCCTGCTGTCCTGGGATAACACCCTATTACAAGGTAAGTAATTTTGCTTTATCCCAGGACAAGCAGGATGCTAGTCCTCACATATGGGTGATTAGCAAGCTAGAGGCTGAGTCATTTTGTAGTGAAGCAACACTGAATTATTGCGGGTTAAAATGAGTCAGCCGGAGATCACAGCAGGTTGGATGTAGAAGGAGTTGGGATTATACTGGAAACAAGTTCTTAAAGACAGATTGTCCGTAAAATGAATCTTGTCGTCCTTCTTTGTCCAAACAGTAATTAGTTGCAAAGGTGTGAAGAGAACTCCATGTTGCTGCTTTACATATGTCAAGAATTGGCACTGAATGATAGTGTGCTACTGAGGTTGACATTGCTCTAACTGAATGTGCGTTTACTCATCCTTGGAGAGGAAGGCCTGCTTTTTCATAGCAAAACTGTATGCAATCTGCTAGCCAGTTGGAGAGAGTATGTTTACCCACTGCTTTACCCGGTTTGTTTGGATCATAAGATACAAAGAGTTGAGTGGATTTCCTGTGGACTGCAGTGCGGTCTAAGTAAAATGCTAGTGCACGCTTATAGTCCAAGGTATGTAAGGCCCGTTCTCCTTGCTGAGAATGAGATCTTGGAAAGAATGTGGGTAAAACTATGGATTAATTCAAGTGGAATTCCGTAACTACCTTGGGGAGGAATTTTGGATGTGTACAGAGGACCACTGTCATGTAGGAATTTTGTATAGGGCGAGTACGTGACAAGTGCTTGTAACTCACTAACCCTTCTAGCCGATGTAAGCTATGAGGAAGATAGTCTTCCATGTGAGAAATTTAAGATCACAGGAAGTCATGGGTTCAAAAGGGGAACACATGAGCCTCGTTAAGACCAGATTCAGGTCCCATTCTGTGACTGGTGGCCAAATTGGTGGTTTAAGGTGAATTAAACCTCTCATAAATCTACTGACAAGAGGATGTATGGATATTGGTGCATCTCCCATCTTGTTATGGTAAGCTGAGATTGCACTTAAATGTACTCTTACAGATGATGTCTGAAGACCAGAGTCTGAAAGGTGGCAGAAGTAGTCTAGTAGAGAAGTTGTGGACAGGAGAAAGGGTCAATACTCTTTTGCATGCACCACAAAGCAAACCTTTTCCATTTCGAAGAATAATTCTTTCGTGTTTAAGGTTTACGTGAAGCTATAAGCACTTGAGATACATTGGTTGAAAGATTGAGTGGTTGTAAAATCAAGCTTTCAACATCCATGCTGTCAGGGATAGGGATTGAAGGTTGGGATGGCGCAACCCACCCTAATCCTGAGTTATGAAAGTGGGAGCTATGCCCAGGCGAATTGGATCTCTGATCGAGAGATCTAGAAGTGTGGGAAACCATACTTGTCGAGGCCAATACGGGGCTATGAGTATCATGGACCCCTTGTCCTGTTGTAGCTTCACTAGAGTTTTGGGTTTTTTTGGAAGGGGTGAATAAACATGTGGACAAAAGTGAACCATTAGATTTGGATTTTCAGAAGACATTCGATAAAGTCCCTCATGAGAGACTTCTAAGAAAACTAAAATGACATGGGATAGGAGGTGATATCCTTTTGTGGATTGCAAACTTGTTAAAAGACAGGAAACAGAGAGTAGGAGTAAATGGTCTGTTTTCACAATGGAAAAAGGTAAACAGTGGAGTGCCTCAGGAATCTGTACTTGGACCGGTGCTTTTTAATATATTTATAAATGATCTGGAAAGGGGTACGACAAGTGAGGTGATCAAATCTGTGGATGCCAAAATTATTCAGAGTAGTTAAATCTCAAGCAGACTGTGATGACTTGCTGGAGGATCTTGTGAGACTGGAAGATTGGGTTTCCAAATGGCAGATGAAATTTAATATGGGCAAGTGCAAGGTCATGCATATAGGGATAAATAGCCCTTGCTGTAGTTACACAACGTTAAGTTCCATCTTAGGAGTTACCACCCAGGAAAGAAATCTAGGCAACATAGTGGATAATACATTGACAATGTCAGCTCAGTGTGCTTGGCAGCCAAAAAAGCAAACACAAAGGAAGCTGCTGATGTGGCATTAAACACCACTCCTCTTGCTGGCCAGAGTCAGAGGAGAATCAGAAGGGGTGGCCCAATTTATGGTTTGTTTCTGCTGTATAGAAGCAAGACAGGTTGGAAGCGGAGAGCAGCAGAGCAATTTTTGCTTATAGGAAGCAGTTTTTGCTAGCCTATGATGCAAGCAGGCCTCTTGTTTCAGGGGCATTCATCAAGCTATAGCAAGGAAGCAAAGAGCAGTTACTGCAATCTTCCGATGCCTTGTCCAATAGTGAGAGAGTGGTGGTAGCGGCGGCTGCAGGCTTGGCACTATCCTCCAGGAGAGATGCTGTAGGATCAGAAGTGCTTTGAGCTCAGAAGAGCAAAAATCTCTATTGAGCTAAGAGATGGGTCCGTTTGGTGACACTGGATATCACCCATATGAAATGGCTAATTTACCCCTCTAAGCAGCAATTACTTTAAGATTAAAATAATAATAAAAATATTAGCTTGCTGGCCAGGCTAGATGGACTGCTTGGGTCTTTTTCTGCCTACATCTACTGTGTTACTTTGCAAGTTCCAATAATGAACCAATCTGGAGATTAAATATTAAACCAAAACTGTAAAGCAGTGCGACACTCACATGATCAGAGCTTCCCATTCAAAGAAATTTTCTTCATTTATAGGACCTGAGAAGGAGAAGAAAATCATTTCATTACAACTAGTTTTTCTTTTATCAAACTGTCAATGTGTTTACACAAACGCTCTTCAATAATTTACCTGCTACGATTCCTTCTGGTGGATTCAGTGTCAGCTCTGTGAAAATTAACATTGAAAAGCAATGAATGAACTCAAATAGTTTCTGTAAAGTAGCTTGCTTTCATGTGCCCCCCAACTTGACACCCATCATTCAAAAATGTATTTTCCTAGTAAACTGGCATTAAATTCCTACTCTTTAGTTGTGACAGTTGTACCCCCTTTCTTGTGCCTTGCTCCCCCAGGTAAAACAGCAATGTCTGCTCACTGAATCCTTAAACAGAATTACGAGTTAACAGACTGCTTCTGCGCAGGACATAAGAGGGATACACCTAGCATCTGAGGTTGCATAAGATTTTGCATAAAGCTACTTTTTTTGTGATTAGCATCCAGAGAGACTCTCACCCAATTTAAAGTTAAGGTTGCCCTTTTTAAAGGACATGAACAAGATCAGCTAAGCAACAATCTGAAATAGAGAGAGAACTGAAATTCCAATTAACATCAAGGCATCATAGAGATAGCGATCCAAGTATATTTTTACAATCTATATAAATAAAAATGTTAAATAGTTTGGACAAAATCGCTAATCTCAGAAACCACTGAACCGATTGCTTTCAAATTTGGACACAACCTTCATTTCGCATACAGGGAAGTTCTTCTGTACTTACATTACAGATATGTCACACCTGTGACAGGTAAAATAGGTTTAAATTTTTTTTTCCAGAAAACAGCGACATCTGCTGGACGTAAGCGCCATCTGTTACACCTTACACTAACACACGCTACACTAATCATTTCGCCAGTCAAGATCCACGTTTCACTTCCATTTTAACACATTCGTGCACTTTTTTCGCCGGAAGATAACTATTTCCTTTACAGATAAAATACACCCACCACCCTTCTCACACACCCCCACACACATGCCAAATTGATTTACTTCCCACAGCCTCCCAACACACACAAAACCACCCTCCTCACACCCCCTACACACATGCCAAATTTATTTACTTCCCAGGCTCTCAAAACACACACAAAACCTGACAGAAGTCTGGGAGGCTCCAGCGGGGGGCCAGGACCAATCCGGGACACATCTCCTGCACTACGGCCGTCGGCTGCCAGCAATCAACATGGCGCCGACGGCCCTTTCCCTTACTATCCCACTCGGGGACACCAATGGCGGCAGTAGCCCATGTGACATAGTAAGGACGAGGGCCCTTCGGTGCCATTTTAGGACTGGCAGCCGGCGGACCTTTCCCCTTACTATGTCAGAGGACCTACCGCTGCCATTGCTCCACCCCACTGACATAGTAAGGGCAAAGGGCCGTCGGAACCTGTTTCAGTGCTAGCAGCCGACGGACCAACGCCGATACATCGCTCCCGGACCGCTCGCTCCACCGACTGACATTTTTATCAGGTCTCGGGGGGTCTGGAGGGTGGGGGGTGGTAATGAATTTATTGCGAACATCTTGGGGAGGGGGTCACAAAGGGGGGCAGGTTTCACTCTTTCAGCAACTCTGGGGGGGGGGGGCAGGGGGGCAGGAGAGTGTGGGGTGGTTAGTTTAAAAGAACTTTTCTCATAGGGTTGTTTTTTGGGGGAAGGGGGGAGGTTCACACACAAATACATACACTAAACTTGCACGATCTCGGGACCGCACCAAAATAGCCCTCCCCAGACCACAAAACAAATTAGTGCAAATCTGGTTAGGCACTCCCCTATTTGGCTACATAACGCGCACAGACGCCCAGGCACAGACCACATGTAGCACCAGCAATTTTAATTACCCAGGTCTTGGGAGGGGGCAGGAGGGTGGGGGGTTATTATTTGATTTAAAGGGTTGGGATTGGGTTTTCTGTTTGGGGTGGGGGGGGTCCCACAGAAATAGAAAGACAAAGGTTTTCTGATCTGAAGGGTAGGCAGTAGGCGGGGGGAGGTGACAGTGAGGGGAGGGAGAATGAGGGGAGAGGTGAGTGTCAGGGGAGGGAGAATAAGGGGAGAGGTGAGTGTGAGGGGAGAGGTGAGTGTGAGGGGAGAGAGTTGGAGTGGGGACAGGGGAGGGAAGGGGGGGTGAGTGTCCAAGGGGAAGGAGGATGAGTGACTGAGGTAAATGGGGAAGAGGGAGGGAGGATAAAGAACCTGACTCTGCCACTGCAACGTGTGGCCGGGTACCGCTAGTGTTTCAATAAAAATGGTAGAAATCCCAAGAGGCTTAGCTATGGTGGTCAACAGAGCAAAAGTAGGAATGCAGCCAAAGCCTCCTCTCTCATACAAAAAGTAACAACTTACTATAAAGGTTAATTTCACTTCAGAGAGGGTAATTCTCAAAGCCTTGTCCACAGGTAATAGTGCATTAACCATAGAAATGGGTATTTACAAAACTAACCACCCAATATACAGGTAGAAAAAAGTGTGAATATACAAAAATGTAGGGGATCGCTGAGTAGAAATAAAGTCCCAAAACTGAAGAAAAATCTACTCACTAAATAGCCGACACCACATTCAGTTGTAAGATATGAAAAATGTGCCCATCATACAAAATTCAAAAGTTGCAAATTCAATATGAGATTCATATCCTTAAGTGCAAACAGCAATTCTAATCATCGGTCACAGTACTTTTTTAAAAATTTTTATTTTATAATTGCATATAAAAATAGTAACTACACGACTTATCTTTGAAGAACATATTCAACGGTATACCGAGATAAACATGAAAATCAGTCTCTTGCAAGCCACGGGGACGTGCGATCAGCCAGAAACTATCTTGTGTTACCAAACCGGCCGGGCGAGCCCAAACTGGTTTTGGTCTGATAAATGCACACATCCCAGGAGTTCTGTTCTCATCGGCATGTATTAGCTCTTGAATTACCACAGTTACCCAAGTAACAGTTGAGCGATCAAAGGAACCATAACTGATTTAATGAGCTAATGCATGTAGACAAGCGCTGACTCCTGGGATGCGTGGTTTTAGACCAAAGCCAATTTGGGCTCTCCCAGCCACTTTGGTGATTCTAGATAACCTCAGGTCAATCGCACATTCCCGTGGCTAGCAAGAGAACGATGGTAAAATTATACTTACCTGATAATTTTATTTCCTTGACCACTGCTAGACCAGTCATTATGATTGGGATTTCCCTCCTCCACAGCTGATGGAGATAAAGGACACACCTTTTTCATGACCTCACTCAGGGCTATAAAGGACATAGGGCCCTGGCCAAAACCAGTGGCCTACTGCCAAAGCACTGGGACCACTAAATATCCCCTTTATACCCTATTCTTGAAATATACTGGGTTCTGAGCAAGGCACAAATTTAAGATGAGGAAAGGATATAGGCAGCAGAAGGGTGTTGTCAGTCACACTTCATTTGATGCCCTTAGTCCCTCTAACCCTCTTCTCCCTTGTCTTCCTGAGTGGGATCCTGACTGGTCTCACAGTATTCAAGGAAAGAAAATTATCAGATAAATATATCATCATCTTCCTTATCACCCTGCTAGACAAGTCTTTATGACTGGGACTTACCAAAGCTTCCCTTTGCTGGGGAGTGAAAAGATAGAGCCGACTTACTAATCCCTGCTTTGAAAGGAGGTGTATGACCAATATATGGTGTTCAATATATGACCAATATATGGTGTTCAAGAAGGTGCAAGGATGACCATGCCGCTGCCTTGCCAGTTTCTTACAGCGAGACTGAGGTGCTTTTGCCCAGGAATAAGGCTTATTTTGCCCTTGTAGATTGAGCCTGGAGCCCTACTGGAACCTGCTATCCTAATAGGTAAGCCAATGCTATTACCTCTTTGATCCCTCTGGTATGTAAGCCTTAGAGGCTGTCTACCCCATTTTGGGCACAAAGTATCAAGAACAGCTCATCTGTTCTTCTAAAATGTTAGGTATATCAAGAGAATCCAATGTATATTTAATAAACACTGGTTCTGAGGCCTTTTCCTCTATTACAGAATTTCAATAATTCTTGATTACTTCATTAGAAAGTCTGCAAACACTAAGATATAAAAATATTTAAGGAGATTACATTCTTTCGTTTCAATTTTCTTCCAACAGCCACTGCTACTGGTGGGCCTCTGCTTCCCATGGAAAGCTGATACTAGCTCAGGTAGAAAGATGGAACCGGACCTTGAGAAATTTCTAGATAAGGATCTCTGCAGTACTGAGCCTGCCACTCCAAGATGCATCTTAATCAAATTCCTTCTAGTAAGTCTGCTCCCAAAATGGTCCAAGGGGCCACCTGCCCAAGGCCTTTAGCATCCAAATGATATCGGACTCAATTAAGAACATAAGAAAATGCCATACTGGGTCAGACCAAGGGCCCATCAAGCCCAGCATCCTGTTTCCAACAGTGGCCAATCCAGGCCATAAGAACCTGGCAAGTACCCAAAAACTAAGTCTATTCCATGTTACCATTGCTAATGGCGTGACTATTCTCTAAGTGAACTTAATAGCAGGTAATGGACTTCTCATCCAAGAACTTATCCAATCCTTTTTTTAAACACAGCTATACTAACTGCACTAACCACATCCTCTGGCAACAAATTCCAGAGTTTAATTGTGCGTTGAGTAAAAAAACTCTCCCCAATTAGTTTTAAATGTGCCCCATGCTAACTTCATGGAGTGCCCCCTAGTCTTTCTACTATCCGAAAGAGTAAATAACTGATTCACATCTACCCGTTCTAGACCTCTCATGATTTTAAACATCTCTATCCTATCCCCCCTCAGCCGACTCTTCTCCAAGCTGAAAAGTCCCAACCTCTTTAGTCTTTCCTCATAGGGGAGCTATTCCATTCCCCTTATCATTTTGGTAGCCCTTCTCTGTACCTTCTCCATCGCAATTATATCTTTTTTGAGATGCGGCGACCAGAATTGTACACAGTATTCAAGGTGCGGTCTCACCATGGAGCGATACAGAGGCATTATGACATTTTCCGTTTTATTCACCATTCCCTTTCTAATAATTCCCAACATTCTGTTTGCTTTTTTGACTGCCGCAGCACACTGAACCGACGATTTCAATGTGTTATCCACTATGATGCCTAGATCTTTTTCTTGGGTTGTAGCACCTAATATGGAACCTAACATTGTGTAACTATAGCTTGGGTTATTTTTCCCTATATGTATCACCTTGCACTTATCCACATTAAATTTCATCTGCCATTTGGATGCCCAATTTTCCAGTCTCACAAGGTCTTCCTGCAATTTATCACAATCTGCTTGTGATTTAACTACTCTGAACAATTTTGTGTCATCTGCAAATTTGATTATCTCATTCGTCGTAATTCTTTCCAGATCATTTATAAATATATTGAAAAGTAAGGGTCCCAATACAGATCCCTGAGGCACTCCACTGTCCACTCCCTTCCACTGAGAAAATTGTCCATTTAATTCTACTCTGTTTCCTGTCTTTTAGCCAGTTTGCAATCCACGAAAGGACATCGCCACCTATCCCATGACTTTTTACTTTTCCTAGAAGCCTCTCATGAGGAACTTTGTCAAACGCCTTCTGAAAATCCAAGTATACTACATCTACCAGTTCACTTTTATCTACATGTTTATTAACTCCTTCAAAAAAGTGAAGCAGATTTGTGAGGCAAGACTTGCCTTGGGTAAAGCCATGCTGACTTTGTTCCATTAAACCATGTCTTTCTATATGTTCTGTGATTTTGATGTTTAGAACACTTTCCACTATTTTCCCTGGCACTGAAGTCAGGCTAACCGGTCTGTACTTTCCCGGATCGTCCCTGGAGCCCTTTTTAAATATTGGGGTTACATTTGCTATCCTCCAGTCTTCAGGTACAATGGACGATTTTAATGATAGGTTACAAATTTTTACTAATAGGTCTGAAATTTCATTTTTTAGTTCTTTCAGAACTCTGGGGTATATACCATCCAGTGATTTACTACTCTTCAGTTTGTCAATCAGGCCTACCACATCTTCTAGGTTCACCGTGATTTGAATCAGTCCATCTGAATCATTACCCATGAAAACCTTCTCCATTACGGGTACCTCCCCAACATCTTCCCAACCTAACTGTCCAAGGAGATGGGGTATTATTCTGGAGGCCATATGGCTCCCTGAATCGCCTTGGCACTTATTTATTTATTATTTACATGCCAGATGCCTAAGTATGAGTGCAGCATAGTGCCCCAAATATGCTGGGCTGCTGGCATCACTACCACAACCTTGGTGAAGGTATTGGGGGCTGTTGCTATGTGGAAAGCAATCCTTGGGACTGGGCATGATCACCCCATATAAAGAGCCTTGCTGAGTTCTTGTGATACACTCTTATAGGATTATGGTGGTACAGTTCTGTTAAGTCTGAAGACACTGGAACTCTCCTAGCCTTACCAATGATATCCCCAACCGCAGCCTCTATCCAAAAGTGGGGCACATGTAGGTAACCGATGACCTCCCTTTATTTTTATTTATTTATTTATTTTCCCGTGCCCTGTATTAGCAAGGTGCCTCAGAGGTCAGCATCCTTGAGGATGTCCTCACTAGGTTGTACCTATCCCCTGCCCAGAATGCTAAGGTCCTTGCCATCTATGGATTTATTTTTTCGGTTTTTACATATAGGGTATCCTCAGTCGGTGTCGAAGAAATCTTATAGAAAAGCCCTTTTTGCTAATCGCGTGTTAGTATTGGGTGGGGTATGTGACCTCTACACCATGGCAAGATAAGTACTATTTAAGTTGCAGTTACTCATGTTTTCGGGATTTCTAAGAGAGTGACCATTAGTGCTCACTGGACAGTTTACGAAGTTTTTCATGAAACGTTAGACATAAATGAATAAATTAATAATAAAGTAAAGTGGACTTTAAACTAAGAGCAGCTTTGTGATGTTATAAGCTATTGGAGTGTCGGTCCTACAGATATATTATAAAATATATAATTTCAAAGAATTAGAAACAAAAAATATATAATCGCATTGAAATAAATGACCAGTTGACCATATTTTATATCAGTTGGAGTATTTTCTCAATAGGTCTCTGGATTTCAGACATTTGGGGTTTTTTTTGTAATCGATTAGTATCTTTTAAATATAGTGCATTCACACATGCAAATGATGCTTGTCTTTAGAGAAAAAAATTAAACACTACATTGTAGAGATATTTTCTCCCAAAAAAATGTTGTAAATTTGCATAAAAAGGTGACGTCTTTAAGTACATTTTTGTTTCCAGTTGACTGCAAAGCCTCCTAGTGCAAATCCTAGATGTACGTCATGGCCATGACTACTCATCCAGTTATGGCCTGAATCAAAGTACACATCAAGAGCCATGAGGAGTCAAAGTAGGCCTTAACTTTCTTTTGTCAAATTTTTCATGCAGTTTGCTGGCCCATAAAAAGGGTGGCAAGCTCATGTTAAGTTCCAAACCTTGCATAGGAACTTAGCATCAGAGGTTGTAATAATCCACAAAATTTCAGGCCCCTAACAGGGGTTGTTTGGCTGCAATGCCCAGACAAAGTGGCTGTTTTGTATAAAGCGGAGCACAGTACTCTAGGATTGACCTTCATTCAGCTGCCTTTAGCTCTTGAACCAATAGAGATCCAGCCAAAAAATGTATAGTTTTGTTTGAAGCCCTATCTAATATCCAAACAAAATTGTATTCAATTTGAAGAAGGTCAAGCATGGACGATTTTCTAAATTGGTCCGATTGCTATTATCTATCTTGAGGGAGTGAATTATTGTTTTTCACCTTAGAGATATTCTTCTAGGCTTTCCTTGAGGCAGAAGGCACCTCCACGGATAGGCACCTGCTTGACTTCACAGCCAGAGCCTTCTCAGCTTCCCTCTGATTTCCAAGTTCGTTTAAACACATGTGAACTAAACCTGTAACACTGCAGAGCTGCGAATTGCACTCTCTTTTGAAGGGCTGCTAGGGCTCAGATTGCCAGCCACCACTGAAAGCATAGCTAGCAGCCCAGCTGCAGCGCTCTCTAAGGAAAATCAGCTCTTAACCTTGCTTTGTAGCTGGGGGAAGTAATTCTGTTAACAAATGAGGTAGGCTGTCTGCATTCTGATTTGTTTGTGTTTTGTTTTTCTTCAACTCTCCACCTCAGGTTCGTTCTAAATACCTTTAAGATGTATAACAGCATACCTGCTATTACTTCCTAAATTTACGCAGAACCATTTATGTTTCAAGTGAGCTCATACATACATTTTCCTTTAGTTAACCAAACCTCAGCTGTGATAAATTGAAATATGCACAAATGTAGCCAAAAGCAAACTATTTGGGCCATTCTCTAGGCAAGGGCAACCCACATTTCTCACCCTCATGCAGTAGGGTCACTCTGTAGTATTGTAGGACCTTGAGCTGCACTGTTATAGATTGAATAATTTTCAAGCTCTGAGACACCTGTGCTCTGCTAATTACCAATTAATTAGTGCAATGCAGAATGTTTGGTGACTATTCCTTCAGTAAATTTATAGTGTCTTAATCTTACTAGACCTAGAACTGCAGGAACCACAGTTCTACCTATGAACATCCTGAACTTGGTGAAACTCAGTGGTATTATACTGCAGGGCACTTTGTGCACATAATGCAAGGTTACACCTATGACTGTAGTGCCCCAGAGACAACCAAAACCCAGCACCACCACAGGGAGTTGGGCTTCCCCTCCCCAAGAGTAAATAAGCACTTTCAGCCATTGCTCTCTCAGCTGAGAGCACATCACAGCAGACATAGATCATCAGATAGTTCAGCTTTGAACTCTTTCCTCCCTACAGAAAAAAAACAAACAAACCAAAATGGCTCAACATTACTTATCACCTTCTGATAACCCTGCCTGCTGATAGCCAAACAGGGCTTCTACTTACTTTTTCTGATTCAGGGAGAGGGACAGAGGTGGGAGGAGAGGAAAGGGAGCTGAGAGAGAGCCCGAGTATAACTGCAGCCACTTTTTTTTTTTTTTTTTTTTTACATACAGTGCTGCCAGGTACCTGAGCATCCATCTGTCCAGAGGCTCCACAGACACCTCCCACCCCACCCCCAGGGACCTGGGTTAGCCATTTCTCCCTGGAGGCCCCATAGATCCAACAGAGGACTAGGATTATCTTCCAGGAACTCAACCAGGGTAAGTCCTGAGGACGCTCCCGCTGGAAAACGCAACCCGTAGTTGTGTTTGACCTAGAAACACCACAGCCTTACCATCTCCTACAAAAAGCTTGCAGGGCTACCACCTGCTTGCTTCATAGCTAGGATATTATCACTAAGGGGATTATGCAGGGCTGAACTTGCTTGCTCCATAGCCAGAGCATGCGGAGCTAAGCTTACTTCATAGTCGGAGCACGGTCAAACAAGAGGAACATACAAGGCCAAGCCTGCTTGCTCCATAGCCAGAGCATTACCATTCAAGAGAAGCATACAGGACTGAACCTGCTTGTTTTATAGCCAAAACATTATCAATCATGAGTTTGCAGAACTGAACCCTGCTTGCTCCATAGGCTGAGCATTACTAAAGGGGAGTCTGCAGGGCTGCAAACTGCTTTCTCCCCAAACCCATTAAGAGGAGCCTACAGCACTCGTATCTCTGCTGGCTCCACTATCAGAGATTTACCATTTCTTATGTGCACAATGTAGAACTGCAGACTCTGTATAATTGCCTTAAGGGCCAGGTTACCCCTGATTATACTCAAGCGCTTCACTGAACCAGCCTCAGCCAGTATTAGTATATATCGGGTGTGTCAAGCAGCTTGCCTGGAACATTCCCCTCAGACTTGCCCTGCAGCTGGAGTTAATTAGGATTGTTAAATACTGCTCTCTTCATAGCTCAGACAGGTTTGGAACACCTTTAAGAATCTGTTACAGAATTTCCCAAAACTTTTGCCCAATAGGCTGCAACTTTACTGAAGGGCATTACACCTGAGCAACATTTGAGCCACACTGCAACAGGTAATATCTTGAGCAGCGCTACTGCCAATAAAGGACTAACCAGCTCTAAGATAGCTGAGTCTGCTATCCCGGCCTACTCAGTTAGGTACTAATTAACTCATGCAGATTGTCATACTCCCACTGAGGAATGTTTAGTTTTACAATATTCTTGCAGGCCTTAGCCAGCCTGCTTGGAAAATGTGTAGGTATAATTACAAACATAGCACTTAATGCTACAAACACAACCAGGACAATTGTCTAAACCTGGAGGTTTTGCAGGCCTGCAGGAAACCGGGAAGGGCCTGCAGGAACTCATCCAGAGCAGAGCCTGGGAGACTGCTCCCCCGGGGAGAAGTAATCCCTAGGGGTAGTTGTCCCAGGAGCAACAAGAACTCAGCCAGACCAGGGTAAAGCCTGACTCTCAGGTCGATACTGTAAGACCGCGGGAGAGCGGACGAACGCCCACTCTCCCGGCGCACGCACCGGCCCTTTGCCGGTGCGGGCGATTCAGTATTTAAATGAGGTGACGCGGGAAAAATGGGGAAAAGGAGGCGCTAGGGACCCTAGCGCGTCCCTAGCGCCTCCTTTTTGTCAGGAGCGGCGGCTGTCAGCGGGTTTGACAGCCGACGCTCAATTTTGCCGGCGTCAGTTCTCGAGCCCGCTGACAGCCACGGGCTCGGAAACCGGACGCCGGCAAAATTGAGCGTCCGGTTTTCGGCCCAACAGCCGCGGGCCGAATTCAAATTTTTTTTTTTTTTTTTTACTTTTTTTTTACCTTTGGGGACCTCCGACTTAATATCGCCATGATATTAAGTCGGAGGGTGCACAGAAAAGCAGTTTTTACTGCTTTTCTGTGCACTTTCCTGGCGCCGGAAGAAATTAGCGCCGACCTTTGGGTCGGCGCTAATTTCTTAGAGTAAAATGTGCGGCTTGGCTGCACATTTTACTTACTGGATCCCGCGCACATACCTAATAGGGCCCTCAACATGCATTTGCATGTTGAGGGCCCTATTAGGTGCCGCGGGTGGGCCGCGTGTTTTCCTCCCCTTACTGAATAAGGGGTAAGGGAAAACACGCGTCCAGAGCAGGCTGACAGTACGCTCCGACGGAGCACACTTTA
Organism: Rhinatrema bivittatum; assembly: GCF_901001135.1. NCBI lineage: Eukaryota > Metazoa > Chordata > Amphibia > Gymnophiona > Rhinatrematidae > Rhinatrema > Rhinatrema bivittatum. The sequence goes on along the minus strand of NC_042620.1, from coordinate 174,883,733 downwards.
CTGTATCGACCTGTCTGGGAGTTAGATCCTCTTCACATGTCCGCTGTTGCTGGAAACAGAGAATTACTAGTTTTGGCCAGGGCCACACCTCCTTTATAGCTGTGAGTGTGGTCATAAAAAAGGTAATGTCCTCTGTTTCAGTCAGCTGTGGAGGAGGGAAACCCAATCGTAATGACTAGACAAACAGGAATGCTTTATCTTGCTAATCTTAGTATGCCACTGAACATGTTCTTCACGGATACCATTGAACACGTTCTTCAAAGATAAGTCATATAGTTACTATTTTTATTTGCAATTAAAATTAAAAAAAAAAAATAAGGTACTCTGACCAATGTTAGAATCGCTGATTGCACATAAGAATATGAATCTTATATTGAATGTGCAATTTATGGTCTGTATGATGGTCACATTTTATATTTTACAACTAAATGTGGCATCAGCACATTCAGTTGTAAAATTCAGTTGCAGATTTCCCTTTGTTTTTGGTATTAAAATAAAAAGAAATAAAAAAGTATGCTCATAGGAGCTGGAGGCATAATACTTTTACCCCCAGAGAGCAGGGGCATTCCCGGATGCAGGACTGGGGAGGGGTTTGCACTTACATGCATATATTTGCATTTCAAAAGTATGCATTTTTCCCTGGGGAAAAAAAAACCAAACCCTATATGTGCACGTTAGCAGGTATAAATAGATGCAGGTAGTTTGTGAACATTTTCAGGAAAGTAAGCATGTAAAAGTGGTGTAACGTTCACAGGTAAATTACCCCCTAAATGAACTATGTGCAGTATTGTTAAATACCTACAGCTATGTATTTCAACCAAACTGATTTCTAACTGGCTATGTTGAAATGTCATTTTGATAAAATAGAAACAGATCCTATATCTGGACAGACAGACAGAGGAGTCACTTGCCAATCCTGTCAGTAGTCTCTCCACTCTGAACTCTATGTTCCTGCCTAGGCATAAAATGTAAAGACTGGCTGCGAGGTGAGGGGGCAACTAACTGGAAATATACTGTTAAGCTGCTGGGTGACCTAATAAAGAGAATGGTGTAAAGAGAGGTATGGAATTCCTGACTCCGGCCCTCTGTTTTTTCCCCCTGATTGAGCATGTTTGGACCTTAAAGGAAATGTCTAACAAAAAAAACAAACAAAAAAAAAAGTAGCTCAGAATTGCAGGTCAACTTCAGAGCATGTTTTATGACTCCATGACCTGGAAGCGTGTTATAGAAGCTCCAGGGCTGTGCATATCATGTTCTTGTGCCCTAGGAGTGGAAGAATGAGGGTAGATGTGTCTGTGTGTGTGTCTGTGTTGGGGGGGGGGGGGTGACTCTGTGGGGCAGGTGCGAGCCAATAGGCTTATGTATGGCAGAGTGGGACACTTTTTGCTCCTTGTACTCTCCCCTCTCTTTACTCCATGTTCGTGGGACTTGCACTTGGGGGTGGGGGGAACCATCGGTAGGTGTGGCAGTAAGGGGGGATGTATTTGCATAGGGGGATAGATAATACGCACAACACTTCCTAAGGGACAGATATACATAGAGCTGAACAAAAATACCCCCCCACCCCTGTAAGAGTCCTCATGTTCCCCACAGCATATCTACACACTAATCCTATTTGCTTCAATCGCCTCTCTCTTTTTTTTTTTTTTTTTTAAGAAAAACATCAAAATTTCCTGCACTTTAAGTTATGTTCTCTTACTATAGTGCGAGGTTTCAGGTTTCAAGAAATAATAACTGTGATTAAGGATAAACCTTAAATAACAATGTTTGGGAAAGGATGGGCAATTGCTAAGCAGTCTGTTCAAACTAAACAGCACCAACCCGCTGCAGGGTCTATGTACCAAAACATTCATCTTACTGTGTTTTATGTGGGATCAACTAATCACAACCTGCCCAGCTGCCAACTTCGGGGCCCCCTTTCGCCAGCTGGATTTTAGCTAGATTTGCAGAATGGAATGTAAATCGGGCTGCAGATTACAAGGTGCAATATCAGTGTGACATTTTCTCTTTGAAATAAAAGGCAAATGAGCTTCAATTTCAGGCACCCTAGAGATGAGAATTTTGGGAATGTGGGCCCTCTTGATGGCCGGTGAAATACACGTCTTCAAGAGGCCTGCATTCATTCATGAGCAAGCTGGCGTCTCTCATTTCCCAGGTCACCTTGGTTTAGGAATACCTGGGAATTCGCCCATCACGGACTCTTACATTTCATTTCCTGCATGAAAACTATTCACATATCTTCAGGTTACTGCTTAAAGCAGCGGTTTTCAAATGTGACGGGTAGACTGAAATGGGTGTACAGAGAGAGAACCAGGGCTGAAAAAATCCTGGAAACCAGATCACCTTAGGCACCTAAAGTCTGGCACTTGGTGCCTAAGGTTTAGAAAAGTACAAAATAAATGGAAAAAAGCAAAACAAACAAACAAAAAAAAAAGAGCCAAGCAAAGCAGCAACCCCCCCCCCAAAAAAAAAACAACCCTCCACCACCTTCCCCCCCACCCCCAAAGGAAAAGATTTCCCTGGCGCCTAAAATTTTGACCAGTGCCTAAATTTTCAAAATATATTTCTATTGGTGCCAGAATAATTATCCAATATTAGGATGGATTCAGATCAACAGATACCTACTTCCCTTTAAACACTCGCTCATGCAAGCTGCTAGAGACATAGGCACAACAATAGCTTAGTTTCTATAGGACTCCAAAGCCTGGGGCACTCTGTGCTAAGCATTTTCTGCAAAGATACAAAATAGGATAAAATGTTTAGTACAGAGGCTGTTCACAGGCTGACTTGTATCCACTTCACATGGTATCTTTGCTCCATCACTTCATTCCCTCCTGAAATTTGCTTTTTCTGAAACACGACTCTCCGTAAGCCAGAAGAACAGCCACTTCTATTGCTGTTGGCGTGGGCAATTAGAGGAGACGCCGCTGGCACTGCCAGCACCAAAGAGCGACTAGAAAAGTGAGAAAAGAAGAACAAAGCAAAGGAAACACACAGAAGAAGAAAATATGATCCATATAGACAAAAAATCCTAACAATCCAAAACAAAAACAAACGAAAAAAACAAAACAAATACAAACAAGAAAAAAAGAGCCAAAAAAAAAAAGCAACCCAAAGTCCAAAAAAATAGATTTAAAAAAGCATCGTAATATAGTTACAAGGAAAAAATGAAATGCTTGCCCTTGCGCCAAAAAGATTCTGCTAGTGCCAAGTTTTCTACATAATTTGCAATCTCTATTCTACACAGTGACTGTTACAAGAGCAAAACCGGCTAACATGCAGTGCTCTCAGGTTCCTCTCTCACGTGGTCAGTGTAAATGAGAGGGCAACCAGGGGCACAACCCAGGAAGAGAGTACGTGTGGGGTCAAGAATCCTCTCCATGTGGCCCAAGTGGAAACAAGCCCAAGTGCAAGATAAAATAATGTAAAAGAAAAATTTAAAAAAAAAAAAAAAATCACTTTCACTTGTTTGACACTACTTGACAGGTTCAGACAGATGTCAAAATATAAGCTAGATTTTGGTAGCTAAAACTTTTATATTGCTGCTTCATACGTTTTTTTTTTCATTATGATCATGATTTTTTTTATCATGTCAAATTATCCTTATCAACCTTGCTAACAGTTCCCTATAACATCTCCCTATCAGATCTTTTACATTTAGAGATGAACTATTGTCTTTCAAAACCATATATTTAATAAAACCATAAAGCAAAAGAGTTCAGTACAAAAAAAAAAAAGCATCTATAAAGTTGTAGTGATGTCAGAATACTAAAGGAAAATAAATGCTTGCTGCTTTTAATAGATCCTGGGTGGGTTTCCGGAAGTGTTTTATGATGAACATTTTAATTGCAATAATATACAGTTAAAAGTTTGATGAAACAGGACATCAGTCCATCAAGTTTCCCCTTCTTCAGTCTGAATGCAGTGCAACAAGTGAAAATGCTCAAGGCACAAAGAAATAAAATCAGATTAAGCACGCTCCCAACAACAAGCTCAAAAGGCAGTCAAATAGGACTTGCTGTGACAGAGCCTAGCACAAGTGGGGCCAGGGAGACAAGCAGCTTACATACAACCCAGTACACGAACCTTTGCTCTCTCGTCACCAATATTGGTGTAGTCTCAGCTTCATAGCCTTGTTATAAGGAATATTTGGTGCATAATAAAAATGAGATCAAAGGATCTTACCATGTATATCCTAGAGGAAAGGAGAAATAGTGGGGGAGCATGGGTTTGTGGTCCTATAAGACACTGAAAGGCATAGCTAACGCACTAAAAGCAAAGAATGCTCTAGAACCGTGTTTCCCAACCAGTGTGCCTTCAGACCTGATCAGGTGTGCCTCGGAAATGTCACCACTGCCTGAGGCTCAGATCCAGACCAGCACCTGGGCTCTGTTCTCAGCACCTCGCAAGACACCAACATTAGCTGTAAAACATATAGTAAGAGCTCCTTTCTGAATATGTATAATCATGTTTAGGGACGTTCTACCGTTCAGGACGAATTAGGCAATTTCAACAAAATTGCCTAATTCGTCCTTGTTCGGGGACCCCGAAACATGAACGAGTTTTCCCCGAAATTTCGGGAAAAATTCAGTTTCGGGTTAGCACGCACTAACCCGAAATTCGGGTCACCCCCGAATTACAAAGGCCCGAACCGCGGGAAATACGATATTTCCTGCGGCGGGCCGAACAGAGTCCGAACCAAAAGGTTTGGGCTTTGCACATCCCTAATCATGTTACATTACTTCTGCCTAGCTGCAGCATGAGCCCTAGAATGTGGTAATTAATGGACTGCATTGTCCTGCTTTGTTCGGCAGGCAAAACACCATCTTTTGAGTCCTTCCAGCCTCTGTCTTACCCCCAAGGCTGAGTGAGACGGGAAGAGCATGCAATGAGCACTGGATGTGACTCAAGAGTGTTGGGAACAGCAGCAGTGGAGGAGCTCTGGCAGCCACATGTGGCAGTCAAGACAGCTGAGGCAGCTGCTTGCATTATCCCTTTCTCCTGCGTTTGAACACAAAGGAACTGGCCCATTGTGATAAGTTCATGTATGCCTCCCCCCCCCCACCTTGTTTTAAAATCTGGAAGGGAGATTGTTGGGGCTTTCCGAGCTTCCCTAGCTCTTTTGAACATCACTCCTCTCTCTATGTCCACACTGCCTGCCCTGAGGATGATGTTACCACACACCATTTTCGTTAACTTAGGCATTCCTTGGGCTTGAAAAGGTTGAGAAATATTGCTCTAGTACAAGAAGTCACAGCAGGAGGATTCAAAGAGAAGAATGTGTAGACTCAGCAACATCAAAACTGATTTATTCACGGAAAGGGTGGATGCCTTACAGTGCTTATCAGCTGTCATTTGTTTTTATGTACGTTTCCATATAAATCCCTTAGTCTTCATAATATGAAATGTGTCATGTGTCGAGTCTAAATAGAAAGAAACTGAACATTCTCCTGTGTATGCTGACCTAGTTTTATTTCAATCAAAGAGCTATGTGATACTCGGCAGGAGGGAGGAGAACTGTTGATCTCTTATGGCAAAAAAAACAAAAAAAAACTGCTAAAATTGTACAATTCACATGAAGCATAAAATGAAAATGAATACATAACAGAAGGTGGAAGGAAGTTGAGAGGCATTTACTCTTTGCAACAATACTTCAAATAATTTGACAAACAGGTTGATCGCTAGCATTATAAATTTTCGTTTATTTTATTTGCACGTCAGAAAACAGACCAGATAAGGTTGGTGGGAAAGACAAACACACCTGCACATCTTCTAAGCAGAAGAAAGGTAACTCTAGAGATTACAATACTACAGGATTTCAGTTGCTTAGAAAATAGAGTGTGGCCTATAATACTTGAACCTCAGAAAGTTTACAGACTGCTTCATTATATAATAATCAAGAAGGCGTGCCAGTGCTTTAAAAAAAAAAAAAAAGCCATGAAGAGCAATATTGTTTATGGTAAAAAGAATATTTAACCGCTAGAATCAAGTGGAACTGTCAACACTTAACACTAGCTTCAACAGTGCTTATGTTAGGAATGTACCGTAACAATTCATGTCCTGTGCTCTATCTGCCTGGAGAAAATGTTTAAAATCACCAATTTTATGTTCCCCCTGGTGGTGTTCAATTAGAGATGCAACCTAGCACTGAATGACACTGTACTCATGTGTAGCTGGGATAGCAGAATCTGTACAGAAATTTAATAGTCTGAGATTCAGTGTGGCTCTCCCTCTCCGTATACAATTAGGGCTCAAAGAAGCAGCCAAGCAGAAAAGTAAGATAATCCAGTCCTGAGGAGAAACCATCTAAGCGCAGTTATGAGCTGAGGATGGTTCCTTTTTGGTCTTTTGGCTTCGATTCAGAATCCTTAAAGTAGTGGCATAGCCACAGGTGAGCCTAGGTGGGCCGTGGCCTGCCCACTTTGGGCTCCGGCCCACCCAAACAGAACTGACCAACGCCACAGCAGCGATCTACTCGTGGGGATCTCACCCCTGTGGGCACACAGGAAGAACCGGGGCGACGTGATGACATGTCTGCGGGGAACAAACCTTGCAGGCACAAGAGCAGACCACAGCAGCGCATTGAAAATCTGCCCGCAAGGGTTCCACCTCCACCACCGCGGGCTGAAGAGGACAACGACGGTCAGACAGCTTGATGAAGACCAGCCCGCAAGAGTACAACCTGCAGCGGGCTGAAGAAGATTGTGATGATGTGACAGATCACAGGTGATAGCGGAGGAGTGAGAATGTCTCACTCCCTCGCCTCCTCTCTCCATCCCTTACCTTTCCATCTGCCTCACTCACTCAGCTTCTCTTCCCCTTCCTTCTTACTGAGAAGGGAAGGGAAGAAAAGGGAACTGAACTAAATAAGTGGAAGGAAACGGAGGGAACTGCGAATGAGAGGGAAAGATGGAAAGGAGAGGGAAGGAAATGAAACATAAAAATGAGTGAGAGGGAAGGGGAGTTAGTGGGAAGGGGCAGGAACAAGGTAGGCAGTGAGAGAATGACTGTGCAACTATTGGGGACAGAAGGGCAGTGAGGGGTGAGCGAAAGACTAATTTCTCTTGTGTGAGCGCATGCACAAGAGAGCATGGGGGGGCCTATGTTAATGTGTGGGGGAGAGAGAGTGTGTGTGTGTGAGTGTGAGTGTGTGTGTGTGAGAGTGAGAGTGTGAGTGAATGAGAGAGAGAGAGAGAGAAAAAGCATGTGAGTGAGAGTGTGTGTTTGTGCCTGTGAGAGAGAGAGATGTTAACTCCTAATATGGAACCTACCACCCAGGAAAAGGTCTTTGGCATCATAGTGGAAAATACTTTGAAATCCTGTATTCAGTGTGTGGTGTCAGTCAAAAAACAAACAGAATCTTAGGAAGTATTATGAGAAAAGAGCATGTGAGAGCGAGAGTCTCTGGGGTGTGTGTGTAAGGCAGGAAGAGAAGAAGATAGAAAGAGACTAGAACCAACGGATTAGAAAAAGGAAAAAAAAAAGGATTTTTTTTTTAGCAATTGGAATATGCCATCTTTGGGCATGTGCATTTCTTATGTATTTGTATTTTGCTCGTTCTTTACAGTTCCACTGTTCAGAATCTGGTTTCTCTGGCTTTCTATTTTGGTTTTGTCTCCATGTTTTGTTTTCTAATTTGCAGTCCCTCATTTCTGTATTAGGTAAGTGATGGTCTGTGTTTTGCCAGTATTTGACTGAGGGGGGGGGTAAGAGGCATGGGGGTGGCTTGCGGGAACGACGGCTACTACCTGGAGATGAATATCCTTATTCAATAAACATACACACGGTTAATGCGACTCCAACATCGCTCTATGTTTCAACAGCAAGAGGACATGTGGAAAAAAGGATTTGCATCCACAAAAGCAGGGGCATAGCTTGCTTGTTACGGCGGTTACTATCTCAAATCAAGCCTGATACACCATTTAGAATACATATCCAGCACAGCTCACTGCTTCAACTGCAGGGGGGATGAAGAAAAGATGATTTATATTCAAACAACCAACAAGGACTGCATTGCACAGGCTGGGTAAACAAGCATGGGAGTAGCTTGCTTATTAGGGTGGTTACTACCCCAAACCAATTAGCTGGATACTTCACTTAGATGCAGCTCCAGCACTGCTATCTATGATGGCAGGGGTGGAAGGGAAATAGACAAGAGTAACAGAAAAGTATGAAAAAAAAAAAGTGTAAAACCTTGCTGGGCAGACTGGATGGACCATTTGGTTTTCTTCTGCCGTCATTTCTATAAGAAAGGGTGCACTTACACTTTACCTCTTTTTTTTTTTTTTTTAGATTCACTGCTGAGAATCTCAGCAGTGAGAGAGGAGACCTTCCCACTATACATTAATTCAACTCTCCTTCCTCTCTATTTACAACAGTAAGAGAGAAAAAGAAAGGAAGTGAAAACATTTTTTTGTCCAGTCATCTCCTCAGGGTGGATTCTGCACTGGTCTATCAGGACTCAAGAAAAGGAAATTAACAGGTAAGTGTAAAATTTCACCTTTTCATCTTGCCAGACCAGTCCAGACAAGTGGGACATGCCCAAGCAGTGCCTACCCAGAGTGGGATGAGGCTTCAATGGCCCCTAAAACCTTCCTACCAAAGGCTACATTGTCTCTTGCTTGGTCCAATTTATAATGCTTTAGAAATGAATGTAAATATGACCATGGAGCTACTCTACAGATATCCTGAGGAGATCCTAGCTTGTGTTCTCTGCCTATGACGAGGTCTTGGATCTCATTGAATGGGCCTTTAATTTGGGTGGCACCTGTCTGCCTTCTCCTATGTAGGTCGCTATAATAATTTCCTTGATCCATCTTGCAATGGATGCTTTGGAAGCCGCCTTGACCTTTCTTTGGTCTATAAAAAGAGCACACATTGTCTGATCTTCTAAAATCATTTGTAAACTTAAGATGCCAGCTTTTCTCGATTCCAACACACTCTATTAAGAGAATACTCATCTCAAAATGTCCCGAGTTGAATACAACACAAGTCCCGACACGATCATGTTTCGAACCAACAGGTCCTGCTTCAGGGGAAATGCAGTCTCAACTCCTCTCTCAGTTTCATCAAAGATAAACTTTCAATCTTCAAATGGCTAATTTTCTTGTGTTTCTTTCTCCCGCAGTCTGATTTCAAACATGCTCACTTGAAAAAACATGGCAAACCCCGGGACCTTTTATCTCCTTCCCGGAAATGACGCGTCAATATCCATAGTCTTCAAACAGGTCGTCGCTTCTCCAAACACACTGTTGTGCTACTCCACCTATTCACAATTACACCAGAGACTTATTAAAAACCCCAAATCAAATATAGCCATATGTTATTTTCAAAAACCGATGTTTATAAATAGGTCCAAGACTCCCCCCACTTGAGGTCTGAATCTGCCCGTAGGATTTTCTTTCATTATCAACAAATATAGTTCTCAACCAGGTCCACTTTCCTTACTGATTCTTCTCCACTTGAAAGAAATATAGTTCTCAACCAGATCCACTTTCCTTTCAAATTTTTCTCCACTTTAAAGAATGAAGTTCACAATCAGGTCTGCTCCAACTTAAATCATATATCCAGTCCTCCATCACGTCCCATATTAGTATTCTTTTAGCAACATAATATGGGTAGTCTCAACCGTACATCCTTCACATGTGATTAAGATGTCTAAAAAGGCAATTGAATATTAATGGTATTGTGCAGTAAACTGAAGATGAGAATTCTGCTCATTTAACCACTGTAAGTAGTTCTTCAAATCTTCTCTAGAAGCTGTCCAGATGCACAGTACATCGTCAAAGTATTGTCGCCACAACAAGATGTGTTTAAACCAACTGGATGGATACAAACACTGATTTTCAATGTTAGCGACATACAAGTTCACAATATCCGGGGCTACTGTTGCACCCATCGCCACCCCCTGGGTCTGTAAATAAAAGACATCATCAAATTTGAAAAAATTCTTAAATAGAACCAACTTCAGAAGGTCTAAAAGGAAACCCGTAAGAACCTTGTGTGGACGAGGACGAGTCTGTAAAATCCTTTGCACCAATTCAAATGCTTCATCCTGGGGGACGTTTGTGTACAATGAAGAAATATCTAGCGTGACAAACAAACAGCATTCTGGTAAAGCCGGAAGATCCTGAAGTAGTCGAAGCATATGGGAGGTATCTTGCAAAAACGATGGAGCTTCCTTAACAAAATGCTTGAGGAAAAAAATCAAGATAATTAGACAAAGGTTCTAACAAAGAACCCTTTCCTGGCACTATAGGGCTCCCTGGTTGTATCGAGCTGTTCTTATGAATTTAGGGCAATGTATACAATACAGGGTGCATAGGATGTACAACTTTCAAAGCCCGAGCCTCCCGAGATGTAATGAAGCCTTTTAAAAACCTTCTTCAACTAAGTCTGAAATAACAACTTGTAACTCATTAGTAGGATCATCCATAACTCGATAGTATTCAGAATCCCCTAATTGGCGATGAATTTCTGTCACATAGTCTGTGGTGTCCTGTATAACAATAGCAACTGCCCTTCTCGTAGCCATGACACTGCAGAGACCACCTTGCTAGCAGAGCCTTCTGTTCCAAAACGCATATGTGGCCTTGCCCAGGAAATAACTATGGCAGTGGCCATTGATCCCAGAAACCTGCAAATAAGCCTTTGCCTTGGGCTTCCTGCTTACCAATTTCTTCACCAGTACCAATAGCTTCAAGACCCTCTCTTAGTACATGAAAGCCTTCCCTAACTTTGTGTACACACATAGGGATTGGGAGGGCTGTAATTGACTTTGATTCATTCACTACTCACACTAATGCCTCCAAGAGCTCTCTCACCCTTCAAGTGGACTGCTTGCTCTCTGTCCTCAACTTGGCCTTTACAAGCTAGTCGCCCAAATATGGGTGGACTAAAATCCCTTCTTTCCTTAACACTGCTACCACCACTACCAAAACTTTGGAAAGGTGTGAGGTGCTGTAACTTGACCAAAAATCATGGACTTGAACTGAAAATGGTTCCCCAGGACTACAAACCTCAGATATCTCTGGAACAGGTGCAGCCAGTTCAATAGCATAGCCCTGCTGAATAATTTCTAGGACCAATCTGTGCTTCATAATATGGGTCTACTCCTCATAAAACCTAGATCAATAGCCACCTACTGTGGATCCCCCCTCATCCTTATTTGGAACCTGTAACAGCTCCTGCACTTCAAGAGGCTCTCTCTCCTGATTTCCTCTCTGGCTATCCTAAAAAATTGGCCTAAATTGTGTCCTCCTTCCTTGTGGGAATGACCCCTTAGTGGCCTATAATCGCCTTGACTATTTAGGGCAACCCTTAAAGAATCTTATTACTCCTTGGATTTGATCTTCTGGCAATATCTGATGTTTAGAATCTCCTAGGTTTTTTTTTTTCTTTTTAAACCAATTTTTTCTAGATCATCCCCAAATAAGCATCTTAAAAGGATCTCGGAGGGTGAATCAGCTGCATAGTACCTTAGTCACAGGAACCTTCTAGCCATAATCACTGCAGCCACTTGATTGGCCAAGGTCCTAATTAACAGGCCGATACAGTACAGTGCACTCAGACGGAGCGCACTGTTTACCTGCCATTGGACGCGCGTTTTCCTTACCCCTTATTCAGTAAGGAGCGGAAAACGCGCATCCAACCCGCCGAACCTAATAGCACCCTCAACATGCAAATGCATGTTGATGGCCCTATTAGGTATTCACACGCGATTCAGAAAGTAAAATGTGCAGCCAAGCCGCACATTTTACTTTCAGAAATTAGCGCCTACCCAAAGGTAGGCGCTAATTTCCTCCGGCACCGGGAAAGTGCACAGAAAAGCAGTAAAAATTGCTTTTCTGTGCACCCTCCGACCTAATATCATGGCGATATTAAGTTGGAGGTCCCAAAGAGTAAAAAAAGTTAAAAAAAAAAAAAAAAAATTGGAAGTTGGCCGGCGGCTGTCGGGTCGAAAACCGGATGCTCAATCTTGCCGGAATCCGGTTTCCGAGCCCGTGGCTGTCAGCAGGCTCGAGAACAGACGCCGGCAAAATTGAGCGTTGGCCGTCAAACCCGCTGACAGCTGCCGCTCCCGTCAAAAAAGGAGGCGCTAGGGACGCGCTAGTGTCCCTAGCGCCTTCTTTTGCCCGTTTCTACCGCCGGGCCTCATTTAAATACTGTATCGCGCACACAGGCGAGTGGCCTGTGCGCGCGACGGGAGAGCGGGCGAACGCCCGCTCTCCCGCAGACTTTACTGAATTGGCCTGTTATTTAAAGTGTCTGCCACAAATGCTGTCCCCGATTCTACCTTGGCAGTGTCCGCACATCTGTACCAACCTCTATTTCTGGGATGGTGAACTCTAGTCCTCAAGTACCACAAACAGGACAGGTTTTCAGGATATCCACAATGAATATGCATGAGAGAGATGTGCATACAATGGAGGCAGTGCATGCAAATCTCTCTCATGCATATTCATTGTGGATATCCTGAAAACCTGGCCTGTTTGTGGCACTTGAGGACTGGAATTTGCTATCCCTGCTCTATTTCTTCTTTACCTACATGCCATTGCTGTAGACATTTCACTATTGCTCTGGATACATATCTACCACATATTACCGCCTGTAAAGCTAAACGCTCTCCTAAAGAGTTAGCCAGTCTATCTTTCCCGTTGATAGCAGGGCTGAATTAGCCATGCTGTCATGGGAACTGTCCATCAGGGCCCGGAAGGCAGAGCTTCCATAGTAGAATTCAGAGCTTTGCTCTGTGCGGCTGCGCATGCTTTCCGAAAACAGATTCTCCTCAATCTGTTTTTTCCACACGCGGAGCTTTGTTTCTCCTCACAAGAGAAAAGAAAATGTCCAAAAAGTTAGATCCCAGGCCGTCAGGGTTTAAACCCTGCACATGTGGTAAGATCATGTCCATCACTGATGTTATCGGTGTCTAGGACCGGAACACGAACAGGCCACATGTACACACTGCAGCTGGATGTTGCCAAGAGCTCAGCGGCAGCGAGCTCAGAAGATTTACCAACTAAAACTGGCGGCAGGGGGTTCTTATGCCCCTCCATCGGAGGCCCATTCCTCTCCAGGGCAACAAAAGACCAGAGCCGAAAGGCAAGGAGGGCAGCATCTGTTGAGCCTCAGACCTCCAGGACTGGAGGACACCATGGAGAACCACAGAGGCCTCGGCAATCACAGACCTCAAAGAGGGCAAGTCACTGGGATAGAGTGTCACCCGTGCCTCGATCAGTTGCAGAAACCTCGACGCACGCCGCTCAAAACCTCCCCCCGCCTGTGTCAAAGCAAGCAATGGCACCTCCCGCTTCGAATCCGAAGCACCAGCATCGGGCACATGACATACCGAAAGTTCGGTTGACGCCGATGCAAGAAGCGCCGATATAGATGCAAGGAGCGTCGACATCAAAACAAGAAGCGTCTGTGCAGGGAGCATCGGCGCAAGTGAAACCTAGATCCAAGCATGGAGACAAAACTGACGCATGTACAGCCATCCTCGACGCTCGACACACAAGAGTTGGGGGCTGCAAAACAAAAAAGCGATGCAACCCTCACGAAGGGACTCCCACTCGACTCAGAAGGCGAGTACATCCAAACACTCCAGTAAAAAAACAACAAAAGTCAACGGGAAAGACAAGTCAGCCATCCCAGGAGGTTTTGAGCCGAGAGCAAAGAGGAATTTCCAACCCATGTCTCTCTGAGCACGCCCTCTCACCAATGGGGGATCAAACACCAAGTTTTCCCTTACACTCAGAGGAAGAATACGTGCAAGTTACCTCGCATTAGTCTTCTTCATCGTTGTCATCACAAATTTTCAGACCTATCGTCGACTTCCAGACACAGGGAATTAGATGAGGGACTACAAGAACCATTACAGAAGAAGAGGAAAATAACCCATGATTTGCAACCAAGGAAGAAATTGTCTGGGGCTCCAGACACTGATATACTGCGAGCAGCATTGCCACCTCTGGGTTCAAAAAGGCATACTAAAACACATATGCCACCTCAGACACAGCAAGCATTTACCCAGTTATCGTCAGCTCTCTCCGGCTTCTTTGAATCCATGCAATCTACTTTTATTTTACCTCTCACCAATGGGCAGTGATCACGATTCACAACACCTTACAGCACCCTCCTCACCAGAGGGTACGGAACCAGGGTCACCAAGGGACCCTTCACTACAACCTACAGAACATCTGCCACTTCCACGAGAGCCTCTATGCAGGGTTGACCTGGACTCCCCTCAAACGTCACCAGCCATGTCCACCGGATATCCATCTGACCCTCCTGAGGATCCTCCTGAGCCATATTCTCCGCCGGAGGATTTGTCGTACCCAAAATTCTTGGAGAAGATGGGTTCTCTCCTGCATCTCAAGGTTCAGAAAATTCCCGATCCAAGGGCAGAGACACTGAGGTTGCTGAAGATATTCAACTTATCAGCTGAGCCCACCTCTTTGCCATCTCACAAAGCATTGGATTCGGTGCTGGAGTCAGAAAGACTGACTTAAAATTTAGAATGAAACAGTCACCATTCTATTCTGTCCCACAACTACCTCATTCATCGCTGGCAGTAGAATCTGTCATGCAACGGGCGAAAAAATCCAAGTTGCATGCATCGGTGCCACCGGGTAAGGAGCATAGATTACTTGACAAATTCGCAAAGAAGACATTCCAGGAGGCAATGTTATCTGCACGCATTCAGCAACACCAATTTTATATGGTTCAATATTTATATGAATGCTTACAAAACATAAAAAAGGTGCTCCCTGGGGCTGACCGCCCTAAAGGTGATATCACTCAACCAGTTCAAGATATGGAGGAGAGAATACGTCACTTCCTTCGCAATATATATATATATATATATATATATATGAAGCGTTTGAATACTCGTCACGAATTTCAGCATCCGCCATAGCGGCAAGAAGAATGGCGTGGCTCCGCTTCAGTGCTACATGTGAAGATGTACATATCAAATTGGCAAAACTGCCTTGAAAAGATGACAACCTTTTTGGAGATAGGTTTCAAGAGATGGTGGCCAGTTTGAAAGAGCAAGCAGTTGCGGTACAATCCTTGGTACAACCGTCAGCGTACCCTCCACAAAGAAGATACTCTGCCCCACTTTGTAAGCAACTGTATCAACGCAGGCCGTTCTGACATTACACGACGTATCGGCCTCCCACCTACAATCCGCCACAACGAAGTCAGCAACAACCACTGCAATAAAGAAGAGGTCACGCGAGGGGACAACTCCCACAGAGCCAACAACCTCCTTCTTCCACCAAAGCGCCACAATCCTTTTAATTGTGCAACCACCACCACTGCAGCATAATTGCCTTCATGCTGATCAGACCTCCCCTCTGAGTCCTCCAAGTCTGTGGATGTCTCAACTCCTCCATGCTCTGACTGACTACTATGAGCAGAGAGGGAGAACCTCTATGAAAACTCTGGGGAGTGAAATACTTCATAAGAACATAAGAAAATGCCATACTGGGTCAGACCAAGGGTCCATCAAGCCCAGCATCCTGTTTCCAACAGTAGCCAATCCAGGCCATAAGAACCTGGCAAGTACCCAAAAACTAAGTCTATTCCATGTTACCATTGCTAATGGCAGTGGCTATTCTCTAAGTGAACTTAATAGCAGGTAATGGACTTCTCCAAGAACTTATCCAATCCTTTTTTAAACACCGCTATACTAACTGCACTAACCACATCCTCTGGCAACAAATTCCAGAGTTTAATTGTGCGTTGAGTAAAAAAGAACTTTCTCCGATTAGTTTTAAATGTGCCCCATGCTAACTTCATGGAGTGCCTCCTAGTCTATTATCTGAAAGAGTAAATAACCTATTCACATCTACCCGTTCTAGACCTCTCATGATTTTAAACATCTCTATCATATCCCCCCTCAGCCGTCTCTTCTCCAAGCTGAAAAGTCCTAACCTCTTTAGTCTTTCCTCATAGGGGAGCTGTTCCATTCCCCTTATTTTGGTAGCCCTTCTCTGTACCTTCTCCATAGCAATTATATCTTTTTTGAGATGCGGCGACCAGAATTGTACACAGTATTCAAGGTGCGGTCTCACCACGGAGCGATACAGAGGCATTATGACATTTTCCGTTTTGTTCACCATTCCCTTTCTAATAATTCCCAACATTCCGTTTGCTTTTTTGACTGCCGCAGCACACTGAACCGACGATTTCAATGTGTTATCCACTATGACGCCTAGCTCTCTTTCTTGGGTTGTAGCACCTAATATGGAGCCCAACATTGTGTAATTATAGCATGGTTTATTTTTCCCTATATGCATCACCTTGCACTTATCCACATTAAATTTCATCTGCCATTTGGATGCCCAATTTTCCAGTCTCACAAGGTCTTCCTGCAATTTATCACAATCTGCTTGTGATTGAACTACTCTGAATAATTTTGTGTCATCTGCAAATTTGATTATCTCACTCGTCGTATTTCTTTCCAGGTCATTTATAAATATATTGAAAAGTACATGTCCCAATACAGATCCCTGAGGCACTCCACTGCCCACTCCCTTCCACTGAGAAAATTGTCCATTTAATCCTACTCTCTGTTTCCTGTCTTTTAGCCAGTTTGCAATCCATGAAAGGACATCGCCACCTATCCCATGACTTTTTACTTTTCCTAGAAGCCTCTCATGAGGAACTTTGTCAAACGCCTTCTGAAAATCCAAGTATACTACATCTACCAGTTCACCTTTATCCACATGTTTATTAACTCCTTCAAAAAAGTGAAGCAGATTTGTGAGGCAAGACTTGCCCTTGGTAAAGCCATGCTGACTTTGTTCCATTAAACCATGTCTTTCTATATGTTCTGTGATTTTGATGTTTTGAACACTTTCCACTATTTTTCCTTGCACTGAAGTCAGGCTAACCGGTCTGTAGTTTCCCGGATCGCCTCTGGAGCCCTTTTTAAATATTGGGGTTACATTTGCTATCCTCCAGTCTTCAGGTACAATGGATGATTTTAATGATAGGTTACAAATTTTTACTAATAGGTCTGAAATTTCATTTTTGAGTTCCTTCAGAACTCTGGGGTGTATACCATCCGGTCCAGGTGATTTACTACTCTTCAGTTTGTCAATCAGGCCTACCACATCTTCTAGGTTCACAGTGATTTGATTCAGTCCATCTGAATCATTACCCATGAAAACCTTCTCCATTACCGGTACCTCCCCAACATCCTCTTCAGTAAACACCGAAGCAAAGAAATCATTTAATCTTTCTGCGATGGCCTTATCTTCTCTAAGTGCCCCTTTAACCCCTCGATCATCTAACGGTCCAACTGACTCCCTCACAGGATTTCTGCTTCTGATATATTTAAAAATGTTTTTACTGTGAGTTTTTGCCTCTACGGCCAACTTCTTTTCAAATTCTCTCTTAGCCTGTCTTATCAATGTCTTACATGTAACTTGCCAATGTTTATGCTTTATCCTATTTTCTTCTGTTCGATCCTTCTTCCAATTTTTGAATGAAGATCTTTTGGCTAAAATAGCTTCTTTCACCTCCCCTTTTAACCATGCCGGTAATCGTTTTGCCTTCTTTCCACCTTTCTTAATGTGTGGAATACATCTAGACTGTGCTTCTAGAATGGTATTTTTTTTTTTAACAATGACCACGCCTCTTGGACATGTTTTTTACTTTTGTAGCTGCTCCTTTCAGTTTTTTTTCTAACAATTTTTCTCATTTTGTCGAAGTTTGCCTTTTGAAAGTTTAGCACCAGAGCCTTGGATTTGCACACTGTTCCTCTTCCAGTCATTAAATCAAATTTGATCATATTATGATCACTATTGCCAAGCAGCCCCACCACCATTACCTCTCTCACCAAGTCCTGTGCTCCACTGAGAATTAGATCTAAAATTGCTCCCTCTTGTAGATGACTTTTAGCCTCTGTTTCCTGCTCCCGAGGGTGCAGGAGGACAATCTTGGACCTCTGCTATCAGCATCTGCCTTACCTTTCATCTCTCTGTATATGCCTTGGGCATCAGAATGATGAACTCCATGGAAAAATCTCTCTTGCTCCTAGGCCCAGGTCTCCGGCCCCACCACCTGCCTGAACAGTGCCTCCCTTGCATTCTACATTAGCGTTGATGCCCCAGTCTGGAATCCTTTCCAAGGGCACCATCCCCACAGCAGGAAGTCTGGAGAGTGATGGCTCCTCTCCCAATAACACGCCTTTTGCATCTGCCCACTGATGTGTCCTCCTACCTCTAATGGCCTCTGCTGTACCTGCTTCTCTCTGAAGGCCTCCAGTGCATTGCACTACACACAGAATGAGCCTGCTATTGAGCTCTAATTGCAGTTCCCACAGATGAGGCATTTCCTGCTCCTTTCTATCGCTCTACAGGGAAAGATGGGTTTCAAACCACTTTTCCTCAGCATTCCTTTCTCTCTTGCTGCCTTGTTCTCTCCTCTTCTTTATTTTTTATTTTGGTCCAGCTCTATGTGCGGATCAAATGGGAACTGGCATCAAGAGGGAAACACAGCTTTACCTATTGACCCTTTTTAACTGGTTCTTTCCCTTTTCTTGGCTTTCCTGTTGTGTCTTTATTTGTGTGTGGTGGGGGGGGGGGGGGGGGGGGAGATTGTTCCTGATATCCCAGACCAGTCATTATAGGCATAGTGCTCCAAGACAGAAAGTGTGGCATCTACAATTAACAATGGAGGAGAAAGGCCCATACAAAGCAGCCTGACTGATGGAGATCACAAACAGCCCGATTCCGTAAAAAGTGTGGGCGCGCATTTCTCTATTCAAATGAGGCGACACACTAATAAGGAGGCACTGCACATTTTACTTTCAGTATCCCGAGTGACTAACTAATAGGCTCATCAACATGCATTTGCATGTGATGAGTGCTATTAGTTTTCGGGTTGTTGGCCACGCGTTTTCAACGTGCTATTACCCCTTACAGATTAAGGGGTAATAAGAGCGTTTCTAAAATGTGTGGCTAAACAGTGCTCTCGGCAGTGCACACCGTACAGTATCGGCCTGAAAGTGGGGCACAGAGGGAGATAAGAGGCAATGTGGGGCTGCAGAGTGAATGCACTTGTAGGTGAGAAATTTGAACTGAACACAGAAGTCGATGGGGAACTAATGTAATACATTGAAGAGAGGTAACTTGGTCTTAACAACACTGGAGGAAGATGAGAGATGCAGATAACTACTGAATAAGCAGTACTGGAGAAAGACTTTCAGTGAGAGACCTGTGAGAAGGTGACTGCAATAGTCCAGGTGTGACGAGATGAAAAAATGGATAAGCATCTTGGCATTATGTTAGTCCTGGGAGGATTCTGCACAAGTGCACAATGCAGAATTTGTGCAGAATTCCATTCCTGTGCAGAATTTTAAATTCTCCCACAGAATATGGCGCAAGAACCAGAATGTAGCAGCGTCAGCCTGTGTGGGCTGGAAGAATAAGGATGCAGGGCCACAAGGAGGCCTTAGCCTGCATGGATAAAGACACCAGCAACACTGGCCACAATGGCTCATGCATGCTTGGATGATGGAGGCAACTTTGACCATGAAAGCCAGAATACAGCCCACACTGCATAGTTCAAAAAAATGTCTTACAGTACACAGACATTATGCACAGTATCCTATGAGGCAGTTTTTGAACTTCGAACCAGATATTATTGCAGCATCTATCAGTAACCAATAAGGATGATTGTTACCTGCAGAGGCTTTTTAATGAGTGCTTACCATAGAGAATTAACTCTGTCCTGTGGCTTGACCAGTATAACTTCTCTTGTTTGAATGAACAAGATTCACCTTTGAAGACATGCTATTTTACAGATAAGCTATTTTGAGTGTGATGGTTTCCACAGATGAAGGACCAAACGAAACAACCGATGTCGTGATTGATTGTGTGTCTAGTTTTAGAACAGCTGTATTACCGGTAATTGAAGATTCCTTTTTATATTTGTATCATAAAATACCAAACAAAGAGAGAAAATATCACCTGACATAGAAGCATTGAGAAAAGCAAATTTGCTAACCGTAAACGATGTTTTCTGTAGATAGCAGGATGAATTAGCCATGCTGTCTGGAACGTCCCACCGGGGTGGCCGAGGCTGAACTTCTAAAAGATGACAGAGCTCTGCTGTGTGCAGCTGCGCATACTTTTCCACAAGGCTCCATCTTTCACCTCAGTCTGCATCAAAGAATCTCTCTGAAGCATGAATCTGGAGACTGTCCAGAGAGGTGGGCAGGTCAGCATGGCTAATTCATTCTACTATCTACGGAAAACACCATTTAAAGTAAGCAAGCTTGCTTTTTTTCCTGCAGATAAGCAGGCTGAATTAGCCATGCTGTCTGGGCGTCCCCAACTGAAGGTTAAGAGCACACGCTGAGAATTCCTTGCAGAAATGTAGTGCAGTTCTCAAGACTGGCCATACAAGTATGCGCACAACCCGATCCACGCTGCATTCGGACAGTCTATACATTGTTCACTGACCGAAGTATGGCCTTGCCCATCGCTGCATCCGATGTGACTTGCTGGTCAAGACACTAGTGGGACATGAAAGTGTTTAGGGATGACCAGGTGGCAGTCTTTCAGATATCTAGCAAAGGGACCGGCAGAGGTGAGCCACCGAAGCCACCGCTGCTCTCACTTGGTGCTCCTTCGGTGAACTGTCCAGGGTCTCTGACATTTTACTGTAGCAAAAGTGAATGCATTGCAAAATCCAAGTCAAGAGAGTCTGTTTGGAAATTGGAAGACCCGGGGCATTCAGGTTAAAGGAAACAAATAGCTCTGAAGCTCTAGATTCAGAATGCGTTCTATGTTTATAATACTCCAAGCCCCTCTTGTAGTCTAGCATGAGGAGCCATTACACACCTTCAATCTTGTGAAATTTTGGAAAGAAGGTAGGAAATGTGATGGTCTGATTAATGTGAAAAACAGAAACCACCTTGAGAAAGGAGGAGGGGTGGGTTCGCAAAGTCACTTTGTCATGGTGGAATTATAGTGAATAGTGAACCAAAGCCTGCAACTTACTGACTTTTCTGGCTGAAGTTAGGACTACCAAGAACAGCACCTTCCATGTGAGATATCTCTCATGTGGCTACTCTCCAAGGAATCAAAGGGAGGGAGCATGAGCTGCTCCAGCACCAGATTGAGGTCCCACAGTACAGGTGGCTTTAGCACTGGTGGTTTTAAACGCAATATGCCCTTCATGAATCGGGAGACCAGCGAGTGGCTAGATACTGGCAGACCATTGAACGGATGATGATAGGCTGCAAAGGCACTCACATGAACTCTCACTGAAGCTGTCGCCAGCCCATTAAATATAAGGAATGGAGATACTCTAGCAGGAGCTCCTGTGAGCAAGAAAAGGGGTCTATTCCCTTGCCTTTACACCAGACTGAATAACGGAGCCACTTGCCCTGATAATTTTTCCTTGTGGAAGATTTCCTGGATGACACCAGGAAAGTCCTGGATCTCCGGCGGTAAGTGCAAGTGGCTCAATACTGTCCTTTCAACCTCCATGCAGTGAGATGTACCAAGGAGTACATGGGTTGAAACAGAGTGGCTTCGTCCTGCATTAGGAGCCCCATCCC
This sequence comes from Rhinatrema bivittatum, assembly GCF_901001135.1. NCBI lineage: Eukaryota > Metazoa > Chordata > Amphibia > Gymnophiona > Rhinatrematidae > Rhinatrema > Rhinatrema bivittatum. The sequence goes on along the minus strand of NC_042620.1, from coordinate 174,862,150 downwards.
ATGGCCTAGTGGATTAGGTGGCGTGATGGACAGTCTCACTAGATAGGCATACCATGGGCCAAGCTGGAGCTACCAGAATGAGATCTGCAACATCCATGATACACTTCTGTATCATTCTAGAAATGAGTGAGATTGGGGGGTAGGCATAGAGCAGCCCCCTTGTCCACAATACGAGGAAGGCATCTGCTCAGTCTGTCCCTGGCGGGACAGACTGAGCAGAACGTGCTCACACTGCGAAGAGGTTGTCCACCATGCTCTGGAGGAGTTCCCACTCGTGCGGGTGCAAAATTATGCTTAGTCTGTCGGCTGTGGCATTCTCCACTCCTGGCAGATAGGTCACCTGAAGGGTGATGGATCATTCCTCCACCCATTCCAGGATGCAAACAGCTTCCCTGCACAATCTCCAGGAACCTGATCCTCCTTTGTTTATATATAGAACATCATAACCTGATTGTCCATGTGGATCATAACAGATCATCCCTGCAGGAATCTCTCGAACGTGCATTTAGCTTTGCCAATCACTCAGAGTTCTAGGAGGTTTACCTGCTGCCTCATCTCCCAGCTGGGCCAAAGGCGTGTTCAAACCTGATCCAGGTGGGCCCCCCATGAGGCAATCATGTGAGGATTACTTGATAAGCCAGGGGGCAAAACTACATTCTCACTATACGAACTATGGGGCGCAACCACTAACTCCGCTTTCATGACTTGGGTCAGACACACTCGCCCGGTCAGTGGTTGGGAGAACTGAGTCCACTGTGCCTCCAGCCTCCGTTGCAGGCAGCGTATATGCAGGCAGGTGTGTGCCGCCATATGTCCCAGTATGGTTAAGATGCGGCGGGCCAAGGGATGAAGACAACCCTGCAGTTGAATAACCAGGGTGTGTTGTGTCTTGGTCCTGTCCTCCAGCAGGAATGCCCTCCCTAGTAGAGTATTCATACAAGCCCCAATGAACTACAGGTTCTGTGTGGTTGTAGGCTGGACTTTTTGTAGTTGATAATGACACCAAGGCCCTCCAAGCAGTGGTTCGTTGTTTACACGCCGCACTGCAGAGTATCCAGCTGTAGTGCCACTATCAACCAGTCATCCAGGTAGGGAAACAGTTGGATTCCCCATCGTCTGAGGTGGGCCACTGCTACTGCTAAACATTTCGTGAAGAGGCCAAAGGGTAGTACCCTGTATTGATAATGGTGCTTGTGGCCTTGGAAACACAGGTAGCACCAAGACTAGCGATGCATCGGAATGTGTGAGTATGCATCTATGAGGTCCAGCAAACACATCCAATCACTGGGATGTAGTCAAGGAAGAATGGATTTGAGAAATGACATCTTGAATTTCTCCCTCAATATGCATTTGTTGAGAGCCCACAAGTCCAGGATCGGGCGGAGCCCCCCTGATTTCTTGAGGATGAAGTAGTGGGAATAAAATCCCTGGTTCAGCTGACTGTGAGGAACCTGCTGAATGGATCTCTGGTGGAGAAGATTAGTGACTTCCTCCTGTAGCAAGCATTGGTTCTCCATGGTGGGCTGAGGAGGTTGCACCAGGTGGGGGAGATCTGGGATGTTCTCAAAGTTCAAGGAGTATCCTTCTTTGATGATATTAAGCACCCAATGATCGGAGGTGATTGCCGCCCAAGACTGGTGGAAGTAGGGCACTCTGCCCCCTACCTTCAGCAGCAATAATGACCCAGGTATCTTCAAAAGCTCTGCTGGGGTTTGTTGTTGTTTTGAGGTGGGCGCTGCTGCCGCTGGTTGCTCTGCCTACTGCCACCTTGATGCTGCTGTTGTGATTGTAGACAGGTTTGCAGGTAAGCCAGCAGCTGATAGGTGGGACACGGCCGCTGGAAGTAGATCTTTCTAAACCCCAGAAAGTGTTTCCTGCTTGAGGACTGTTGGTCAGTAGGAGAAGCCAGCAATAGGACGGCTATATTCTGTTCCTTCAAATGAGCCACCATTTCTCGCAACTTGTCGCTGAACAAGTTGTCCAGAAGACAGGGGAGATCAGCCAATTTTTCATATGAATGTCCTCCCAAATGGCGGTGGCATGGAGCCACGCCATCCTCCGGGTGGACGTATCAAAGGCCTTATATATTTCCCTCAACAGATGCCTCAGCCCCTTCTCCAGGTCCTGGAATTGCTGCATAGGGGCTTTATTTGTGGACGCAGTTGCTAGGCATGTTTTCAATGACTGCAGGCGCTTGTATAGGTATTGAGTTATGTAGAATTGGTGGTGCTGTATTTTTGCATTTAGCTTATCTGCCTGGATTGCTCACTTGCCAAAGTTGTCGAGATATTTACAGTCATGGCCCGGAGAGGTGCTGGAATGGAGTCGGGTCTTTTTGGCTCTTTTCATGGTCAACTCAACCACCACTGAGGCGTGTGGAAGTTGGACCATGCTGAAATACAAAGACTGACACATCCAAAACTTGAGGTCTGTTTTCCGTGAGGTTGCTTGACTCGAAAAAGGGAATCCCTAAGTTATCATCATAACAGAGTCCAACACCGCATGTGATGGTAATGTAATCGGCTCAGCCAGTGCCTCAAAGATCTTCAAAATCCCCATTACTTCTGCCCGCAGGTTGAGCAATTTCCTTGTTTCGATATTAAGGCAAATTCTGAATTAGAGAGGTACTCCAGCGAGGATGTGGGCTCCAGCTGTTCCTCTGGTGGAACAGATGGGTATCCCATCAAGAAGCCTGGTGAAGTAGGAGGTGAAAACTCTGGGGAAACATCCGGTTGCAGAGAATGTTGCAGGGTCGGGCTGCTGGGCCGATGCTCCAGACTGCTGTCATAAGAACATAAGAAATTGCCATGCTGGGTCAGACCAAGGGTCCATCAAGCCCTGCCATCCTGTTTCCAACAGAGACCAAAATCAGGCCTTTGCTGAGGTGAAGATGTACCTCCCTGAGACAAGGCTACGTGAGAGGTATGGCAAGGCCGAATATCCCCTTGGTCATCAACTGAGGTGAAAAACTGTGACAAGATTTTAGAGATTTGAGAAACTACCTGTGAAGCGAGGTCTCTTTGCTCCTGATGAGATGCTGACCCCTTGGCTCAAGGAATTTCTCGGGGGCAAGGCTGCCAGCAGAATGTCAGCATCAGGACCTCTTGGATGAAGTTGCAACCGCTCCATCTTAGCAAATACCTTCCGCCTTTTGTGGAGGGGTTCCTGGAGCAGTGGCAAAGATCACTTCCTCTTGGACACATGAAGAAAGATCCAAAACACTCGCCCCAAGGACTCAGAGGAGCCAGTGGACAGCGAATCAGATGCATGCTCAAATTAGAAAACCCCAGCTCAATCAACTCTTCGGGGGTGAAGACACCTGGGAGACGGCTGCCGAGTGGGCTTCCCTGGCAGGCTTCCTGGTCGAGGAACTCTAAGACTAATCCCAGTGTCTCTTCAATGCTTTGTGCGTCGAGGGCATCAACATTCCCCACCCTTACGTCAGCTTCTGCATGGAGGGAACATCACGCATCGAGCTGGAAGATGCAGACTGATGGAGCGTCAGACAAAGTCGCCTCTGTGTGTGGGGGCGTCGGCTTTGAGGAGTATGTCAACGGCACATCCCGTGCTTGGTGCTTTGGCTTCTGCATCTTGTTGGCCGGGGTCGATGCTTTTATTGGCTGCAAAGCCACAACACCCAATGCCGCGTGTGTCCTTGTGGGTGGCGGTGTATCACCCAACGTTCCACGCACCTGGGAGACAAGAGGGTGCTGAGGCATGGAGACCTGTGTAGGCCGCTTGTCCAGCGTTCCTAAGGAGGAGGACCTCTTTGATTTTTTGGGGCAATCTGGGAGCGGCCCAGGAGAGGAATGGGCTGATAGGTGCTCTGAGCTGGGGGCACAGGACCTCGATCACTCCAGCCACAGCTGGGCGATTTTCGCAGCACGTTGGCACTGGGCCTACGGGAATATGCGGCCACAGTCCCTGCAGAAAGCCTGATCATGCTCCGGGCCCAGGCAGATATAACAATAATTATGCCGGTCGGTAGCGGACATAATCTTTTCACACTGACAAAATTTGAAGCCAGGTGGTCTGGGAAGCATTTTGAGCAGTGTCACTTCTGACAAGGCCAATTTCTCAGAGGAGAAAAAAATCTCCGCATGCAGCCTGCAACACAGAAGGAAAAGACTGGAGGAGAAAGATGGAGCCGCACAGGAAAGCATGTGCAGCTGTACACAGAGCAAAGCTCTGTTATCTTCAAGAAGCTCCGCCTTGGCCGCCCCGGAGGGATTTCCCAGACAGTATGGCTAATTCAGCCTGCTTATCTGCAGGAAAAATATCCAAATTTTTTGGATACTGTTCACATGCATTGGGATATATGCTTGACATGATCCTGTTTGAATACAAGACCAAACTGTTCTTTGCTAAATAATGCCATAAGTGTGATTTCACTTACAGCTTATGTATATCATGATTCACCATTACCCTCTTCATACCAAGCTATGAATTCTAATATTTTTCCTTGCAGAGAACTAAAAACTGTCACAAAAAAATTCTAGTATTTATCATTCATGCCTCAAACTAAACTAATCCCAGTTCCTGAGAATGCCAGCAACAACATCTCCTCTCTGTTTTATTGGACTTCTTGCAGCAAGGAGAAGAGAACCTGGCTAACTCCAAACTTATCTGTTTGCTAGGGTGCCACCTATACATCTACACAACACCTTTATCTCATTAGTTATTTTCTTCTCTCAGAAAAAATAAATAAAGCTAAATTCTAGGACAGGGATGATGTACTTTTTTTTTTTTTTTAAAGTGTTGTAATTAAAAGAAAAATTGAAGGCTTTCACTTGGCATATCCACCTTTTGGTGCTGAAAAGCATGTGAAAATGTCAAACTCTCTCAAAACTCTGAAGTGCCTCATTGCAGCTCTTGTATTAAGAGTTTCCATCCAGGATTCCTCCACAGCAGCACCAGATCTTGTAGCTTAAAATAAAAAAAAGCATTGCATTTTCCTACAAATTGTATCACAAACTGGGAAGCTTTACTACATACATTCAAGAGACCTAAATTAGTAAGTGTGAATGTTGTATTGTAACACCCCCTGGTGGCATACAGCAATATGGTAAAACCTAAACATTTTGGTATATAAATCTGCACAATAACAGGACCAATTACAATTTTGAGCACAAAATTTGATTTACAAAACTGGGTGAAATAATTTTGGGACCTAAAAAACCAAAAACTGCTCATTTTCAACCTATATTGCTTTTAATAGCACATAATACATGTCCACACTCTGTAGCAAGTCCATAAAACTCACAATAAGCAACCAGGTAGAAAAAGTCGCTCTGAGAAGAACAAGTTTGCTTACCATAAACTGTGTTTTCCGTAGAAAGCAGAATGAATTAGCCATGTTGTCTGGGACATCCTCCAGGCGGCTAGGTGGCAGAGCTCTCCTAAAACACAGAGTCTTTTAGTGTAGTGCGCCTGAGTGGATCTTCCTGCGCAGCCCCGGTCTCCCTCAGTCCGTTTCAAAGCAAGACGAAGTGGAACAAAAACTGTCCGGGGAGGCAGGAGGGTCAGCATGGCTAATTCATTCTGTTATCTACGGAAAACACATTTACGTAGGCAAACTTGCTTTTTTCCATAGATAAGCAGCATGAATTAGCCATGCTGTTTGGGAGTCCCCAGCTGATGTGTTGAGCGCAAAGTCTCTGAGTATGTCCTGATAGCAAGGTCAGATAGGGCACTCAAAACAGTACAGAATGTAGGCGGACAGTTCTTATCTGTTGGCTTTCCAGTGGTCAAGAAGTGCCTGATTTGAGGATAGTTCTGCCCATGTCCGCATCTGCTGTGGTCTGCTTGTCCAGGCAGTAGTGGGCTCTGAATGTGTGCAGCAAAGACCAGGTGGCAGCCTTGCAAATGTCCAGAATGGGTACCTCATGAAGGTGTGCAATGGAAGCTGCCATAGCACGGACTTGGTGAGCCAAGGCTCCCAAATGTTTCTGATAGCAGAACTGTATGCAGTTTGAGATCCAGGACGAAAGGGTTCTCTTAGAAACTGGAAGTCCTGGGGCATTCAGATTAAATGAGACAAAAAGCTGGGAGGCTCTGTGTGTAAAATGAGTCCGACGTTTATAGTAAGTGAGTGCCTGCTTACAATCCAATGTATGGAGCTTACGTTCGCCCTCATTGCTGTTTGGCTTTGGATAAAAGGTCGGAAGGGCAATGGATTCGTTGAGGTGGAAAACTGAAACAACCTTAGGAAGGAATCCTGGATGTGGACGCAGCGTTACTTTATCGTAGTAGAATTCCAGGTACAGCAAGTAGTGCACCAGTGCTTGCAACTCACTGATGCGACCCGCTGGAGTGAGGGCAACTAGGAATAGCACCTTCCAGGAGAGGAATCTCGAGTGACAAGTGTCCAGAGGTTCAAAGGGTGATAGCAATAATTGCTCCAGGACTATGTTTAAGTCCCATGGAACCGGAGGTTTCCGAAACGAGGGCCTCAGGCGCAGAACCCCCCTTCATGAATTTGGAGATGAGTGGGTGGCAGGAGATTGGGGCCTCGTTGTGAAAGGAATGGCAGGCTGCTATGGCACCGACATGGACTCTGACTGATGCCGTGGCCAGTCCTTTTCAATAGAGCAGATGGAGGTATTCCAGCAACTGCTCAGGAGAGCAGGTGAATGGGTCTGTATTGTGTTCTGAGCATCAGGTGGAGTATCGGACCCACATTCTTTGATAACTTTGTCTGGTGGAGGGTTTCCTGGAGGAAACTAGAATATCCTGAAGCTGAGGGAAAAGGTTCAGGTGGTGGAGTACCAGCCTTTCAATCTCCCCACGGTGAGATATAGGGATGAATGACGTGGGTGAAGCAGGGAGCCCACTTCCTGGGTGAGCAGATTCAAACTGTTGCCCAGGGGAAATCGGTGTGTCCATAGTTAGCCGAACAAGATACGTGTGCCATGGTTGTCTGGGCCATGCTGGGAGCAATGAATATCAGGTCTGCATTGTCCACGATGCATTTCTGGACTGTGCGAGATATCAGAGGTATGGGAGGGAAAACGTAGAGTAGACCCTCCAGCCATTCGATGAGGAATGCATCCTGCGCTAGGCGCCGGGAACTGGGGTACACCGAGGAGAAGGTCTGTAGCTTCCAATTTTGTTCTGCAGCAAAACTATCGACGCGTAGAAGACCCCAGGTTTGAAAGAGTCTTTCTGCCACATCCTGATGGAGCTCCCACTCGTGGGGGTGAAAGATTCTGCTCAGTCTCTCTGCTCTGGAGTTGTTGATGCCCGGCAGGTAAGTGGCCTGAAGGGTAATGGATTTGCTCTCCGCCCATTCCAGGATCCTTATGCATTCCCTGGCACAGGTTTCTGGAACCAGACCCTCCTTCTTTGTTGATGTAGAACATAGCGACCTGGTTGTTCATATGGACCATGACTGTCTTCCCCTGAAGCGAGTGTTCGAAAGCCCAAAAAGCGTTCCGAACGGCATGGAGCTCCAGGAGGTTGATTTGTTGTGACCATTTCCAGGTGGACCACAGGCCTTGAGTCTTTAGGTGGACTAGGTGAGCGCCCCCCCTTTGGTAGAAGTGTCGATGGTGAGGACAGCATGATGTACTGGGGGCCGTAGCAGCGCTCCCATAGCGAGCACTGATGGTGTTAGCCATCACTCCAAATCCCGTTTCATACCGGACATGAGGGTGACTGGAGTGGAGAGAGGATTGCAGAACTGGCTCCACTGGGACTTCAGATCCCATTGTAGATGACATGTGGAGGAGAGTGTGGGGAACAACATATATGGATGCTGCCATGTGCCAGGGGATGGTGGCCAGCTAGCGATGTGAGGGCAAGGGCCAGGTATTCTGGGAGGAAAGCTCTGTCTCAGATGGTGTCAATGTGAGCCCCAATGAATTGTAAGATCTGAGTGGGTTGCAGATTAGATTTCTCGTAGTTGACAAGCAGCCCCAGGCTGTCCAGACAGCATATGGTTGCTAGAAGAAGGGTATGTAGGAGTGACAGATTCCGGGCTACCAGCAGCCAATCATCCAGGTAGGGGAATAGTTGAATACCCTGCCTTCGAAGGTGAGCCACTGCTACCACTAGGCATTTCGTAAAAACTCTGGGGGTTGAAGAAAGGCCGAAAGGGTATTATTGATCTGCTCCCCCAGAGGGGAGGAGTAGCAATCTGTTATGGATCTGCTTCCCCAGAGGAGAGGAGTTAGCAACCTGATGTAGATCTGTTCCTCCAGAGAGGATTAGCAGCAAGCTGTTATGGAATCTGCTCCCCCGAGGAGAGTAGCCAGCAGTCCATTGTACTCCATAGACGGAGTTAGTGATCTGTTGTGGGCTGACTCCCCACAGAGTGGCAGTCTGTTATGATACCGCTCTAGTAGTGTAAGGAATGAACACTTTAACGTAAATTGGTGAATCCTTGGGCCGATGGCAGATGACAGTGCACCCAGGAGAATATCCTGAGAGGGACCACTGTCTAGGCTGGAGTATGGAGACAAACACAGATAGTTCTTTATTAGACAGGAAGTGGAACCACCAGAGGTAGCAGTAATGAGCTGATGTGCCCGGCAGGACTGAAGTCCCTCAGATACCGGAACTGCAATCTCTGGGTTGCTGAGCTGTAGAGAGAGACTATAGGTAGTGAGTAGACAGGGTATGCTGGATACATAACCAGTAGTAGATGGTACACTCACAATTGTAGATATCTGTAATGGCCTCTATGCAACAGAATCTTCAGTATATTTAGGAACAGGAGCCGTAGGGTGAGTACTGGTTCCTATATGCAGTCTGGAATAAGAACTCACAATATCTGTGTATGAGATGGCTTCTGGAATAGAAGAGAGTCTTTGGAGAGTTTAGGAACATGGGCCCTCGTGGAGCAAGTACCGGTTCCTATCTGCAATAATAACTCACAATCTCCATACCTGCGATAACGTCTTAGACAGAAGACTTCAAAGATTAGGAACATAGGAACCGGGTACTCGCTTCACGAGGACCTATCTGTAATAGAACTCACAGTACTCACGTCTGCGATGGCTTCCAGGCAGAAAGGAGTCTTCTGAGCATTCAGGGACATAGGCCCTCGAGGAGTGAGTACCGGATCCCGTCTTAGCAATCTGAAATCAAGAAGAGAGAGCGGGGCCCCCGAGGAGCGGGTACCCCTTGCTAAGTTTGTGGAGGCAGAGCAGCAGAGAGAGAATTCCCCTTGCTAACTCGATTCATAGTTGCAAACAAAGACCTTTTAAGTTGGAAGTGGATAACCTCATGACGGAGGGATGCCCCCAGGTTCGCGCCCTTGCCGGTACAAACTCTGGAGCACGCGTCCTTACGTCATCAGGAACATGGCGGATCCGCAGCATCAGGCCAACCCGGGGATTCCGGGGAGAAGCAGCGAGAAGCCGCGGCAGCATCTGTCCATCAAGACTCGAAGGGAGTCGCCACAAAGGTAGAGAGGGTGGAGCGAGGGCGAGAACAGGCACGAACGCAACAAAGGGAGCACCTTGCATTGGAAGTGGCTATCATTGGCCATGAAGCACAGATATTGCCAGGACATGGGATGCATTGGGATGTGCGAATAGGCATCCTTGAGGTCGAGTGAACACATCCAGTCATTGGGACCATGGAAGGGCAGGATGGACTTGAGTGACATCATTTTTAATTCATTAGGTATTTGTTGAGAGAATTTATTTATAATTTATTTATAAAATTCTTACATACCGTCGTTCAGACTGGCCATCACAACAGTTTCCAAACATGAAGTGCAGATAAAACAGTTAAATTTACATAAAAATGTCTAAAAAACCATCAATAAAAATAGCTAGCAAATAAGAAATCACCCTTTAAAATGGGTTAAAATTAAACAAAATAAAATACAATAAAATGCATTCAAAATATAAAACAATGTAAAACAACCTGAGTTCATAATAGTTAATACTTTTTTTATGTCACGCACTCTCAGTTGTAAAATGGTTGCTAAGTAGTTATATAAAATAAGAATGCAGATCTAGGATGGGTTGTAAACCTCCCGACTTCTTGGGTATGAGGAAGTACTGGGAATAGAACCCCCCTGGTGGAACTGCGCCAAGGGTAGTTTGCAAATGCACTTCTGGTGAAGTAAAGTAATTTGTTGATCTCCTTTTGTAGGAGTCTACACTGTGCATTCAGGTGTCTTTGATGCACTAGGTGCGGAATAGATGGAATGGATGCAAAATTGAAGGAATAGCCATCTTTGATGATTCGTAAGACCCAATGGTTGGATTTGATTGCCTTCCATGCTGGAAAAAAGTGTGAGAGCCTACCCCCTACTGGTAGTGGTAGAGATGGTTTCACATTCCCTAAAAACCCTGTGGGGGCTTAGGGGGTTTGCTGTCCTGGGGACGGCGAGACTGTTGAGGAAGGCGTTGGTGCTGTTGAGCTCCTTGCTGCTGAGGGCGATTTGGCATATACGGTTGCAGCCGGTAGGATTGATAAGGTCTGTAGGTACTCCGCTGGTAGTAAGGCTTCCTATATGATGTGTAGTATCGCCTAGAGGTCGCTGAATCTGAAGAAGAAGTGGTTAGTGACATGACAGTTACCTTTTGCTCCTTGAGTTGTGCTACAGTCTCTTTTAATTTGTCTCCAAAAAGATTGTCCGGGACATAGGGACGGTCAGCCAGCTTCTCATGCATGTCTTCGTGAATCGCACTCACTCAAAGCCATGCCAAACATGCAGCAATGGCATTCACAGTGGACCTGGCCAAGGTGTCGAAGGCCTCAAATAGTTCGGAGGAGGTGCCGCAGTCCCTCCTCCAAGTCATGGAACTGGTCAGGAGGTCAGTAGTCTGGGGAAGCCTCCTGCAGCAGGTGTTTTAGAGATTGCAGACACTCATACAGGTATTGTGTAATATAAAAATGGTGATGCTGAATCTTTGCATTTAGCATCCCCGACTGAAAGGCCCACTTTCCAAAATCGTCCAAATACTTGGAATCTTTTCCAGGGGGGGAGGGAGGGGTGTTTAAATGCAGCCGTGATTTCTTTGCTTTCTGCATCGCCGACTCCACTACCACTGAGGCATGTGGAAGCTGTACCGTGGAGTAGAATTGTGCCTCTTATGGAATTTTAAATCCGTTTTGCAGGAGGTGGGTGGTCCGACAAATGGAGACTCCCAGGCTCTGGTCATAACTGCATCTAAGACAGCGGGGGAGGGTAAGGCCGTGTGTTCTGAGGGTGACAAAGATTTTTAGGATTCCCTGGACTTCTACTCTTGGGTCAGGTATCTTCTGAGTTTCAATATTTAAACGCTGCCCCGCTTTCTCCACAAATTTGGAATATGACAGATCTTCCGGTGGAGATACGGGTTCTGGTGGAGGATCCCGGAGAAGTGGAAGGAGCTCAGGGGGAATCATCCCCAGGAGGAGAAGCCGGTGGGCATGGGCAAGGAGAGGAGGGACCTGGACCGAGGCTTTCCTGCACACACCAGAAGCAGCACTAGAAGCTAAGTTCTATACTCATGGTCCTCTTCCTGAGTGCCCATCTCTCTCTCTCACACACACACACACGTCATGCCCCCATGACCAGTTTCTGTTTCTCACACACCAATCATCTCCCAAACAGTCTTTGACTGACACACACACACACACACACACCAATCACCTTCCTGAACAGTTTCTCTCATGCCATACACACACACAGGCTTCCCACTCCCATGTACTACTTACATATATGGGCTTCTCACTCTCATAATCACTTTCTCTGTCTCACACACACACTCTCACCAGTCTCTCACTCCCATGCTTGTTCTCTCCACATGCACAGCCTTCTCATTCCCATAATCACTTTCTTTCTCTCTCTCTCTCTCACTCACACACACCAGTCACCTGACCTCTCACATGCATACACACAGGCTTCCCACTCCCATGTTCTCTTTCAGATATACAGGCTTCTCACTCCCATGCTGTGTCACACACACCCAGGTTTCTCACTCCCATGCTCACTCTTCACATGCAGAGGCTTTCATTCCCATAATCACTTTCTCTCTGTTACACATACACCAGTTTCTCTCATTTCCATGCTTGCTCTCCACGTGCACAGGCTTCTCATTCCCTGAATCACATTCACACACACCAGTCTCTTTCTCTCACACACACCGTCACCTTACCAACCAGTCTCTCTCTCATATGCATGCACACACACACAGGCTTCCCACTCCCATGCTCTCTCTCACATAATCAGGCTTCTCACTCCCATGCTTTCTTACACTTACACAGACACACACACACACACACCCATGCTCTCTCACTTCCATGCTTTTTCTCTCTCATACACACACACACACGTCAGTCACCTCCCTGACTGTCTCACACTCTCACATACACATCAGTCATCTCCCTGAGCAGTCACTTTCATTGTCTCTCACAAATACACACACATCAGCTTTCTGACCAGTTTCTCTCACTTACACACAGGCTGGCTGGCTGCTTCTCTCTCTCTCACTTCCCTCCCCCCCCCCCCCCCGAGCACAAATGTTAGCTGCAGCAGCCTCCTCCTCCTCCAGCCCCCGCAGGCCAAGAAAGAAGAATCCCAATGGCCGCGGGAGGCTCATGCTGCTGTCTCCTTTCCCAATTACCGGCTGCTTCAATTGCTCGGGGGCCGATGCTGCTGCTCTTTCTCCTTCCCGCGCACTGTGTATCACTTCCAGCTCTGGGTCACCGGGGGGGGGGGGGGGGGGGGGGGGGGGGGAGGAAGAAGAAAAGGCCAGCCACAGGTGCCACTGCTTCTTCTACCACTGCTGCCGTTCCCACTGGGCTTGACCGTACTGATAGCCCGGTGGCAACAGCAGCAGAGAAGGAAGAGCAGCGGGAGAGACCGGGAGCACGCGACACACGTGCCGGTGCTTGGCGACACACTGGTTGAGAAGTGCTGCCCTAGATGAGGCAGAGGAGCTGTGACAGGCGGCTGGAGATGATGGCGCCACAGAGTCCACCACCAACAGTGGAGAAGGCTCCCGGGGCATTTATGTTCTGACGAGTGCTTCTTCGGTGCTTTGGGAGCACTGTACGTCGATGGAGTCTGCTTTGGCGTCGATTTGCTTCGGTGTGTAGTCAACGCTTTATGCTTGCACTTTGTGATTTGCTCATGTGAGCAACGTTCCGACTCTGTTGCATTAGGGGCTCGACGCTGAGCGGCGGTGATGGTGGCAGAGGAGATACCGACGCATCCCCTGTGCTGCGCGCCAGTACTATGGGAGCTCGCTTAGGCGCCAGCCCTGCTGAACCGGGAGGCCCGATGTGTTGACGCTTTGGAGGTCCGGGGGGGGGGGGGGGGGGGGCCCCGAAGAGGACTTAAGTCGAATCCTCAGAAGGGGCATACGAGCCTGATACCGCTTCCCTTAACTTTGCGATCCTGACAGCCCGCTACCGCTGGGCTCAAGGGGACATGCGTCCGCAGTCCCTGCAGGTCGCCTAATCATGTTGTGGACCAAGGCAGATATAACATTTTGAGTGCCCGGTCAGAGACATGATTTGCCGCACTGGCAAAATTTAAAGCCAGGTGGCCACAGCATTTTCAGGAAAAAACGATGGTTTCTTCACTGAAAAACAAGTTCCAGTCAGGAGAAAAGAGCTCCACATGCTGATAGGCGTGCAGAGAAAAAACAGACTGAGGTAGACCGGGGCTGCGCGGGAAGATCCATGCAGACGCACTACACTAAAAGGCGGCTGTGCGATAGCTGCCGTGACCATGTGGAAAGGTTTCATCACCTTTTGCGATATCTCCTGTAAGGCCAATTTGAGGTGAATTGAAGGGCCCAGAGCCTTAGTCAGTCAGTCTGTCTCTGTCTCTATGGTCCACCCAGTGGTCATATGCAGGAAATACAACAGGTCTGACACCTATCGCAAATTCAGATAATGTTATCGCAATGTGCACCAACTTAGCTCTTCGCATAGGTAATTAGCACAAATTGCAATAAACTGAATTTTTGCATAAACCACGCCCCTTTTGCAATCACATGCGGTACTTACCGCATTTTGATAAATCCAGACCTAAGTGTTCTAGAAGAGCTCCGCCACCTAGCCGCCCGGAGGACGTCCCAGACAGCATGGCTAATTAATGCTGCTTATCTATGGGAAAAGCTACAAGTTAAGATTCTTCATCAATCTGTTCCCTTAATTTTCAAAGGTACTGTGATAGAGTACGTGACAGAAAGCCCCAGACTGCCTTAAAGGACCGGCTCCAGCTATCTGGCCCGGTCCACCTTAAGACAGACAGGAAGAGGATCCTCGGGTGGGGGCGTTTCCCCTGAGGTAAGGGATAAAAAGGTGAGGCTCTGAGAGAGAGGGAGGTCCCAGGAAGAGGAAGGAAGCTGTAATTAAATGCTGTGTCTATTCTGGACGTTTTCTTTTGCTTGTCAGTCTGCTGAGGTAAGCAGCCATTTTCTTCTGTTCTGCTACATAATTTTGTAAATAAACTGGTGAAAAGCAGACCAGAGTCCAGCCTGGTCTGTTCCCGGCCTACCCCAGTCCTAGACCGCTCTAAAGACATCACAGGTACATCTATTCAATTTCTAATAAAACTCACTTTTAACCTTTTCAGTTACTGCTCAGAGGAAGTAACAAGTGAAATTCATGCTGTGCATAACAAACACCCTGATGATCTCACAAACTGAAGTAGTAACCGAGAGAGTAAATAATTCAAACCAGAAAGCTGTGCAGGACCACTTACAATAAAACATTTCATTTTCACTCTGAGACTTTTATAACTACAGAATCTGGAGCATCAACTGTCCAGCATTTCCTTGAGATGCATTATTTTGTGAAAATAATTTATTTGCTTGGTTTTGTGTTTCAGCTTTAAGGAGATGGCAGTAGAGAGCCATTTATTTTGTTTTGTTTTTATTTTATGAAAAATGTTATTTCAAAAATGTAAGGAAATACAGAATTGCACAACTCTTATAGAATGACAGGTCAACATTATAAAAATCAAGCTGTCAGATAACATTTTTCAATTAGCATCAGAAAACAACCTCCATTCCCAATAACTGTCCTCTGCCCTTCTTGCTTCACACAATTTCCAAAACATATTACCTAGATGTCAATGCTAGCATTATGAATTTTTATTATATATTTCTATTTCTATTTTATTGTACATTTATTTAGTTCTCTCTCATTTTATTATGGTATATTTTAGTTAAGATAGTAAGGACAACAAATAAAAACCAAATGATCTATCCAATCTGCCCAGCAAATTGCTTATGGTGGTAACAGCCGTGCAAGTTATCCCTTTGCGTGTCAATGTTAGCATTATGTTTTTTTTGTTTTGTTTTTTTTATTGTACATCGCTCTGTTTTTCAAATGTAATAAGATGCAATTAATCAAGAAAATGAATAAACTGTTTTAAGTGCCAGGACATGCATTCACCTGAATGCTTGAAGAAGGGGTGTTTTCAAAAACTCATCCATTTTATCACCAGTTTTTAGCTGCTATTTAATGTTTATGAAACTCCAGCAAAATCAGCTACGGCAACAGCAAAGCTCCTGAATAATCTAGAATATGACTCTGAAAGCCCTTGGACTCAGCTATTAAAGAGTGACCTTTGGATTTGCAGATAGAGAAAAAGTATTTAAAATTCAGGAAACTTGTTAAATCGGGTTGTTTTGGAATCTGTTTATTTTGGAATCGGATTAATTTTGGAATCTGTTTTTAGGGAATGCTTTACTAAATTGAATTTTAAAATCAGAGATTTCATATTTTATATTACAACAATCCTGGTATGGATTTGAAGATATTTGTTTTTTTCATTTTATGATTTAGTGTCCTCAAATAATCTTTTTTTTTTTTAATGTTTTATAATATAGCCTATATAGATTTTTTTCCAATTGTGTTTTTGTTGAAATTTGATTCCTTCCTTCCTGCTAAACCAGTCATGTACGGAATTTTCGCTACAACTGACAGAGACAAAGGACACACCTTTATATGACCTCACTATAAGTGAGGTGTAGTCCTGGTCCAATCCCAGTAGTCTCTGCCTCAGGCAACTGCAGACATGCGATAACAAAAGTTCTCAGAGCCTGGGTGCCTCCCTAGCCTGGTTGAATCCTTGTAGCTCCTGGAACAACCACCTCTAGGGGCTGATTTTCCCAGTGAGATTATTTCTCTCAGGGCCTTTCCTGGTTGAGCTCTGGGTGGGTATCCCTTACCCCTAAGGGTCTGTGGAGCCCCCCAGAGAGTGGTTCCTGGATTCTGCAAAAACCATGCAGCCCTTAAACTAATAAGAAAAAAAAAGAACAAGGGCCAGCAGGACAGCTCTCTCTCATATCTTCGTCTCTCCCAACCCTCCTTCTCTGCTTGGTGGAGGCTCTAAAAAAAAAATCTTTTTTAAAAACCCTACTCAGAACCAGGAGAAGAAGTGGGAGAAAAAAGGGACTGCGCTAGCCTCTGGCAGAGGTATCCCCAGAAATGATGAGTAGCGGCTGTGCCATTTTTTGCTCAGAGTAGGGAAACCAATCAGTGGGAATACTGTTTCAATGACAACACTGAGAACTGAAAGCATTCTCAGTTTTACACAGCACAAGTAAGAGGAAAGAAGCAAGAATTGCTCATTTACCGCAGAGAAGAGAAGTCTACTCACCGCAACAGCATTTGCTTTCTTTCCTGTGGGCTCCCTGAGGTTTTGCATAGGGGAGGAAGCTCTTGTGCAATATCGGGGGGGGGTGGCACGTAGGTCCCAAATGTTGCAGGCTCTTTCTGCCTTGTCTGTGAAGGGGAGCCAGGTAGAAAGATGCAGAAAGAGAATGGAAGTTCAGCTCCTCGGCCAAGGGACGAGCAATTGATACATTCCCTGATTAAGCCAGGACAGCTGCTGTTGGAGCAAGTCAAACCTGGTCTTTTTGGGGAGGGGGGGGGGGTTTGCAGGAAGGGTGTGAACCCTCTTACCTTTGAGGCCATGCTCAGTGGTAGCCCCAGTAGGGTACCTCTGGTGGTGGTGGGGGGGAAGGTGTTGCTCACTCCCTTGAAGAGGCCAAGGGAGCATAAAGGACCCCTGGCAGGAAGCACTTTCTACAGACTTCTCTATGGTCATGCATAAAGAGCCATGCACAGACCTGCAGAGCCAATTACATCTGAATCCCCAAGGGACACCTTTCACCCCTAGCAGCATAAGCAGCCAAGGGGCCTAGGGAGGTCTCAGAACCTCCTATGAGGCATTCAAGTACCCATGCTTCTAGGAAAGCATCATGGTCTGGGGTGGACTCTTCCCAGGAAGGAGGAGAGTTCTCCTTGGAAGACAATGATGCCATAATAATCCGCTTATTTCAGGAAGAGAAGCTGGTGGCCCTTAATTCTAGCGTGGTTGAGGTATTGGGGATGTCAGATGTTTACACTAAAAAAGTAGTTGAGAGGG
Organism: Rhinatrema bivittatum; assembly: GCF_901001135.1. Lineage (NCBI taxonomy): Eukaryota > Metazoa > Chordata > Amphibia > Gymnophiona > Rhinatrematidae > Rhinatrema > Rhinatrema bivittatum. The sequence continues at coordinate 174,844,812 of NC_042620.1, read as the reverse complement.
ATCTTATATTTCAGGACATTTGAAAGCCACTAAGAGCATTCCCATTGCACATTGCTTTCAGGCACATGGTTCTTGCAGAACAGAACACTCCACATGGGGGTGGGGGGGGGGGGAAAGAAATCTGAGTAAGATTTACCCCCCTGCCATTGGAGTAACAGAACAGCCTCCTGAGGAGCTCTCGCATCAATGCACTGGTTGCAGCAGTCACATAGAAGATGACCATTCCTGTAGAAGGGATCAGCACTACAAGATCCCCAAGATAGGAAAATAGGGGAAACTCTTAAACAAGCCTTTACAATAAATGCAATGGCCCTGCAAGCTTCCATTTGTGGGGGCTATGTGGCCCTGTATGCCTTATGTTGGATCCAGCAGCTCCCAGACAGCCCAGAATGAGACCATCTAAAATCAGCCATAGAATTTTTGGCTGATATGTACAACCTAATGAGAATGTCCTCTAGGGCTCTGGTTAAAAGAGTAGGGACCAGTAGGCTTCTATGCTTGTGCAGTTGGGCAGCAGACTCGGCGCTGAAGTCATGCCTTGGTAAGTTACCTTTTATAGGTAATCTTTTTGGAAAAGACCTCGAAAACTGGTAAAGGACCTAGCGGAATCAAAACCCCATAGACTTCGCAAAAACAGGACTCACCACAGGGGCACTGATTTTCAAGATTCAACGTTTCAGAGATTGGCATAGGTATAAAACCAGAAAGCGAACCTGTTTGGCTGCTCGAAGTAGGTTCTAGTCCTTTCATGAGGCAAGAAAAACAGAGGCAGAGCCACCTGCAACTACAGGTGGCAACCCATCAGCACAATGATTCCCAGCGGGTCCCCCTGGAGGTAAGTCCCCTGGAGGAGGATGATGGCTGAGGTAATACTTTTCACGGCACCAAAAAATGACAGATCCTTCTGCTCAGTATTGGACCTCAAAGAGGATAACAGATATTTGCATTTGCGAATGGAGACTCTGCAATCAGTGACAGCATCAGTAAGGCCAGAAGAATACCTAGCATCGCTAGACCTAGCGGAAGCTCACTTCCACATTTCCATCCAGTATTCTCACCAGAACCTATTAAGATTCTGCATGTTAGGCAAGCAATTTCTGTTTTAAGCATTGCCCTTTGGTCTGGCAACAACCCCCAGGACCTTTACCAAGGTCAAGATGGCAGTAGCAGCAGCAGCAGCCCCACAAGTGCAGGGCATTATGGTGAACCTGTATTTGAATGATTGGCTTACAAAAGCCTAGTCGGCTCAGGAGAGCAGACAAGCCTCCGAATTAGTGCTGTACATCCTTCAGAAGTTAGGCTAGGTGGTAAATTTCTCAAAGAGCAGTCTGCTGTCACAAAGACTGGAGTTTACAGGGGATGACTTCGACACAGAACAGAGGTGAGTGTTCTCGACTTCCTCAGAATGATCAAACTAATAGACCAGGTTTTAGAGTTTCAGGTGCAAGAGGCTTCCAGTGCATGGGGTTACTTCCAGCTAGGTCTTATGGCATCAATACTGGACCTAGTACTCTGGGGGAATTCTGCACAAAAAAAAATAAAATTCTGCAAACTTTATACTGGGTCAAAATAAAAATATACATGACAATCTTTACATAATGAATTTAAAATGTAATACAGAAAAAAAAAAAGTTATTACTTAAAGATGCATAATTTTATATATTTTGAGCAGAATTTCCCTAAATGTTCACTGTGTGTCTCTTCCATCCTTTCTCCCTACTCCCCTGGTCAGTCTCCTTTCATTTTGCACTCACAGGCCCCAACTCCTCCACCTACCACTACCGCTCCCCTCCCTCTCTAGGCTCAATCCCTTCTACTGTCTGCACTCCCAGAGTTTGACCTCTTTCTCAATACTGCCCCTCGCACAGGCTCTCTCTGTCCCTCTCTCAAACACCCCCCCCCTCATACAGGCTCCCTCTCTTTCTCTTGCACACACTCACTCATACACCCTCACACAGGCTACCTATGTGTCTCTCTCACACAACCCTGCACATTGGCTCCCTCTCTTGCTCACCCCCCTACACCTAGGTTCCCCTCTTTCTCTCTCACACACACACATACACCCTTTCACACAGGCTCCCTCTCTCACAAACAAGCACTTTCACACAGGCTCCTTCACATACACGCAATCCCTTTTTTACATACACACCAGCTCCCAATCTCTCACACATATACACATGCCTTCATAATCTCACAGACTCTCTATCTAGCACCTACACTTAAGCACCCTCACACATGCTCTCTCTCACCCCCGCAGGTTCGCAATCTTACACACACACACACACCCAGGCCTACTCCTTCTTTGCCACAAGCGGAGGCCATCCTGCTCACAATGAAAATGAAGCAGGCCCAGGCCTGTCTCAAGTGGAGGCTATGCCGCTCACAGTGAAGAAGGAGCAGGCCCAAGTATGCCACGTGCAGAGGCCATCCTGCTTGCGGCATGCCGGGGCCTACCAAATTCTGCGCAACTGTGCAGGAGGGAAATTCTGCGGGAATTCTGAGCTCCACAGTAGCACAGAATTCCCACAGACTTTCCTGGTTCCATGGGCCAGAGCCCATATGCAGCGTCTCCAAAAGACCCTGCTTGCATGTTGGTCATCCGCCTCCCAGGCCTGCCAGCACCAGCTCCTGGTCCCCTCAGGGGTCAGAAGCAGCCTGGATTGGAGGGCACAACCTTTAAACCCCCAGAAGGGAATAGCCCTGGAACCTGGTGCCCCCCCCCCCCCCACCAACTGGGGTGGTGGTCACAACGGATGCAGGCCTGAGGAGGTGGGGTGCTCAATGTCAGGGTCAGTTGGCTCAAGGGCACTGGTGAGAGCAGGAAGTAGACTATTCAATAAATAGGTTGGAAACAAGAGCCATCAGGCTGGCTCTGCGGCACTTCCTTCACCTAGTAAGAGGGAAGGTTCAGACAGACAATGCCTCAAGCAGGAGCTTATATCAACAGACTAGGGAGCATCCGCACACCTTGTTAGCATAGGGGGCAGCCTGACTACTCGATTGGACAGAGAAGCATCTACCCAGCTCTTGGCATCCTACACAGCAGGAAAGAAGAATCAGCAGGTCAACTGCAGACTCCCTTAGCAAGAACAGAAGGAGAATGGACACTGGGGCCAGAGACTTTTCAAATAATATTAAGTCGCTGAGGATCACCATGCACATACCTAATGGTGATATGTGCAAATGCCAAGGCCAATGTACTTTTTCAGCCTCAGGGTGGAGCCAAGATCCAAGGGAATAGACACACTCTTATGCCAATGGCCAAGGCTCAGTCTGCTATGTGTCTTCCCACCATGGCCACTAATTAGGCAGGACAATAAAGAAGATAGAAAACCATCCATTCTTGGTCATCCTAGTAGCCCAAGATTAACTAAGCAGGCCTGGTATGCGGATCTGGTAAGGTTACAGGAATGAGTCACGCTGGCTCTACCCAGGGAGCAGGGTCTTCTCTGAAAAGGTCCAGTACCAATAGAAGACTCATCTTCTCTCTTATGGCTTGACTCTTGAGAGGGCATACCTGCGCAAAAGAGGGTACATTCTGCCTCTGTGAACTCAAGTATGTTAAAAAGCATGGACATTTTCCCACCTTCTTAGCTATGTCAAGATTTGGTGAACATTTGCAACAAGCAGGACCGTTCTCCTTGGAGAGCGGATCTCTCTCAATTATTAGGATTTCCTGCAAGTGAGAATGGAGAAAATTCTGGCACTAGGGTCCCTGAAAGTGCAGGTTGCAGCCACTGCCTGTTATAAGGGCCGAATTAAAGGCACCTCATTAGCAGTGCACTCAGACATAGGGTATTTTCTTAATGGGGTAAAATGCATCAGGCCACTATTCTGCCCAGTGGTATCCCAGTGGGACCTCAATCTGGTGCTAAGAGCCTTAATCAAACTGTGCTTCAAGCCATTAAAGCAGGCATCTATTAAGGACTTGTCACTGAATTCTTCCTTCCTTGTGGCAATCAGCTTGGCCAGGAACCTCTTAAAGCTGCAAGCCCCATCATGCAGGCACCCTTATTTAATATTTCACAGGTTTTGGTCACCTTTTGACCAGTTCCATCATTCCTACCTGAGGGGAGCTCAGCATTTCACATAAATCAGGTGACATCCCTTCCAGCCTTCAATAGTCAAGATTGTCTGGGGAAGGACAGGAGTCTTGGCCTATTTGACTTACGCTGGATTTTGTTGAGATATCTGAAGGTGACACCTTTAGGAAAACAGACAGGCTGTCTTGTTTGGCAGCATCCAGAACAGGAAGACAGTCTTCAAGCCCACCATAGCCATAGGGAAGCAATCGCATTGGCTTACTTACTATCAGGTAAAGAGACCCCAGCAATGCTGTAGGCTCATTCTACAAGAGCACAATCATCATCAGGGGCAGAGGCAGCCTCCCCAGAAGAAATTTGTAAGGCCTATCACCCTTACATTTGTTCAGTTACGCATTACAGGTTGGACATACAAACCAAGGCAGATGCTGTCTTTGTAGCAGGAATTATCAAGGCAGCCCTGCTTCAAAAAGGAGTAGCATTTGTAACTCCCATACATGATGACTGGTCTATCAGGAAGAAAAGGAAGGTTAAATTATTCTTACCTGATAATTTTCTTTCCTTAAGTCCTGCTAGACCGGTCCAGAACCCACCCAGGAACACAGGGATGGGGCGGGGAAATCAATCTTGAGACATTTCCTATATCCTTAAAGATATAGGAAGGTGGCCAATATAACCCCAACATTTAAAAGGGTCTCCAGGGGTGATCTGGGAATCTATAGATTGGTGAGCCTGACTTCAGTGCCAGGGGAAATCATGGAAACTATTCTAAAGAACAATCTTCAGCGGGATAGCCGTGTTAGTCTGGTGTAGTAAAAATGACAAGTCATGTGGCACTAAAGAACAAAAATCACAGATCATATAGACAGATTAAATGGGACACAGCCAACATGGATTTACCCAAGGGAAGTCTTGCCTCGCAAATATGTTAGTTTCTTTTTTTGAAGGGATTAATAAACGCAAATAAAAGTGAGCTGGTAGATGTAATGTATTTGGATTTTCAGAAGGTGTTAGACAAAAATCCCCCATTAGAGACTTTTAAGAAAATAAAAAAAAGTTATTGGATAGGAGGCAAAATACTTTTGTGCATTGCAAACTGGTTAAAAGACAGGAAACAGGTAAATTTAAATGATCAGATTTCTCAGTGGCGAGAGATAAATGTCGGAGTGCCTCAGGGATCTCAACTTGGACTGGTGCTTTTTAATATATAGTGGCTTGAAAGGATTATTCAGCCCCCTGGGGAGTCGGCGGATTTGTGTGGATTGCAGATGATGCTGTCTAGAACAGTCTACTTAAAAGCAAACTGGTTTGCAATGAGCAAGGCTGTTCTGGACAGTGTCATTTGTGGTCTGCACGGAGCTGCTGACTTTTTGGGGGGTTGAATAGTTTTTGCAGATTACACAAAATTATTCAGAGTAGTTAAATCACAAGCGAATAGTGATAAATTGAAGTTAGCAGGTAGCACATTTGGGACTAATCTGAGAAAATTCTTTTTCATTCAACGCATGGTGAAGCTCTGGAATTTGTTGCCAGGGGATGTGGTTAGTGCAGTTGGTGTAGCTGGGTTCGGGGGAGGTTTGGATGGGTTCTTGGAGGAGAGGTCCATTAACTGCTATTGGTCAAGTTTACTTGGGGAATAGCCACTGCTATTAATTGCATCAGTGGCATGGGAACTTCTTGGTGTTTGGGTAGTTGCCAGGTTCTTGTGGCCTGGTTTGGCCTCTGTTGGAAACGAAATGCTGGGCTTGATGGACCCTTGGTCTGACCCAGCATGGCAATTTCTTATGTTCTTATACCTTTTCTCTCTTTTGATACTTGTGCCTCTTGCTCACATAGAACATTCCTGTGGACCCAGTGATATGTTTATTGGGAGAAATTGGTCACAGGGCTGGTAATATTCCACTGGGATTGGATCAGGACAACACCTTTTATAACCCAGAGTGATGTCATAAAATAGGTGTGTCCTCTGTCTCAGTCAGTTGTGGAGGAGAGAAATCCAATTCATGACCACTGGTCTAGCAGGACTCAAGGAAAGAAAATGATCAGGTACGAATAATTTAACCTTATTGTATACCATTTTGATGTCATGGAAAATTGGTCTATTAAAAATACATTTTTACCTTTACCACAAAGAGTTTACTTTCCATTAAACTTGGACATTCACCATTATATGCAAGAGGGAAAAATAAACATCTTGGAAGGCAAAAAAAGGCTCTAAAAATACCCCCCAAAAATTTAGCACCAGATATTAAGCAGGGTGTAAAATGGAACTTTCTTAGAATACTGAAGAATTTAAAATGTGAGGCATTTAGCTGAACTCTAACTAGCAGCAGCAGCAGTCCAAAGGGTTGTTGTCCTCCACAGTTAAATGAAAATAACATTTTAAAAAGCAGGTCAAGTGGCACACACAGGAAAAAAAATGAATCAGCAAAAAAGCTTTCCTAGAAAGAAATGGAAGGTCACGTGACTCATCTGCGTGGCTCACATTTTGCTTATCATTATAAAAATTCACTCTCTTTTGCTCTCAAAACAATATCATGCTTCTCAGTTGCTTTAACATATAAGAAGTGCCCTGCCGAGTCTGACAATGGTCCATCAAGCCCACCATCCTATCTACAACAACGACCAATTCAAGTCATTTGGAAGTACCCAGCAGATCCATTCCCTATTGCAGTCAACATACAAGCTGTGAAATTTATTACCAGAAAACAATACTCTCTTAAATTTATACAGAAACAATCCAGTGTTAATCCACAAATAAAATTAATTAAAAGAAAATAAACAAGATAGTTGGAGAACTTTATATGACCAATGAATGTTTAAAAATGTCACCTTTTAGAGGTACTCAGTCCGCAACTCTGTCACTGTTTGAAAACATGAGCAGGCCAGAAAGCTTGCATCTTAAAACATGATCGCTAAAAAAAGATATCATCTCTACCTAACTACATTATTGTTTAACTTAGCTTAGAGAAAATAAAGAGAAACAGTAAACTAGTTAACATACTCTGTTCGCTAGCACTCCTACAATATCTGTGCATATAAACTTCAGGAGCAGAGGAACGTCTTTTTAGTTGCAGAGGTCCAATCAATTCTGCACCCACCTTCAACAACTGTAGTGATCCGGGGACCGATCTGAGCCAGGATTCACATTCCCTAACGACCCAGCTCTCATCCTGCGCACGGAAGTCTATCTAGTACCAACATTACTTGAGGACTTCTACCTCCCGACCAGCCCTAAAATTCCTTCCTTTCTTTCTTTAGCTCGCACGGAGCAGAGAAGCTTCAAACTTACGTTTATATTCCGCCATCAACCTCTTCAAAGCCGTCCCCGCCATGACCACCTGAATCCGAGCTGTAATCTTCCTTCCTGTTTGCGGAAATAGATAGCAACTTCCGGCTCTCGGCAGAATAGTTTCCGGGTCGCAAAACGGAAGGCGGGGTGATATCTTTCCGGTTTCCTGCAACAGTGACTGAAAAGCGCTGACGGGGGTGGAGCCCCTGAGCCCGCCCCGGGTTATCGTGAGGCTACGCAAGGGCTGCGTACCAGGTTTCGAGAGTGGTAGTTGGGTTGGGGAAGGATATTATTTTGCTCCTGCTGAATAGAATTACTGAAGTTTTATGAGCATTTGTTTTATGTAGACATACAATCATCATACAATATTTTCTTGTTGGTTAATTAAGTGATTCTCAACCTGGGAGAGGTGAAGGGTTGGCCTGGCTTTGGCAAGCCCCACCCGGAAAAAGCGGAGAAAACAGGAACTTGGCAGGTGCATGATGTTTTAATTGCAGTATGTTGTATTAGAATTTTAAAATAATTAATGTTACCATTTGGGGGGCAGGGCACGAAAAGTATTACAGAAAAGAAGGGGAAGGGAAGGAGCGTGACTTATAATGTTTGCTTGAGCAACATTTGAAATGAAACTGGAACACTGGGTTAAGCTGTAAATTGTTCTTTCTGCAGTCGTAGTTTACTTTTATTTCACACCTTGACACTTCAAACTGGAAGGACTATATTAGAGAAATGTATAAAGCATAAAGGAAACTAATAAGATAATGCTAATTAATCATTCAGTATTTATTTTGAGAATTGCCTATATTTTTCTTCATTGTTACTTGCAGCCGAGTTTTGGAAAGTAATCATTAAAGGACACTCTAGAGTTTCCAATACTCCAGGATTATTCTAAAGGGAGATAAAGGATGGATGCAAAACTCGTCGGCTCCGGAAATCTATTCCAAGCACATGGTGCAGCCAGGTGGAAAGCAAGGAGTCAGGATATTACCCAGCAATAATATTAACCATACTCTACCTCTAGGGACATCAGAATCTGGCAGATCTTTGAAGACCAGTAACTTTCTCTGAGTCTGTGCAAAAAACTCTTGAGGTTGAGCTCAGGGCGGTCAGCTGATGCCACAGTATGCTAGACACCAGTTAATTCACCCCCAATACTTGGCCCCAGTATGACACCAGTCACAGCAGTCTCCTCCATGACCTCAGGCGAGTTTCACTGTTCTCCAACTCAAGCCAGTTTTTAGAGGCCATGGCTTTTACAATGGAATGGTGCACCCCTAAGTGCTTGAGGGTTTTCCTGCCCCAAATAAAGCTAGCAAACTGACTAGGGAGCTCTGCTTCCTTCTAAGAACATGCCATACTGGGTCAGACCAAGGGTCCATCAAGCCCAGCATCCTGTTTCCAACAGTGGCCAATCCAGGCCATAAGAACCTGGCAAGTACCCAAAAACTAAGTCTATTCCATGTTAACATTGTTAGTAATAGCAGTGACTATTTTCTAAGTCAACTCAATTAATAGCAGTGGAGTGCCTCAGGGATCTGGTATTGGGACCCTTACTTTTCAATATATTTTTAAATAATCTAGAAAGAAATACGACAAGTGACATAATCAAATTTGCAGATGACACAAAATTGTTCAGAGTAGTTAAATCACAAGCAGATTGTGATAAATTGCAGGAAGACCTTGTCAGACTGGAAAATTGGGCATCCAAATGGCAGATGAAATTTAATGTGGATAAGTACAAGGTGATGCATATAGGGAAAAATAACCCATGCTATAATTACACAATGTTGGGTTCCATATTAGGTGCTACAACCCAAGAAAGAGATCTAGGCGTCATAGTGGATAACACATTGAAATCGTCTGCGGCAGTCAAAAAAGCAAACAGAATGTTGGGAATTATTAGAAAGGGAATGGTGAATAAAACGGAAAATGTCATAATGCCTATATCGCTCCATGGTGAGACCGCATCTTGAATACTGTGTACAATTCTGGTCGCAGCATCTCAAAAAAGATATAATTGCGATGGAGAAGGTACAGAGAAGGGCTACCAAAATGATAAGGGGAATGGAACAACTTCCCTACGAGGAAAGACTAAAGAGGTTAGGACTTTTCAGTTTGGAGAAGAGACGACTGAGGGGGGATATGATAGAGGTGTTTAAAATCATGAGAGGTCTAGAACGGGTAGATGTGAATCGGTTATTTACTCTTTCGGATAGTAGAAAGACTAGGGGGCACTCCATGAAGTTAGCATGGGGGCACATTTAAAACTAATCGGAGAAAGTTCTTTTTTACTCAACGCACGATTAAATTCTGGAATTTGTTACCAGAGGATGTGGTCAGTGCAGTTAGTATAGCTATGTTTAAAAAAGGATTGGATAAGTTCTTGGAGGAGAAGTCCATTACCTGCTATTAAGTTCATTTAGAGAATAGCCACTGACATTAGCAATGGTAACATGGAATAGACTTGGTTTTTGGGTACTTGCCAGGTTCTTATGGCCTGGAATGGCCACTGTTGGAAACAGGATGCTGGGCTTGATGGACCCTTGGTCTGACCCAGTATAGCATGTTCTTATGGACTTCTGCTCCAAGAACTTATCCAATCCTTTTTTTTTTAAACACAGCTATACTAAATGCACTACCCACATCCTCTGGCAACAAATTCCAGAGTTTAATTGTGCGTTGAGTGAAAAAGAACTTTCTCCGATTAGTTTTAAATGTGCCACATGCTAACTTCATGGAGTGCCCCCTAGTCTATTATCTGAAAGAGTAAATAACAGATTCACATCTACCCGTTCTAGATCTCTCATGATTTTAAACACCTCTATCATATCCCCCCTCAGCCGTCTCTTCTCCAAGCTGAAAAGTCCTAACCTCTTTAGTCTTTCCTCATAGGGAGCTGTTCCATTCCCCTTATCATTTTGGTAGTCCTCTGTACCTTCTCCATCACAATTATATCTTTTTTGAGATTCGGCGACCAGAATTGTACACAGTATTCAAGGTGCGGTCTCACCATGGAGTGATACAGAGGCATTATGACATTTTCCGTTTTATTCACCATTCCCTTTAATAATTCCCAACATTCTGTTTGCTTTTTTGACAGCCGCAGCACACTGAACCGAAGATTTCAATGTGTTTTCCACTATGACACCTAGATCTTACTTGGGTTGTAGCACCTAATATGGAACCTAACTGTGTAATTATAACATGGGTTATTTTTCTCTAATTGCATCACCTTGCACTTATCCATATTAAATTTCATCTGCCTTTTGGATGCCCAATTTTCCAGTCTCACAAGGTCTTCCTGCAATTTATCACAATCTGCTTGTGATTTAACTACTCCGAACAACTTTGTATCATCTGCAAATTTGATTCTCTCACTCGTCGTATTTCTTTCCAGATCATTTATAAATATATTGAAAAGTAAGGGTCCCAATACAGATCCCTGAGGCACTCCACTGTCCACTCCCTTCTACTGAGAAAATTGTCCATTTAATCCTACTCTCTGTTTCCTGTCTTTTAGCCAGTTTGTAATCCACGAAAGGACATCGCCACCTATCCCATGACTTTTTACTTTTCCTAGAAGCCTCTCTTGAGGAACTTTGTCAAATGCCTTCTGAAAATCCAAGTACACTACATCTACCGGAGGAGGAATAGCCTAGTGGTTAGAGCAGTGGGCTATGAACCAGGAGACCAGGGTCTCCTGGTTCATAGCCCACTGCTCTAACCACTAGCCCACTTGCCTAAGGTCACTCCTTGTGACCTTAGGCAAGTCTCAGGTACAAAACTTAGATTGTAAGCCCTCTGGGGATAGGGAAATACCTACAGTACCTGAATGTAAACTGATGTGATATCTCAGATCGAATGTCAGTATATAAAAATAATAAATAAAATAAATGAATACCGGTTCACCTTTATCCACATGTTTATTAACTCCTTCAAAAACGTGAAGCAGATTTGTGAGGCAAGACTTGCCTTGGGTAAAGCCATGCTGACTTTGTTCCATTAAACCATGTCTTTCTATATGTTCTGTGATATTGATATTTAGAACACTTTCCACTATTTTTCCTGGCACTGAAGTCAGGCTAACCGGTCTGTAGTTTACCAGATCGCCCCTGGAGCCCTTTGTAAATATTGGGGTTACATTAGCCATCTTCCAATCTTCAGGTACAATGGATAATTTTAATGATAGGTTACAAATTTTTAGTAATAGGTCTGAAATTTCATTTTTTAGTTCCTTCCGCACTCTGGGGTGTATAGCATCTGGTCCCGGTGATTTACTACTCTTCAGTTTGTCAATCAGGTCTACCACATCTTCTAGATTCACCGTGATTTGGTTCAGTCCATCTGAATCATTACCCATGAAAACCTTCTCCAGTACGGGTACTTCCCCAAAATCCTCTTCTGTAAACACCGAAGCAAAGAAATTATTTAATCTTTCCGCGATGGCCTTATCTTCTCTACGTGCCCCTTTAACCCCTCGATCATCTAACAGTCCAACTGACTCCCTCACAGGCTTTCTGCTTCGGATATATTTAAAAACGTTTTTACTGTGAGTTTTTGCCTCTATGGCCAACTTCTTTTCGAATTCTCTCTTAGCCTGTCTTATCAACGTCTTACATTTAACTTGCCAACGTTTATGCATTATCCTATTTTCTTCTGTTGGATCCTTCTTCCAATTTTTGAATGAAGATCTTTTGGCTAAAATTGCTTCTTTCACCTCCCCTTTTAACCATGCCGGTAATCGTTTTGCCTTCTTTCCACCTTTCTTAATGTGTGGAATACATCTAGACTGTGCTTCTAGGATGGAATTTTTTAACAATGACCACGCCTCTTGCACACTTTTTACTTTTGTAGCTGCTCCTTTCAGTTTTTTTCTAACAATTTTTCTCATTTTATCAAAGTTTCCCTTTTGAAAGTTTAGCACAAAAGCCGTGGATTTGCTTACTGTCTCCCTTCCAGTCATTAATTCAAATTTGATCATATTATGATCACTATTGCCAAGTTGCCCCACCACCGTTACCTCTCTCACCAAATCCTGTGCTCCACTGAGAATTAGATCTAAAATTGCTCCCTCTCTCGTCCACATGTACCACGACAGCCGGCTCCTCCCCAGCACTGTCTAAACTCCTATCTAGGTGACTCGTGTCCCCACCAGAAGACCAGAGCCTTTGCCCCAGTTGATCTTCATGAAGTATGCAGATGATGCCCTTTTTCTGTGGACTGCAGTGCGGTTTAAGTAAAAAGATAGTGCAAGTTTACAGTCCAGGGTATGTAAGGCCCGTTCTCCTTGGTGGGCATGAGGCCTTGGGAAGAATGTGGGTAAAATTATGGATTGGTTTAAGTGGAATTCCGTAACTACCTTGGGAAGGAATTTTGGATGTGTACGGAGAACCACTCGTCATGTAGGAACTTTGTATAAGGTTCATATATGACAAGCGCTTGTAGCTCACTAACCCTCCTAGCTGATGTAATGGCTATGAGGAAGATAGTTTTCCAAGTGAGAAATTTAAGATCACAGGAATCTATGAGTTCGAAAGGAGAACGCATGAGTCGTGAAAAGACCAGATTCAGGTTCCATTGTGTGACTGGTGGCCGAATTGGTGGCTTAAGTTGAGTCAAACCTCTCATAAATCTACTGATGAGAGGTTGTGTGGATATAGGTGCATCTGCCATCTTATTATGGTAAGCCGAGATGGCACTTAAATGCACTCTTACAGATGAAGTCTGCAGACCAGAGTCTGACAGGTGACATAAATAGTCTAGTAGAGAGGAGGTGGAGCAGGAAAAAGGGTCAATATTACTTTGCCTGCACCACAAAGTAAACCTTTTCCATTTTGACGAATAATTTTTCCGAGTTGAAGGTTAATTGAAGCTATAAGCACTTGAGATACTTTTGTTGAAAGGTTTAGTGGTTTTAAACTTAAGCTTTCAACATCCATGCTGTCAGGGAGAGGGAGTGAAAGTTGGGATGGCGCAACCGACCCTGTTCCTGAGTTATTAGAGTGGGAGCTACTCCCAGGCGAATTGGATCACTGATCGAGAGGTCTAGAAGTGTGGGAAACCAGACTTGTCGAGGCCAATACGGGGCTATGAGTATCATGAAGCCTTTGTCCTGCTGTAGCTTCACTAGAGTTTTGGTTATGAGCGGTATCGGAGGATACGCGTATAGTAGGCCTGAGTTCCAAGAGCGAGCAAAGGCGTCTTTGGCTGGCTGATTGTTCTGTTTGTGTAGTGAACAGAAAATGTCCACTTTGTGATTCAGATGTGATGCAAAGAGGTCTATTGTCGGCTGGCCCCAACGCTGAAAGATCCTGGTCGCTACTGAGGGATCCAGAGACCACTCGTGTGATTGGAATCGACGACTGAGTTGATCTGCTCTGTGTTGTGTATGCCTGGCAAATAAGTTGCCCGAAGAAACACTGAATGTGTTAGGGCCCAGCTCCAAATCTGTGCAGCTTCTTGACAAAGGAGATACGAGCCCGTACCTCCCTGTTTGTTGATGTACCACATGGCTACTGTGTTGTCCATTTGGATCAAAACAGTCTTGTTGGAAAGGCAGTCTTTGAAGGCATGTAGCACATAGCGTATAGCTCGAAGCTCAAGGAAATTGATTTGAAAGGTTGCTTCAAGTTTCGTCCAAGTACCCTGGGTGCGGAGATTGTCTATGTGAGTTCCCCAACCCAAGGTGGATGCATCTGTAGTTAAAGTTATTTGTGGAACTATTTGCTGGAAGGTTTGGCCCTTGCGCAAATTGTCCTTGTTTATCCACCAAAGCAGAGATGAGCGTAGCTTGGGTGTGATCTGAATTAGAGCATGAAATGGTTGAATGGCTTGGATCCATTGAGATTTTAAAGTCCATTGAGTGATTCGCATGGCTAGTCTTGCTAGAGGAGTAACATGAACTGTGGAGGCCATGTGGCCTAATAAGGTTAGAAGCTGACGAGCTGTAGCTGTGGTTCTTGAAGAAATCAAGTTCGCCAGGCAAGAAAGTGTTTCTGCGCGATCCTCGGGAAGAAATGCTTTTGCGAGGATGGTATTTAAGTCTGCTCCTATGAATTGAAGGAGCTGGGATGGAGTCAGATGGGATTTTTGATAATTGATGAGAAATCCCATGTTGTGAAGGAGAGTAATTGTGTACTTCAAAGAAGTTAAGAGTTCCTTCTGGAGACTGACTTCTGATGAGCCAGTCGTCGAGATACGGAAAAACATGGACACCTTGTTTGTGCAAGTGTGCTGATATTACTGCCATGCATTTGGTGAACACTCTGGGGGCAGAGGCGAGGCCGAATGGCAGAACTCTGTACTGGAAATGCTGATGGCCTACTATGAAGAGTAGGTACTTGCGATGAGGAGGAAAAATTGGAATGTGAGCATAAGCATCTTGAAGATCCAGAGAACAAAGCCAATCCCCTTTTTGAAGAAGTGGAAGCATGGTTCCTAATGAAACCATTCTGAACTTTTCCTTCTTTAGAAATTTGTTGAGATTTCTGAGGTCTAGGATAGGTCGAAGACCTCCTGTTTTCTTTGGAATGAGGAAATACCGGGAATAGAAGCCTCTGCCCTGCTGAGTCAAGGGACCTGCTCGATGGCTCTGGATGTCAGAAGGGTGGATAATTCTATTTGAAGTTGATGAATGTGATTTTTGTCGAGGTGAGAATTGCTTGGTGGAAATTCTGTAGGGGTTGAAACGAAGTTGAGTTGGTATCCTCGACGTATAATGGAGAGGACCCACTGGTCCGATGTTATTGTTGTCCAATTGATGTAGAATTTGGACAATCTCCCTCCTACCGGAATGTTTGAGTGAGGATTGATATGAAGGCCTTGTTCTCTGGGTACACTTTCAAAAACCGGTAGTAGGGCCAGTTTGTGAAGGTGGTAGTGCTCTTGCCGCACTTTGCTGCCTTTGTTGAAGTCTCTGCTGAGACCTAGGCTGTCGTGGTCTAGAGGCAGGGGGATAGTACTTTCTCTGCCTATAGAAAGGACGTCTGGATTCTCTTCGTGGAGGTCGTCTCATGGTATGAGTAGCAGATTCATGGGGCAATGTGGAGAGTTGCCGTAACGTTTCCGTATGATCACGGAGCTGAGAAACTGCGTCCTGCACCTTGGACCCAAATAGATTGTCACCAAGGCAGGGTAAATCTACTAGCTTGTCTTGGACTTCTGGGTGTAGATCAGAAGCCTTAAGCCAGGCCCAGCGTCTTGCAGCTATGCCAGATGCAGCTACTCGGGAAGCTGTGTCATAACTGTCATAGGACACTCTCACCTCGTGCTTTCCTGCATCTAATCCCTTGACAATTATAGCAGATGCAGCTTCCTGATACTGAGTGGGCAGTGAAGGGATAAAGTCTTCCATCTGTTTCCAGAGGTTCCTCTGGTACTGTCATGTACAAATGGTACGCTGAGATCTTTGAGTTCAGCATTGCTCCCTGGAAGATTTTGCGGCCTAGCTGGTCTAGAAATCTGTTGTCTTTTCCAGGAGGGGCCGAAGAATGTATTCTTGTCCTTCTGGATCTTTTTTGTGCCGACTCTACCACTACAGAGTGGTGGGGTAGTTGAGTTTTCTGATAACCAGCAGTCGGCTGTACCAGATATGTTGATTCTATCCTCTTATTAACTGCAGGAATGGTACATGGGTGTTCCCAGAGCCTTTGTTGCAGTTGGAGGAGAATGTCATGAACTGGAATGGCCATAGTGTGTTTCGGCGGGTCCACGAATTGAAGGACCTCTAAGGTCTGCTGCCGTACATCCTGTTCGGTCTGTATCTGAAAAGGGATAGAATCCGCCATTTCTTGGACAAAAAGTGGAAAAGACAGATCCTCTGGCGGTGACTGTTTTGCAGCAGGGGGTGGAGATGGGTCTGACATGAAGTCCTCTGAGGAGGGATCTGAATCTGTGTCAGACCAGGTGTCATATTGAGGTATCTGTTGTGGAGGTACGACCTTGGGAGGAGGAACTACTCCAGAGGGTCCTGGAATGGGTTCGTCCTGTGACGAATCCTCCACTTGTTGTTCTTCTGGACCACATGGTAAAGAGGATATCAAATCCTGATACCTCTTAGTCAAGATGTCATGCAATTTCTTCTCTTGTGAAGATGGAAGTTTAGGTTGTTGAGGCATCGACAATTTTTGTTTAATCGATGACTTAAACCTCGATTTCTTTTGCAGTGATATAGAAGGTGCCGTTGTATAGAGTGACATCGACTGTGACGATGGAACAGTCGATTCCTGATGAAAAATGGGAGTCGAGAAAATCGGCCTCGATGACAAAGAAAAATTTGGCATCAATGGTATGACGGCAGGCATCGAACGATGGATGTGGCATCACTGAAGTCATCGAGGGCTGCAGTGGCATCAGTATCGATGTATCCTTCGATTCCGTCTGACACATGCTCGAAAATCTCCGTTGAGTTAACCGGAGATATCGGCAGTAGCGGCCTCGGCACAGCCGCCGGCAGACGATGACGTCTGCATCTGCGTTCCTGCCAGCATCGACAATACAGTTGGCATCGGTGATGATGCCGGCATCGGCAATATTGCCGGCATCGGCAAAACCGTCGCCATCGGCACTGGTGCCGGTAGTTGTTTTTGGATGGCATCCATAACTAGTTTTTGGATTAGATCAGTTAAGTCCGGCGCGGCGGAGACAGGTACCGATGCCGATATCGATAACGATGCACTAATAGAGGTTGGCACCGTTTCAGCGATTTTTTTACGCTTTGCCGTCTGTTCTGTCGATGACGGAACCGATGAAGATTCCGAAGGTCGACGAAGTCGATGCTTGTGTTTTATTCTGTGTTCAATCACTGACCTTGTCGATGACAATAGATGGGGTCGGTGAAGTGGCATCCCCGGAACCTTCGATATGTTTCTTCTTTATGAGAAGCTTTTTAGTTCCACCCACCGGGGTGGATTTCGTCAATGTCAATGGTGAGAGGACTAGCTGAAAAATACTAGCCATTTTTTCACGTCTAAGCTTTCGACCCTTTGGGGTCATTTCTTGGCATTGAGGGCATGAAGCGATGTCATGCTTCTTCCCCAAACAGATCACGCATTCTAGATGCGGATCTGTAACCGACATGGTCCGGTTACAAGAAGGGCATTTCTTGAACCCGGAGGCCATGTTGGAATCGACGGCCGTCGATGAAAGTATTCGAAAAAAAAGTTTCCAATTTGAAAAAATGGAATGTTATTCCTGTCACCGTCCGGTGGGAAATGAAAAATGAGACCCGATGTGGGAGAAAATTGAAATTTTTGAATCAAAAAATGTGAGGGAATCTCACAGGGCTCCGGTAACCGCGATGCTTATGGCAGCGCGGAAAAACGAAGACTGGAGTGAGACCCCTGTGGCAGAGAATATCATGGCATGCCGGGCAGGCTCAGTAGCCTCAGGCTGCCAGTCAAAGCTTTCTAGAAACTTTGACAGAAGTTTTTCCCGCGTTAGGGCTCCGTCACTGACGTCACCCATATGTGAGGACTAGCATCCTGCTTGTCCTGGGATAAATCAAGGTAATATATACTTTTAAATTTATTATCTCTGCACTCACTATCCTGCCTCTCTAATACCGTAAACTTTATTAACAATTAGTTTAATATGCTAATTAGTATTTTAGTCTATTTAATTATATTATGAAACCTTGTATTTACTTCCTTTTCTTTTTGGAAATGCAAATATTATTAAATGAATATTTGTTACCTACTGTAAACAATAGGTTTGATATATTTGCATGAAAAATTTGGTATATAAAGAATTATAAATAAATAAATAGGAAAAAAACTGAAATACTCAAAGCCCTTGGAGGAGTATCCAAAGTACTGTACCGACAATACTTTGGGCTTCACTTAGAGGAAAAAACTGTAAGCGTCAGAAATTATGCAGTGAATTGAACCATACTTCACTCTACATAACCCCACTGAACTTTAAAATAATGGTACAATGTACCAGCTTACTTAAATAGCAATGAATCTTACTCGATCTCTAAATGTCCAGTTATTCAGCTGCTGGGTGGAACACTTTCCTGCTGCGGGCAGCATCTAGAAGCTTTAAATGACTAAAATGGCGCGAAAATTGCTGTCCTTCAAGTGAAATATTTCCGGTTCCTTCATCTTAGAAAAAAACAGAGTGTCTCTAAGACTGAGCCCACATTATACCTTGGTGATGTTAAAGAGAAAGTAAAACCCTAATAAACATTATGTAAACTCACCACCTTCTCCCTGTACATCCCCGGCACCTGTGTCCCTCCCCCCACTTGGGTAAGGGAGATTCATATTTTATTCGTATGCATTGTTGTGGTGCCGACCAAAAAACCCTGCAAAAAAGATATTTGGAAGTCATATAGTATGAGACCTATTGTAAAGCATGTTGGGTGTGGGCTTGGCCCTCAGAAAGCCATGAGTAAACAGAATTATAATTACAATATAATAAACCTACCATTAAAAAAAAAAAAAAACCAGCACTAACAGTTAGTACTTAAATAGGAACAAGCCTACCTATGAAAATGTAACACTACAAATATTACACCAGGCCCTAAAATGCCATTACACCTCCTATTAGGAAAATAGAACAAGGCAAGCTACTATAGATTCCTAAACAAAAAACTGCACACTAATAGAAATTCTCAGCTCGATCACCAGCAGGGTAGACAGATCACTAAATACAGAATAAAGACCATAAAGCAGAAGTGGTCAACTCCATACCGAAAAAGTCACAAACGGGCCTGGTTTTCAAGATATCCAAAATGAAGATGCATGAGATTAGATTTACATGTATTACCTACATTGCATGTAAATCTAAACTCATGCACATAAATTATGGATATCATGAAAATCAGACCTGTTTGTCACTTTTTTGGTATGGAATTGACCACTTCTGCTTTATGGTCTTAACATGGGATGCAACACATGCTCTCGTCCTCTTCCCCCCCCCCCCCCCCCCCCCCAACATAAGACACAACACTTGAATGGCATTTAAATAGGCTGCAGTTTATTTGCATATGTATATAACCTGAGCCCTCACAAAGTAACTGACCCCCCCCCCCCCCCTTAAACCTCCCCCTTTCCTTTGATCCCCCAACCCTCCCCTATCTCCACCACCTTCTCACTCCAATGGTGGAGCCACCCCTCCCCCTTTTTCTTGCCTGCTCCGCCACGTGCCTGTGAGAGCTGGCTCACTGAGAACCTTTATCCCCCGGGTTCTCATCCTCCCGCGTAGCAGTTCCCCCTTGGCTATGCAGGGTACCCCTTTTATCCCTTCCCCCCAATACCCCTTTAACAATAAACTCATAAACTGGGCTTGGGTTTTCCGCCACCAACGACCGACTTGTGGTCGGCTCGTCCCCCAAACTGCGGCTAAAACCATTTCCTGATAGCCTTTTCTATCTCTTCCTGCAACTGATTGTTAAACAAGTCCATTCCTATATCCGACAGGTGGACTCCATCCCCGCTGAAAAACCCTGGCACGCTCTCCCACGACCACTGATGCCGAATCCAAAAACCTCCTTCCCACCCCATCCACTTACCCATTTGCCAGTTTAATTTTTTAACCCCTGTATTCCATATTGTTTCCTCCATGTTTTTTAAGTGAACGATAATATCAGACCATCCAATCTTCATGTCTGGCCAGCAATTCATAAATTGCGCTATATCTTTTTTAATGCACGTTAACAGTGCTCTGCATGTCTTCTGCCCTATGTCGTTCCCCCCTAAGTGAATCACCAAGATATCCAGCCTACCCCACATCTCTACCCTATCCCACAAGAAAGCCCGCAGCTCGTCCCACAGCATGCCTCGCTTGCTGAACCAAGCCAACTTCCACCCGAGGTTCTTGAGCTCCAATTGTTCTCCATAGGGCCGTTTCCAAGCCCGCCGTTGCGCCCTATGTATGAAGGAATGGCCCACGATCCAGGCGCATCCTTGCCCGTCTCTCCTCCCCTTGCTCTCTGTAAGAAAAGGATATCGTTAACATTACTGAAACAACTTCCCTCCCCTCCCCTGATTTCCGAACCACGCTCCCTGTTCATCAAAACCCCTAACTTTTCTTATCTCTTACCCTTCTAAGTCCTAATGTATCCCTTGTAGGCATCCGAGCTCCATCTGCCTAACCGCTTGATACCCTCGGCCGATAACCCCGCCTCTGCCACCGTGGTGGCCACCCCAGTACGGAAGGAGTGCGAACTGAAAAACTCTGGGTCTTTGCCCGCAGCCGAGATGGCCGAATGCAACATGTGTGAAAATTGAAATTGCGTCAGTCCCGAGCCGTCCTCGTGTATTAAGAAAGACCCGTCAACTTCCGGCCTCCTCTTTCGATACATCCATGCCGTCCTAACAGGACACATCCCATACTCAGGTACGGGCAACAACCGAATATATCTGCCTCTACCTCTTTGGTCAGTTTTCGATCTATGTACAAATAGTGTATCTGCCTCTGAGATGATGCTTTGAGCCCCCAGGCCCATCTCGCTAGTACCTGCTCTGGATTTCGCTATCAGCTCCCCAATGCGCAATGCCCCAAAAAATGCCCAAGAAAAAGCCTCTCAAAACAAAGAAACTTCAAAACTTGACCAACAAACCCGCACTAACAACTCCGCCAATGGAATCAAATCATGAAAATGGATCGGCAACCTCTTGTCATTGCGGTTTCCCTGACCTCGATGCCAACCCATTAACTCCTTCTTAATCCTAAAACTACATACCTGCCCTCGTACGCCTGACAATTTTTGGAAAAAATTAAATTCAGATAGGTAAGCATTCACCGACCCCACTGTGTACCCATCCCGTTTTGCCATTAAGACAAATCGAACTAACATGTCTTCTGGCACTGGCCCTTCCCACCATCCCAGACCCCTTAAGTAATCCGACACTATCTGGTTCCCTTTCTCGTAAGCCCCCACGTATTGTGAGCTACTGAACTCCGGATCAGCTCCCATTCCTCTTCTTCCTTGCTCCGTGACCCGTGCGCTGCTCTCGAACCTCGCCCGACCTCCACCCTTCCTTACAGAGAATGGAAAACATGAAAGACATCACGCAACCTTGCACCGTGCTTCTGGACTCCCCATCACTCCCTACCCCTCCCCCTCCCCCAATTTCACCCTGCCTGTGTCCATGGTGTTCACTCCTTTTCTTTTCTTTTTCTTTTTTTTTTTAAATCCTCCCCCATGTGTCCTTTACTTTTCCGACCCCGAACCCCTTAAGCACTTACCCCTTCCCTTGCCTTTGTTTTTTTTTGTTTTTTTTTTTTGTTCCTGCCCGGCGTGGGCTTGGCAGCCAACTGCCCACATCTGCTACTAGGGTGACCGCCCGTGCAAACCAAGCATGAGTGCCGGAATTTGCAATCAGGAAACAGACACGTTCCTCTATTGTATCTCCAGCATATGTCCTTTCCACCTCTGACCTTCCTATACTCCTTACCCTCACCCGCTCCCCCTGTGTCTACCCCCACTCCTGCCCCTCCCATGGCTCTACCCATGGCTGTCCCTTTGTTGGTCATCTGAGTAAGCCATAAATTGATATCTTGTGTGCCCCAACTCATGAATTTATTACCCGCCATTTTTTCCCTAAACTTCTCGTCATAGTTGAGCCAAGCCCAACCTTCGTAATCCTTGTAAGCTCCCAGTATGCTATCGCAATAAGCCAACAGCGCCCCATGCAACTCTGGCTGGTAGTGTCCTATCACGCTAGCCAATCGCAAAAACCCTCTCATCCAGTTAAGGATATTCTTGGCGATAGACCTGCCCATCTCTCCTCCCCCTGACTTCTTACTACTCTTTTTCTTCTTCCTGCGGTTACCCCGCCTTCCCGCAAGCAGTTGAAAGATATTAACGTATCTCCGTTTTCGGATTTTCCTACGCAAGTGACTAGGGACTCCTTCCCATAACTCGGACAGTGATGCCAAGGCTGGATGCCCCATGTCCTGTTCTGGTCCCAGATCACTGCGCCTCCTTTCCCTTCTAGCTACACTCGAATCTGACGAAGTCTCTGACGACGTGCTGCTGCACATGCTCTCACTGGACATGGATTCCCGCCCTCTTTTTCCTTTTCTCTGGTATGCCTCTGTGATCTTCTCAGATCCCGTCTTACCAGCGTCAGGGAGCACCATTCTTGGTCCTGCGATGTCTCTCATCCCTCCCGACAACCTTTCGTCTGTCTGCCTCTCACACCGACAGCACACACCTTCTGACCTCTCCCTGGGACCCCTCTCTCCGCCGCTCACTGCCGGGGACCCGGCTGTAGCACCTGTAGACACAAAAGCACTGGCCACAGCATACGAATACACTGCCCCCTCGATATTACCCCGTCTGTCTCCACCTCCCCACTCCTGGCCCAACCCCCTTTGTCCCATATCTTGACCCCAAACAACGCCCCTATGCTTCACCTGCTCCCGCCCCCCACCCTTTCGTCCCTCCGCTCCTCCTGCCTTGTATGGCCCTTTCCCCCGTTGTACCTCCCTGCTCACCGCATTCTGGGGCGGATTTTAAAAGCCCTGCTCGCGTAACCGCCCGGATTTACGCGAGCAGGGCCTTGCGCGCCTATTTTCCATAGGCCTGCCGGCGCGCGCAGAGGCCCGGGACTCGCGTAAGTCCCGGGGTTTTTTGTCGGGGCCGATCGACACGGCGTTTCGGGGGCGGGCCCAGGGGCGTGGTTGTGGTCCGGGGGTGTGGCCGCACCCTCCGGAACCACCCCCGGGTTGCGTCTCGGCGCGCCAGCAACCCACTGGCGCGCGTGGATTTACTTCTCCCTCCGGGAGGCGTAAATCCGTGGACAAAGGTAGGGGAGGGGTTTAGATAGGGCCGGGGGGGGTGGGTTAGGTAGAGGAAGGTGAGGGGAGGGCGAAAGAGAGTTCCCTCCGAGGCCGCTCCGATTTTGGAGCGGCCTCGGAGGGAACGGAGGCAGGCTGCGCGGCTCGGCGCGCACCGGCTGCCCAAAATCGGCAGCCTTGCGCGCGCCAATCCAGGATTTTATAAGATACGCGCGTATCTTATAAAATCCAGCGTACTTTTGTTTGCGCCTGGTGCGCCAACAAAAGTACGCAAACGCGCGGTTTTTTAAAATCTACCCCTTTGCGTCCTCGACGTCCTCGCCTGGCTCTGACTCCTGACCCTGAATTGCCACGTTCTCCAGGCTCGTGCCGTTCCCTCTTGCGCCGCCTGCCACTCTCCTCCTCCCTCTCGCCTCTCCCGCCGGCCGCGGGCTGGCCAAATGCTCGTCTGATCTCCGTCATTGCGGGCTGCAGAAGGCCATTCCACGACGCCCGGCTCCTCTCCGCCCAGCCTGTCCCATCCTTCGATGGAATTCCTCGCCACGGAGGGCCTCCAAGTTATGGCTCCTGTGCTTGACCAACGCCGCTCGGCCTCTGCTAGCCTCCGTCGGTTTGGTGGCTCTCGCTGCGCGGCTGTAGCCTCGTGCGAGCACTGTCTCCCTCGGGCGGGCAGGGGATTCGATGTCTGATCCGGACGCAAGGATAGACAACTCCCCCTCTCCTCCCTGCCCCGGGCCGCCGCTCTTCGTCATCATACTCTCCTGACCCTCTACCTCGGCTTCCAGACCGCTCTCACCTGAACTATGGTCTTTCCTCGCACCCCCATTGGCCTCCATGCCGCGCACTCGACTGCGTCTCCAACCCCTCTGAGCCGATCATGACGCCTCCCCCTGTTTTGTCTGCTGCTTTTCCTCCACCTCTGCGGCCCCTCTCACCACCTCTCCTCATGTTCGAACTATCCCGCCACACTTATCTAGCTCTGGCAAGACAACGCAGCTCGTTCTCTCCTCTTCGCAGCTCCCGCTCTAACTGCTGCTTGCCCTCTTCTGCAACTTAGTCTTATCCAATCCCTGTTCTGACTTTGAATCTGACTCCTCCCTATTCTTTTCCCGCACTTTCCATTCCTTCCCATTACCCCTACCCCTACTCTCTCTGAACCTGCTTGTCTCGCACGGTTGCCCCCATGTTAATGTCGCGGCGCAGTAAACCTTTGCCACTTGTCTCTTATTCTGTATTTAGTGATCTGTCTACTCTGCAGGTGATCGAGCTTTAAATCACAAGAGGCCAGACACTGCTTGGAGTACAACACTGGAGAAATAGAAAAAGAAATGCATTTCCTCCTGTATTGTGCTAAATATAAAATATCAGATACACATTCCAGAAACTGACATTCCAATCTATACATTCAAAATAAAATGCTTTTTTTTTTCTATCTTTATTGGTAAGCATTTTATTTTTCTGATTGTGTTGATCCCACTCTGTCATTTTTCTCCTAACTCCTTTTCCAGGGTCTCTTCTATTTTTTCTCTCCTTTAGTTTCTCCCCTACATCTCCAAAAACAGGCCGATTAAAAAAAAAAGAAACTGTGGGAGAGCCGGCCCTCCGAGGCGAGCGCCCGCTCTCCTGACGCACACCCAGGTACCTCTCGGCGCACGATTCAGTATTTAAATTAGTGCCGGTGCTAATAAGGAGGCGCTAGGGATACTAGCGCATCCCTAGCGCCTCCTTCTTGGCAGAAGCAGCAGCTGTCAGCGGGTCTGACAACCAATGCTTAATTTTACCGGCATTGGTTGTCGAACCCACTGACCGCCACGAGTTCGGAAAACGGACGCTGGCAAAATTGAACGTTAGTTTTCCGGGCCGCGGGCAGATTTAAAAAAAAATTTTGTGGCCTCCAACTTAATATCGCTATGATATTAAGTCTGAGGTTGTACAGAAAAGCAGTTTTTCCTGCTTTTCTGTACACTTGCCCGGTGCTGTCTGAAATTAACGCCTGCCTTTGGGCAGGCGTTAATTTCTGAGAGTAAAATGTGCGGCTTGGCCGCACATTTTACTTTCTATATTTCGGGTGACTAACTAATAGGCTCATCAACATACATTTGCATGTAGGCAGAGGATTACTAAATAGGGTGACTAACTAATAGGCTCATCAACATGCATTTGCATTACCCCTTATATTACCCCCCGAAACTAGTTTCGGGGGGTAATATAAGGGATAATAATAGAGCATCAAAAATGCGCGGCCAAACAGGGGCTAAACTGTGCACTCAGCCGAGCGCACCGTTCTATATCGGCCTGATTGATCTTCCCTTTCACAACTTTTCTCCATTTTTTCTTCTTTGCCTCTGTCCATTCAGAGCTAATTTCACCACTCATCTGCCTATCAGCTTTCCATTACTCACCTCTTCCATTGTTGGGAATCCTGGCTACAGAGCGCTGCAGCCGGGTCCCCCCCTACTTCATCCGACAGACGCCAGGTCTCAGTCTTCTTCTGGAGTCCTGCCGGGCAGACCGTGCCGGGCATCTGCTGCGGCTTTCTCCCCCACGAGGGAGACGCCGTCAGCTGCTTCCTGGGCTCCTTCCCCTTAGGCACGCGCAGCCTAGCTGGGATTTAAAGGGGCCGCGGCAGGAAACCTCTGCCTGGCCCCCAATGATGACATCACTGGCTGGGGCTATTTAAGCCCACTTCCTGCTTCTCTTCCTTACCTTGGCAACAGGTCAGCTCGAGAGAGTAGCTAGTTGCTTGTTCCAGTCTCCGTTCTGTGTTCCAGCTTGTTCCAGTGCCTTTTCCAGAGTTCCTGTGTTCCTGCTCCTGTGGTTCCGTTCCTCCTGCAGTTCCTGTCTTCGGTTGTCTCCTCGGCTCTGACTTCGGCTTGGTATCCTGAATCTCCTGTCTTCTGCCCGTCCTGACCTCTGGTGTGTTCTCTGGTTCCTGCTTGTCTTCTGCCTGCCCCGACTTCTGGCCTGGTTTACCGTGTTGCACCACTGCTGTCCACCTCAACTCCTGGACCGTTGCTGTTCTTCTGGATCTCTGCCAGCCCTGACTCGGACCGACTACTGGACTCTCCCTGCCAGGAGACCTTCGCCTAAGTCCTGCCGGCCCTGGCACCCAAGGGCTCAACCTGCGGGGAATGAGGGCTGGTAAAGGTGAAGCTCCAGTCTGGTCTGGTCCTGCACCGCCTCCTGCTAAGAGTATCTCTAGAGGGCCTTCCCTCGGATCCATCTGCTCTCAAGCCGGCTCAAGGGTCTACAGTTTCAACAGCCATCCTCTTTCCCCTTTATCTCAGTTTCCCTAGCCTTTCCCCTCATTCTGTTCTATCATCTGTACCCACCTCTGCCCCAGCCCTCATCTATGTTCCTGTCTCTCATCTCTCTATCCTAAGCAACTTCCCTTTTAGTAATCCTTTGCCTACAGCCTGCCTGAATGCAGAGTTAGGAGAAATTACTATTTACCTGATAATTTCCTTTCCTCTGAGGGCAGGCCAGTCCCCGACCCGCACTCGGCTGCTGTACTTTTACCTTTGGTTCGCCTTTTCCGTGCAGACATTGCAGAGTGTTATTCCTGCTATTTGTTTCAAGATTAGTAAGTGGCTTATACAGCCCTTCAGTTTAGTGATTAAATTTATTCTTTTGGCTGAGCTCAGTGTTCCCTATTGGTTGCAAACTGAATGGTGGATTGTTAATAATCATATTCCAGTTTAATCAGTTTGTCCACAGTTTGAATTTTCCAGAGGATTCTGGCAGGCTATTGTTGGGGCAAGACTATATATCCATGATGTCAGCTTCTTACTCCTTCATCTGCTGGCAGAGGTGCATAACCCACTGGTGGGGATTGGCCTGTCTTCATTAAAGGAAAGAAAATTATCAGGTAAGTAGTAATTTCTCCTTCTCCCCCTCCACAATCCCCAAGACCGCATATTCCTCTTGAATCCCCATATGCCCCTACCTCTCAGTGTTTGTCTGGTTTTCTCCTTCACCTCCCCCCATTCTGTGATCCTATGCTAGGACTCGGTGCATGTAATGCTACAAGGCTTCTAGCAGCTGGCGCCGCTTCTTCGCTTTCAACAAAGTTAAATGATTTTTTTATTTCAACCATACCATGCACTGTATCTGTGAAGCCTGGCACAGTTCAAACTGAAAATTATTGAACTATACAGGGGGGGGGGGGGATGCTGCTGCTAAAGGACTTGAGACCTTGTGATGAACTATCCTCTGGCTCCTCTTCAACAAGCCCCTGAATTTCCTGAAAGTCCAGTGGTCCGCAACACTGACTGTCTCTTGCTGCTCTACCACTTAGGTTGACTTGGTTGTTGTGGGCAGTGCAGCAGCTTGCTCCAGTGCATCTTCCATTTTTCCATGATGCTGCCACCCACCCCCCCCCCCCCCCCCCCGGTACAACCCATGCAATTGCTTGGATTGCACACCTGGTTGTGCCAGGCCTGAGAATGGATTCAACTAAATACACCGGTATACAAATTTTTAGAAGTCGTCTGCTTCAGTGATTAAAATGTACCATTTATTATTGATATTGATGTGCTGAATTCAAATATAACAAACCAGCTGATTGACTACTGTTTCCATTATATTTAAGTTTTTACATTTTACATCTGTCTGTTTCATAGATAGTTTTAATTATAAATTGTAAACTTAGGTCTTTTGTGTATTTATGGTTGCATAATATTTCACCTGTTGTGTTTATGTGCCCCCCGAAAACCTGGCCGAAGTACCCACTGCGCACACCGAGCCTATGTTGAGTAGGCTTGGCGGTGCGCACAAGCCCCAGGACGGGGGGGGGGGGGGGGGTCGCGGCGGCGCGTCATTTGGGGCAGGGCCGCGGGCGTGGTACATCGAGATTGGTACATCGAGGCTCGGAGACCAGAAGGGGGAAGGGAATCCCTCACTTTTTTTTTTCTTTGTTTTACTCTTTATCTGAGCTCAGCCCGTCCCGGCCAAGTATAGAGTTGGTCGCCAGTTGTGGGGGGAAAGGGCAAAGGCCTTCACTGCTGCACTCCCGCTTCCAAAGGAGCTGGGAGAGTCATGGCAGCTTGGGTTGAGCAGCTATTTGCTAGGCCCCACTCTCAGGCTTTGCTCAGGTGCTGCATGGTAGGCTGCTGCAGCATTCGCACACTGTTCTACGTGCAAGTCTGCCCAAAAATAGTTTCCTAGCGTGTAGCAGATAGACTCAGGACCAATGGGTATAGTGTGCTCCTGATAGCAGTTGGAGCCGGAGTCAGATTTCAATCTGACGTCAGCACAACATATACCCATGCACGAGGCTTTGCTCTCCAGTTTTTTTCCGTCTCTATAGCAGTTCGGGACTTCACACACTCTTGCACAGCGTTAGAAAACCAAACTCCAAATTTAAACAAGAAACAAAGAAAAACTTACCTCCAAAACGAGCCCCGTTCTCCTGCGGTGATACCTAAGGGTCCCTCCCCCAGTCGAGATTTCCTGAGGTGATTTCCGAGATCCCTCAGAAGTAAGCCTCGGTCCCGGTGTGGACTTAACCCCTGGGAAAGGGAACGGCTAAGAACCTCGATCCGGTGACCGACCTGGCTTGGACGTAGCCCCCTGGAAAGGGAGCAGCTGAGAGGCAGTGGGTGCAGAACCGAGCATGGCGGTGAAGATAATTCCCTCTCCCCCCGCAGTTTGAGACCACCCGGCAGAGGACCAGGAAGCGCCAAGACAAGGTAAGGTAGAAAACTTTCTCTAAGTCTCCGAGGCTCGGACAGCCGCACAGATCGTCCCTCCGGGGTCTGTACATTCGGGTTGAGCAGCCCAGTCCGGGCTAGACCCCGAACCGGCAAGAGGGTCCTACCACGTGGAGACTCCCTGGGGGGGCCGCCATCTTACAGCATGGTCGCCAGCACCTTCCCCCCCCCCAGGTCGCCGCATCGTCCGCACAACTGAGCCGTGCACACAGCGGCCAGCCGGGCGCACAAAGTACTTGTGTGATAATAGCGGCGTGCATATCTACGCTGTGTGCACAGCAGCGTGCGCATCTACGCCGTGTGCACAGTGGCACACACATCAGGACCGGGCGCAGAACTTAGGCCCACCCGCGCATCCTCCCGTTCCTATGCGCACAACGTAGGCGCACCCGAAACACATAACCAGGCCTCCTGGCACGCGCACCTGTAGAGGATACACGAGCAAATCATGGCACCGCCGTCCAAGACAGCTAAAGGTCCAGTCCTCTGCCTGGCATGCCACCTGAAAGCGGCGCAGCCCGTGGTGACCTCCGCCCTGTGTCTGCTATGCGAAGAAGCTCGGGGGGGAGCCGAGACAAGGTCCCTCTAAGCCTCTAGAGGACTCCGGATCCACCAGCGAGACTACCCCGGACCTCTCTATTCCCGACTCAGCCCTTCCACAGTGAGGGCCCTCGGGGAGCACCGTTGGACCCAATGCAGTCCCAGGCAATTTCACCTGGATGGGATTCTTTGCTGAGCTGCAATCCTACATCCACGCACAGACAGGGCCACCAATGGCACAACCACAACCCCCGCCAGTGGTCCAGAACCTCCCAGGCCCTTTCCGTCCTCCACCAGATGAGCCTCCCCTGGACAAATACCTCCCCTTAGGGGACACAGATGATTTGGAGGAGGAATCAGAACCCCTGGAAGAGGGGGAACTCCCCCCAGGAACGGAACCGTATCGCACCATGATGCGCTTCTTCCCAATAGACGAATTATCAGATCTCGAAGCCACGAGTCTGAAGGCATTGGCCATCCCGGACACATGCAACACAGCAGAGTCCAAGGCGAGCCCCTTCCTGGCTGGGCTCCGCCAGACCTCTCGCCATTTCCCTATGCTACAGGCCGTACAACAACTGATCAACCTGGAATGGGACGCTCCAGAGGCCACCTTTAAGGGAGGTCGAGCCCTAGAAGCTCTCTACCCCTTGTACCCGCGACGAAGGAACTCCTGAGGTTTCCCAAGGTCGATGCCCTGGTCTGCGCCACCATAAAGTGCACTACCATACCAGTCGAGGGAGGAGCTTCACTCAAGGATGCCAATGACAGACGGCAGGAATCCATCCTCAAGCAGTCATACAATGTATCAGCTATGACCTTACAGATCGCTGCCTGCTGCGCTGTGGTATCACGCGCCTGCCTGGCTATGGCCAGGGATGCAACTACGCCAATCGAGGCATTAGACCCAGCAATATCATTCCTCACGGATGCGACCTCAGACCTGGTACGCACCTCAGCCAGGAGCCTCTCGTCCATAGTGGCAGCCAGAAGACAGCTCTGGCTCCGAAGCTGGTCAGCTGACGCGACCTCTAAGACGAGGCTCATGAGAATGCCCTTTAGAGGAACACTCCTATTCGGAAGCGACCTGGACAAATTAGCCAACAAATGGGGTGAGTCCCCTGTACCCCATCTACCGGAGGACAGGAACAAGAGGAACCAACGCCCCTCTCCCCGGGCACCGAAAGGCAGAGGATCCCAGCGTTATAGACCATATAACCGGCAAGGGGCAATCCTTTCGGAACAGACACAACAAAAGAGGAGCCGGCTCGGGAGCAGGCCCCAGCCGCAACACGCAATGAGAATCAGCAGACCCATCTACAGGAAAAGATCATAGGGGGCAGGCTTGCCCTATTCTACCAAAGATGGGTCGAAATAACGTCGGACAATTGGGTCCTGTCCATCATCCGAGAGGGATACTACCTGGACTTCCACAGCATCCCCCCCCAGATAAGTTTGTGATTTCTCCATGCCACGACCCCTTCAAGAGGAAGGCAGTAGAAACCACAGTATCAAAACTACTCACCCTAAAGGCAACAACATCGGTACCCACGCACCAACAAAATTCTGGGCACTATTCCATCTACTTCGTGCCCTAGAAAGAGGGAACATTCCGGCCCATACTGGACCTCAAGACCGTCAATCGCTACCTGAAGGTACCCCACTTCCACATGGAAACCCTGCGTTCGGTCATAAAGGCTGTACAACCGGGAGAATTCCTGACCTCCCTGGATCTGTCAGAAGCCTATCTCCACATACCGATCCATCGCCTCCATCAGCGTTTCCTACGCTTCGCGATATTGGGCCATAACTACCAGTTCCAGGCCCTACCATTCAAGCTAGTTATGGCTCCTCGAACGTTCACCAAGATCATGGTGATAGTAGCGGCGACACTGAGGAAAGAAGGGATCCTCGTGCACCAATACCCAGACGATTGGCTGATCAGAGCGAAATCGCCAGAGGAAAGCCATCAAGCAACCACCAGAGTCATGGAACTACTGCAGAACCTCAGGTGGGTCATCAACACACCCAAGAGCCACCTGCAGCCTTCCCAATCCCTAGAGTATCTGGGAGTCCGGTTCGACACCAAATGGAACAAAGTCACCCTTCCCCCTACAAGGAGAAGGAGATTGATGAAACAACTATAACCATTGTTGAACTCCACTCTCCCCACAGCATGATGTATGACTAACGACTGTGAGGACGTCAGTTCTGGTAAAAAAATGACTTAAATTTATTGAAGAAATGGAGGTTATGAAAATCTTCGAATTGTTACAATAAAGATTTTCAAGTGAGCGTTTCCTTGTGAAGGATTGGAGTTGGTAAGATCACGGATTATTTCCGGAGGATAAGAGTTGAAGAAATATTATTGAGATTATAATTGGACCAGATAGAAGATATGAAACCCAAATGAGATGAATATAATTCTTGAGATAAAGACAGAAGAATTTAGAAGCAAGAGGGAAGATATAAAATAAAGGATTAAAATATAAATGAAAATGTCAGAATTTGAATGTATAAAATGTAATTGGAATCACAATGCTTACATGTATTGATATGTGTTATATGTTGTTTTAACTTGGTATGAATGATGGATGTGTGAGTAATGTATTGGTGAGTCAGATTTTAATTGTCTAGATGTTTACATACATTTGGTTTGAATAAACATATATATATATATATATTGTAAAAGTAGTAGTTTCTCTGAGTGTATTGTGGTTTAATGAATAGAGAATTTTTTTATTAAATCCCTTTGACTGTAATAGCTTGCCATATTCGGGCATCTCAGCCTGGCATCCCCTCTAACTTGTGTCAGTGCTTCTTGGAAGAATTATCTTTGTCTGATTTTGCTGCATCCAGCCCTTCTCAACATGATGCGGGAATGGGACCAGAGGGGGACCTGTCATTAGGCTGAGGAGTCTTGACAACATACACCACACTGCTTGCCTCTTCTGTGCAGAACTGCAGGGAGACACCATGATATCGTCCCGAATGAACATTGAGAAACTCCAGAGCATAGCCATCTATGATAAACTCCAGAACCCACTGAACTGCGTGATCTCGACCCTTCTCTGATTAAAAAAAAAAAAAAAGTGAACCCCCACCACCACCACCACCATCTTCTGTTTCCAGGGGTGGGTTGGCACACCTACATTGAAAGGTTTGAGAGGCACCGCCACTCAAGCCTGCACCCCATCTAGGCTGCCTGGGATGAAAGGAGTGAGACCTACCCAAAAGTCAAGTCATCTGTAGGGTCTAAAGTGTTTGAAACCCGTAGGACGATCTCTCATGCTGAAGGTGTGCAGCCCCTGCTTCTTATCCTCTGGTAATCAAGGAACCTGTGACTCACCCCACTTATTGTCCATTTTTACCAGCTCACTCCCAAAGAAGAGTGATCCTTTAAAGGGCAATTTTGTACTAACAGACTTTGAAATTGTATCAGCCGACCAATTGTTAAGCCATAGCTGATTCCTGGCTCTTATTATCGAAGCCACCCCTCTGGCAGAAGTGCGGACCAGATCGCAGCCCGCATCTGCCAAAAAGGTGACTGCTGGTTCCATCACTGCCCTGGAATTCACACCAGATTCATCGACTTCCTGAGTGAGAAGTAAACAAATGGGGCGCTGAAGGAGGGAGAGAGTCCCTTTTAACTTTACCTGAGGGTGAGGGCGGCCGGCCCGGAGTACCGAGGTGAGGCTACCCGGCCCCGACGACGACGCTGGAAACCCTGCCCACCCGTGACGTCATCGGGGCGGGACGCTGAGCCCATAAGAACGGCTCAGCAGCAGCGCTTGTCGTCGCCAGCGCTTGTGCTAAGGCGCACGGCTTAGTGCGGCTTTGTGTCGGAATTGTGAGGAATTTGAAGGGAACTGCTTTATCTTCTTAATTGTAAGTACTCTCTAATTTACTCCTTCAAACCCAATAAGGAGCCAAGAATAACTGGTAATCCAAGTGGGAGTTCAATAAGGTCCTGAGTTATTTTGTTTGAAAGAATGCCCCATTCAGTAAGGAAAAGAAGAGCCAAGGAAAGAACTGAGCCTGTCAGTAACCCTGGTACCTCAATAAAAGGACCTATGGACACCCACGTGCAACGTACATTAAGATCGGATGTGGCGCAGGTGGGAGAACCTCTAGATTTCATGTCTGAGGTTTCCCCATCGGACCTATCAACATCTTTATCCCCGATCCAAAGGGAACCACCTGTAAATGTAGTAGCACAAGTTAATCCTGTTATAGCAGTGGTTCTCAACCCTGTCCTGGGGACCCCCCCAGCCAGTCGGGTTTTCATGATATCCACAATGAATATGCATGAGAGAAAATTTGCATACACTGCCTCCATAACATGCAAATTTTCTCTCATGCATATTCATTTTGGATATCATGAAAACCCGACTGGCTGGGGGGGTCCCCAGGACAGGGTTGAGAACCACTGTGTTATAGAAAAAGTGAATAATTTACAGACAAAGATAATAAATATGGAATTGAGAAAAGATAACTAAATAAAAGATTTAGATAAAATTAGACAATACAAAATTGGTACAAGATGCAATGATAAAAGAAAATCAAATATTGCAAATGAAATAGGAAAATTTAGAAAATGTGAATAGGAAAAGAAATCTTCGTTTTGTTAATTTTCCAATGTTATCATATTTATCACCTAAAGAAATATTTAAAAAATATTTGCTTGAGGTCCTTAAAGTACCAGAGAATTCAATACCACCATTAGCAAAAATGTATTATATTCCAAGGTATAAAAGGGGAATTCAAAAGGAAGAGCGGGAGGGAAAACAGGTTATGGATAAATTAGAAACTAGTTTAGATGTTTCAAAAATTTTGGAAACATCTGATAGTGATATGGTACAGAGTGCTACATTATTAATCACCTTTGTGTTTGAGTCAGACCGTGATTGGGTGTTTCGTTTATTCTTTAAACATAGGATGGAACCATTTCTGTCATTAGCTATAAGAGTCTACCCTGATTTTTCTAAATCAACACAAAAGAGGAGAAGGCAATTCCTTTCACTTAGGGCAAAGGTTCTCCAAATAGGGGCAACTTATTGTCTTAAGTATCCATGTAAATGTTCTGTAGGATACTTTGTGTTGTACACGCCTCCTCAATTGTTAATTTTTTTGAGTGATAAAACACAAGTAGTGGATACTGAGTTGGAGACTTCATAGTTATCATATGTTCAGTGAGCCCTAATAATAATATGAAATAGTACGATGCAAGGAATACTATTGAAATAAGAATGTTTCTTTTTGAATCATGTTTAAGATTGGCTTCTTATAATTGAGGACTGAATTATAGCATTGTGGATGTATTATTTGGTAATTAAGTGAATTTATGTTTTCTTTTACATGCTGTCTTTTCCTAATCAAGATTGTTCTTGTATTATGTTAAAATTGAATAAATTAAAAAAAAAAAAAAGAAGTAAACAAATGCAAGCCATTAGAGAGCAACAAGAGGTTATCTGCAAATTCATTGCCATTGCCTCAAAGACCTGTTTAAGAATAGCCTCAATTCTCCTATCTTGCACATCCTTCAATGCTCTTCCCCCTTCTACAGGGATAGTCATCCGCTTACTGATGGCACACACAAGCACATCCTCTTTTGGAAAGCGCAACTGCTCTCTCGCACCTGGATCCAGGGGGTACAGTCCTTCCAAGGCTCATCCCTGTTGTGAACTTGGACCACAGGGGTCCGCGGTCGGCTCCCCAACTCACCTCCTGCTCTTCCCAGCTGGTTGCAGCATCCTCTATCCTGCTCCGGGCCTTAGCTGGGCCTTCTCACGGCACTCCCTTGCTGCAGACTCTGCCCCTTAGGTGCGCGTGAGCGCAGGAGCTCCAGATTTAAAGGGGCCATGGCGGGAAACCTCGGCCCGGCCCCAGAGATGACGTCAGATGCTCTAGGGTATTTAAACCCAGCTAAGAGCACAGCTCCTTGCCTTGGCAACAGGTCGACTCCGAGTTACTAGTTGCTGTTCCTGCTCCACTCCAGCTTGTTCCTGATTCCTGCTCCGTTCCAGCCTGTTCCTGCTCCGTCCCTGCTTGTTCCTGTTTCCTGTTCTGTTCCTGCCTCCGTCCTCCGGTTCCTGATCCTGCTTCAGCTTGACTCCCTGGCTCCTGACTTCGGCTTGTCTTCTGGTATTCCTTCTCTGCTGCCCATCTTGATCTCTGGCTTGTATCTGGTCTCCGCTGTCTGCTGCCTGCCTCGACTTCCGGTCCGCCTCCTCGTCTTGCTCCTCTGCTGCCTACCATGATCTCCGGACTGACATAGTCTTCTCTGCTTTTCTGCCTGCCTCGACTCGGACCGTCCACCGGATTCCTCTTCACCAGGAGACCTCCGCCTAAGTCCTGCCGGCCCCGGCACCCAAGGGCGCAACCTGCGGGAAACGAGGGTTGGTATAGGTGAAGGTTCTGTCTGGTCTCCTGGCCCTGGTCTGCCTCCCGGCTATGAATTCCACTGTGAGCCTTCCTTCAGCGGATCTACTACTCTAGCCAGATCCAGGGTGTGCGATGACTTGGAAGATAGTTCCTGAATGCAGTTTTGTTGGAGAAGTGTTCACTTCCTTCAGAAGATGATGTTTGTGTACTGCACGATGTTTCTGTGGAACTAAGTGCAGTAGGTTTGGTATCTCTGTAAAATGGAGAGAATACCCTTCTTTTATTATTTCTAGAACCCATCCATCTGTGATGGAGGACTATGCTGGGAGGAATGATGTTAAGCGTCCTTCTACTGCCAATGTCCAAGCCGGTAGCGAAGTTATTTTTAAAAAGACTGTTGAGGTTTTGCCTGTTGGGAATCCGATTGTGTTCGGTTTTGCCCTAGGTGTACAGCATGCACCCTGTAGCTGGAAGGGCTGTTGTCATGATTGTTGGTAGTGCTGAGGCCTATAATATGAGTAAGACTTGTAGCTGCGTTGGTAAGTAGGCTTTCTATAGGTAGGGTATTGCTTTCGGAATGACCCCTGTGGGTGTGGAGATATTAAAGATAATACCACCGTTTTTTGTTCTTTTAGTTTGGTTAGTGTCAGTGAATCTATCACCAAACAGATTGTCTGATCGACATGGAAGGTTTGCTAGTTTATCATGGACATGGTCCCTGCTTGCGCTAGAATGAAGCCATGCTAAACATCTTGCGGCTACTGCATTAGCTGATGTCTTAGAAGATATATTGAATCCATCATAAATGGAGCGTAACAAATGGTGCAAACCTTCTTCCATATTGTGGAATTCCACTGGAAGGGTGGAATCTGTGGAGACTGGAATTAGATATGGTTTCAGATTTTGTAAACTGTCAAAAAGGTACTGCGCAATAAAGAATCGGTGGTTGTGAATTTTGGTATTAACCATACTGGACTGATTAGAACACCTCGCAAAGTCGTCCAATAACTTGGCATCCTTGGATGGTGGTGTATTGGCGTGTATTCTAGCCTTTTTCGCCTTTTGCATTGCCGATTCCACAACAACTGATTGGTGCGGCAATTGAACAGCTGCATAATATGGAGAATCCCTCATGCGATATTTAAGATCTATTTTTCGGGAAGTGGCTGGAGTGGTGAGGGGTGAGTCCCATAACTTTTCCATGAGGGCATTGAGTACCTGATGTTGAGGCAGTGCAACACGTTCACTTGGGGAATCGAAGATTTTCAAAATTCCCATCATTTCTTGTCTAGGGTCAGTGAGTTTCTTTGTCTTACCATTTAAAAGGAGACCAACTCTATGAATTGCGAGTAAGTTAAATCCTCAGGCAGGGATACTGGTTCGGGTGGAACCTCTGCTGGGTCAGAGGGGTATCCTGTGGAAGAGTCATCAGAGGAGGACTCTTCCACAGGATACCCTATAGGTATTGACAGTTGATACTCTATAGGTGTTGACAGTTGTACCGGTTGGTCCTTCGGTGAAGGGCCTGGGATATTTGGATCTTCCAGGATAGCTGGAGTTTCCACTGGAAGAAGTGTAGAGGGCGGTTTTTGAGGTTGTGTTTGTTGCTCCCTCGAGCTTAAAAATTGGGGTAGAATGTCAGTAATTTGAGTCATAGCTTGCGAAGCTAAGGTGGATGTTGATGGTATTGCATGAAGAGGATTGCTTGGCGATGGTAGCGCAGGCGGTACCTGAGGCATTGGTGGGCTGCCAGGGGTGGATGAAGGACTATCTGATAGATGGGAAGGAGACGTGTCCCTTCTGGGTCGATTATGAGCAATGGCGATGGGTCCCTAGGCCTTTTATGTCCAGATATGTGTTTTTTAGGTGTAGGGTGTCTTATTTGTGTCGATGGCTTATGTTTTTGCGTCGGATGTGTCGATTGATGTGCACTCTGAGACTGTGCATCGACATGCATCGCAGTCTCGATGCGATGCATCTTACACCGTGCGTCGAGGCTTCGATGTTCCTTTGAAGTGTCGGAGCGTCGGTGCTTCGTGCTGTAATCTTTACTTTTGCTCTGGGAAGCCGTTGGCATCGGTAAGGCGTGCCGCCGCGACGCCATTGACACATCTCCCGATCCCTGCCCCTGTTTTTGAAGGGGTTTTGGGAATGGGTGTTTCTCAGTGGGGGGTTTCATCGAAGAAGCCCTTATTTTTGATGCTGACTTTTTTCTCTCTGGCCCTGGTGATGACCTTACAGAAGCCTCTGAAGGGGCATAGGAGCCAGATGGTGTTGCCTTAAGTTGCTCTATTCACACTGCACGTTGGTGCTGCGCTCTGGGAGACATGCATCCACAGTCTCTGCAACTTCCCTGATTATGATCAGGTCATAGGCAAATATAGCAGGACTGATGGCCATCAGTCACTGACATGATTTTTCCACAAGTGCAGAACTTGAATCCCGGTCGAGGCATGATAAGGAAACCAGCCTTTCTTGTGGTAAATCTTTGTTGAAAATTCTGTTTTTATCTCACAAGTGCTACTCAGAGTCTGGAGAGACAGCGCTCCGAGTGCTTTCAGTCACGTGGAAAAAAATGGATTGAGGAGCCTCAGGCAAACCAGAGAGAGTACAAGAGGGAGTGCCTAGCTGAAAGACTTTACTAGACTTAGAGAGCTCCGCCACCTAGTGGCACAGAAGACATACCCAGACAGCATGGCTAATTCATATTCTTAACTACGTGAAAAAATCAGTCACCAACTTAGGCAGGAACGTAGGGTGGTCCTGCATACTCACCCTATCATGAAAGAATTTCGTGAAAGGTGGATATATCACCAATGCCTGAAGCTCACTGACTCAGCACGCTGAAGTAACCGCAACCTGGAAAAGGAGCTTCCAGGTCAGGTACTTCAGGTCACAGGAGGTGGACCGACACCTGCCGGCTTTGAAGTATGAGGCATGGAAGAAAGGACAGGGCAAGTGCCCGATTGCTGGGGCAGAAATGCTCTGGCTTGAGCCATGTCCAGCCCGGTGCTGATGAAACTCAATCGAGGCGATGGGCTGAGATGAAACTTCAGGTAGTTGATGACAAACCCAAGAGACTGCAGTACCTGAATGGTCAAGTTCAGAAAGCGAAGTGCCCCATCCTGGGTGGCACCTTGACCAGCCAGTTGTCCAATGGAAAAATACATGCACCTCCCGAAAGCGGAGGTGCGCCCCACTACTGCCAGGAACTTGGTGAAGACCTGTGGGCCCGAGGCAAGGCCGAACGGCAACACTCTGTATTGAAAGTGCCTGCCACCCACGACAAAATTGCAGAAACTTCCTGTGACTCAGGAAGGTTTCGATGTAGGCATAGGCATCTTTCAGATCAAGGGAGCAAAGCAAATCTCCTCTTTGCAGGAGTGGGATGAGGGTTCCCAAAGAGACTATCTTGAACTTTTCTCTTTGAAGAAGTTTGTTCAAAGCTCTCAGGTCCAAAATAGGACGAAGCCCCTCTGTTCTCTCTGGTATCAGGAAATAATGACAGTAGAACCCGCTGCCCCACTAGCACAGTGGAACAGGTTCAACTGCTCCGGCCATTAAAAGAGAGGCGAGCTCTGTCAAAAGTATCTCCTGATGCGAGGACAGGCCCCAAGAAGGGCACGGGAAGGGAGTCTGTGGGGACATCCCTGAAATTTAGCTGCTACCCTTGACGAATGATTGAGAGAACCCACTGGTCCGAGGTAACTAGGGGCCAGTTGTCCACAAATAGACACAGTCTTACCCCGACTGGAGGGCAGGGCATTGAGGGTACGGCAGTTTGGCTTATACTTCCCTGCCGCTAGTCAAAGCCCAGTAGTGGGGCTCTGCTGGGGGGCTGGCTGAGGCCTAGGGGTCCGCTGCTGCTGAGAGTGGTCCCGGGAACCTTTGCGGGGCATCCGCACCCATGAGGTAGGATGATAGTATTTCCTCTGGCAATAGGACTTACTGGAGTCTTGGCACGAGGATTTCCTGACAGAGGATGGAGGGTCAGAAGTATGGGCCGAAAGATGCTGGAGGTTCTAATGGTGATCCTTCAACTGAGCCACCGCATCCCTGTCCTTATCTCTGAAGGGATTCTCGCCAGTATAGGGCAAGTCTGCGAGTTTCTCCTGGATCTCCGGCCAGAGATCTGATGCCCGGAGCCAGGCCATCCTATGAGCTCCAATGCCTGCCGCTGCCACCCTAGCCACCATCTCAAACACATTGTAGGTGGATCTCACCTCATATTTACCAGACTCTAGGTCTTGCTGAACCATCGCCAAAAAAGTAACCTGCTGCTGTTGGGGGCAGGTGCTCTGACAGTTCCTTAATTTGTTTCCACAGGTTTGTTATACTGGGTCATGGACAGCTGGTAAGAAGTAATATAGACTATTAACATAGCGCCCTGATACATCTTCCTGCCCAAGGCATCCAATGCCCTATGCTCCCGACCCAGAGGAGCAGAAGTGTGGGCGTGGGAATGCTTGGCTTTCTTGAGGGCAGACTCCACCACAACAGATTGGTGTGGGAGCTGATGCTTCTCAAACCCAAGGCTTGTTGTACCAAAGTAGACTGCATCCACCTTTCGATTAACCGGAGGAACGGAAATGGGATGTTCCCAGATCCTAAGGAGTAACTCCTTAAATATATCATGGACTGGAAAAGCCACTTCT
This sequence comes from Rhinatrema bivittatum, assembly GCF_901001135.1. Classification (NCBI taxonomy): domain Eukaryota; kingdom Metazoa; phylum Chordata; class Amphibia; order Gymnophiona; family Rhinatrematidae; genus Rhinatrema; species Rhinatrema bivittatum. The sequence goes on along the minus strand of NC_042620.1, from coordinate 174,804,437 downwards.
TCCTTTGGGGGCATCCACAAACTGAAGGACTTCTAGCATCTTATGATGGGCGTTCTCCTCTATCAAGAGTTGGAAAGAGATAGTCTCAGCTATCACCTGGACAAAGCCCATATAGGCAAGGTCCTCCAGCAGGCACCTACATCTCTCGTTGGCAGGAGACAGGTCTGATGGAAAGTCCCCTGAGGCATCTGTATAAGACTTGGAGGTATCGTCCCCCCCACAGGTCATGTGGAGCATCCTCCTCATTAAGGTCCCCTGGGGGCCGTAATGGAGAGTTCCTGCCCAGGCCTCTCAGCTTGGGCACTGAGGGCATCGAAGGCCCCGATGGCATCGGGGACATTGAGCCTGATGGCCCAGGAACCAGATCAGGAAATATCAGTCGCGGGAACAGCAGTCCAGAAGGCACCGTCAGCCGCATCAACTCTTCTTCCTTGGAAGAACCCACGATGGGAATTGTTCCAGAAGGAGGCAGCATTGGTGGCCGCTGGGGAATTGATGGGCCCCCGGGCACCGGCTGCATCAGTAGTTCGCCCAGAAGGACGTCAAGACGCTCTAGCAGGGGCACCAACATAGAAGGCTCTGGCTCAGACACTGGCGTGGGGGCTGGGGAAGCCGGTGGTTCGATGCCTTGCAGGGCTCGGAGCACCGCCAGATGTACCGTGATCCAGCTCCTCCTGAAAACCAGAAGACAGATTGAGGAGAAGTTGGAGAAAGCATCACCAGAACTCCCTCAGAGCCCATCACCGGCATCAGTGGGGAACGCCTGGGACTCCCAGGGCTGATGGAAGTTGATGCCTCCTCCCCACGGGGTCGCTTCGGTGGCATCACGGCAGCCACTGGTGCCGAACAGAGTCTGGTGCCATATGCAGATGGCGACTTCCCTCTGTGCTCGGCCCAATCTTTCCCTGGTGCCGAGGTGGATGGAGAGGATCCCGACGTCTTGGAGTGTGACAATACCAGAGATGGCCTATCCCCTGACCCTCTCTCCCGAGATGGTCCCGATGAAGGAGTGGACATCAACAGTATGTCCAAAGGTTCCCTGTGGCCTCAGGGTGTCGATGCCCCTGATGCCGGAGTCGATGGATAGACTTTTTGGACCCAAAAATCTTCTCCATCTTATCCAGTCAGGCGCAACGGCCTTTGGGAGTCATTTCATCACAAAATCAGCAATCCCAGACGTTGTGCGACACCCCCAGGCAGAAGATGTAAACCTCATGTGGATCTGTGAAGGACATGGTCCATGGGCATTGGTGAAAACTGGACAACACCATGAAAAACAGTGAACTATTGATTACTGACAGCCACCGAGGAGTGACACACTGGGAATTGACCGCAAACCAGGTAAAACTTACTGGGACACCGACCGGGAGAAGAGGGACACTTTGAAAAGAGCAGAGCTCCACAACCACGAGGCAAACACTTCGCGGAAAAAAAGAGACTGAAGAGGGACCCCACATGGACCATGGATAGTAGCATGCTCAGTGTGCCAGTCATATGTCACCCATATGTGAGGACTAACATCTTTCTCCTAGGAGAAACTTTCTTGTGATTAGAACAATAATCTTGTTCAAGTACTTATTAGATGGCATTGGCAATCAACTACAGGTCTGTAAGGATCTGCCAATATCATTGATGGGTAGAAATGCCCTATTTAAAATGATTATTCTACTTAAACTTTTATATTGCTTGCAGATGTTGCCCTGCTGGCTAACTTTCAAGATCTGGCTCTTCTCAAAGCTATGATTGTTTCTTATGGAGAGGGAAGCAACCCAAAATTGATTATGACAAATTAGCTTGCAACAAAAATGGGGGAGGTATCAATGCTCTGAATTTTCTGTTATATAACTTGGTGTATCATATGAGTTTTGGAGGGACAAATTTAAATATGATGCATTTAATTTATTACAGGAAACCTGCAATCCATTCTCTCCACTGGGATTGATTCATTTATCACCTGTTTCTTTGCCAGGCAAACTCAAGGGAACTATATTTCTGCGGTCTATTATGGGGGCCTGAAAACACATAAGGAAAAGATTGGGAATGCCGATGGATGTTTCTGTCTTACTCCCGATCCAAAATAATCCTTGCTTTTTACTAGGGATGTGCATTCGTTTAGATCGAATTAGGAAATTTCAACAAAATTGCCTAATTCGTCCTGGTTGGGAGACCCCAAAACCCAACTAATTTTTCCCAAACTTTCAGGAAAAATTTGTTTTCGGGTTAGTGTGTGTGCTAACGTTAAAATGTTAGCTCGTGCTAACGGGGAGTTAGCGAGCACTAACCCAAAATTCGGGTCCCCCCCGAATTTCAAAGGCCTGAACCGCGGGAAATACGATTCTTCCTGCGGTGGGCCGAAAACAAAGCCCGAACCAAAATGTTTGGGCTTTGCACATTCCTACTTTTTACCAGGGACTGAAAGTAGGATTTTTGAGGACTGGAAACACTGGGGGATAGTCACATTTAGACAATTGGTAAATGAATAGACAGTAACATTTATGAGTATTTTACAGTTACAGAAGGCTTTTCATATCCCAAGGACCCATTTTTATGGGTACTTACAGATGTGGCACTATTTTCATTTGCTGGGGCTGTCTGCAAATGCACTCCAAGTGGAGCTTAATTTGGTGAATGAGATGGAGCAGATTGCACGGGGGGAAAAACTCTTGCACTAAATAGTATCAATTCAGTAAATCCAAACTGGGATCATGCTTTCTTTATTGGGCTACCTGAATATTGGCAGAGGAGAGCTTGGTGGAATTGACAGAAAAAGGAATGGGGTTAATATTTTGGGAAGCTCAGACATTACGAGTGGCAGTGCAACTTAAAGAAATGCAATTTAAAATTTTACATTATTGTCAAGTGGATAAGATACGCCTTCATAAAACGGGGTTGTTGGAATCAGATGAGTGTCCAATGCAAATTGGAAAAAGGGTCCTTTGCTCATCTTTTTCTTACATGTCATAAGAATTATTCTTTTTGGGGGAAGGTTTTCACCTTCATAAAAGAGTGTACAACTATTACATTGCCATTTCAGGGAAATGTTTTGCTATTGGGAGGAATGGATATATGGCGGTCTGTGGACTCATCACAAGAAGTCAATATGTTTTTATTTCAGTGGCTTTGCTAATGGCACACAAGTGCATACTGTCAGATTGGATTAATGAAGCTTCTCTTTTTACATTATGGAGGAAACAAATGGTTATCTTTATGCAAATGGAAAGATATGATGTGTCTCTAATGCAGCATAAAATATAGGCTGAATGTGTCTATATGGCAGTGTTTTTATGAAGCATTTTCGTAAGTGGACAAAACTGGACTTGTAGTTAGGATACTCTCCATAATGGCAGCTGAATAATACAATGGGGAACACAACAAATGTGATTCACCAAAATCGGAGGGGGGGGGGGGGTTAAGGATGGGTGTCGTGTGAAAGCAAAGTTGCTTACCTGTAATAGGTGTTATCCCAGGACAGCAGGATGTAGTCCTCACATATGGGTGACGTCACTGACGGAGCCCTATCACAGAAAACTTTCTGTCAAAGTTTCTAAAAAGCTTTGACTGGTACACTGAGTGCACTGAGCATGCCTAGCATGCCATGATCCCTGTATCCACAGGGGTCTCCCTTCAGTCTCGTTTGTAGCAAAAAGTGCAAGCGAAAAATAAAGTAAGAAACGTATGCGGACCCAACTCCACGGGGTGGCGGGTGGGTTTCGTGAGGACTACATCCTGCTGTCCTGGGATAACACCTATTACAGGTAAGCAATTTTGCTTTATCCCAGAACAAGCAGGATAATAGTCCTCACATACGGGTGATTAGCAAGCTACAGGCTGAGTCTTTTACAACAGGCGAATAGCAGAGAACTTGTGCGGAGGCACAATAATTGGGCTGCTGTTGGCAATGATGAGGCAGCCTGATATCACAGCAGGTGGTTGTGGAAGGAGTTGGGGGATCATAGTGGAAGAAAGCTTTTCAAGACAGGTTGGCCAAAGGCAGAGTCTTGACAGACTTTCATTGATAAGTAGTAGGGGGCTGCGAATGTGTGAAGATAGCTCCATGTCACAGCCTAGCAGATGTTGGCAATTGGTACCGAACGATAGTGTGGTACTGTTGTCATGGCCGTTATAGAATGTGCCTGCACTCACCCCTAGAGAGGAAGGCCTGGTACATCATAGGATAATTCGATACAGTCTGCTGGAGAGAGTCTGTTTGCCCACTGGATCTCACAGCTTGTCTTTTGTCAAAGAAGGAAAGAGTTAGGTGTAATTCCTATGGAGTGTAGTGCAGTTTAGATAGAATGCAAGTGCACTCTTACAGTCCAAGGAGTGGAAAACCCTCTCGCCCTGGTGAGAGAGAGGTGTTGAGAAAAAGTGAGCAGAGTATATTATGAGTAAGGTGAGATGCTGTGTCTACCTTAAGAAGAATATGAGAGTGATTACGTAGGACCACTTGGTCATGGAGGAACGCAGGGTCGGGTGAGTATGCAACAAGGTGTGGAACTCACTGACCCTGTTGGCAGAAGTGATGACTACGAAAGAAAGAAGTTCCCATGCTAGACTGTTAAGTGATAGGAATGTAAAGGCTCGAACGGGGAAAGTATGAGTCTTGTAAGCACTAAATGTAGGCCCCACTCCGCCCGGGACGAAACCGGGAAGTGCTGAAGAAGCACTGAAGACAACGCAAGGTAGAAATCTTCAGCATAGACTCTGGTCTCCGAGGTTCGAGGAGTCACACAGGTCGCCGGCCGGGACCTGTGCCGCCGGGTTGATCCGCCCTAGAAGGGCCAGGCCCCGGTTAGTTTCAAGGGTCCTCCCATGTGGAGACCCTCCGAGGTGGTCGCCATATTGCCCGTGTGGTCGCTGTCGCCATATTGGCTCTATTCGCCGCTCTGTCCGCCGTCTCGATCCAGGCGCACAAGGCCAGCTAGGCGCACAAAATACATGTACGCATAAAGTTACACGCACAAGGGACATATGCGCATAAAGTGCACGCACAAGGGCCACGCGCATAAGATATATGCGCCTTGCGTGCCTATCGGGCTGAGCGCATATCTGTGACTTAGACGCACATCTACGCACACAAACCGCATGCACATCTTAGACGCGCCGGAACGCATAAGGGTTTACGCGCCTATAGCCATGGCACCACCGGGAACGGAGATCAAGGCCTCTACCCAGCATGCCATATCAGAGACGCACAAAGTGAAGAGGCCAGCGCCCAGTGCAAGGAGGTCTTGGGAGATCCAGGCCAGGGCCAGTCCCACCCAGGACCAAGTACTAGCTCCTCAGTGAGTACCCCGGACCTAGCAAATTCCAGCGGGACACCCCCTCAGATGGGGACCTCTAGGGACTCAACGCCCCTTAGCTTGGACCCAGCGTCTATCTCATGGGTGGAATTCTTCAAAGGGCTACATACCTTCGTCCACATGCAGACGGAGCCACCGGCTAAACAGCCAGTCTCCACCAGAAGACTTTTATCCCTCAGGCCACGCTAGGCCTAATCAAATGTTTACACCACCCAGAAGCCCCACCTATGGGGACACGGACAACTCTGAAGAGGAAGCAGAGCCCCTAGAAGAAGGGGAACTCCCCCCGGGGATAGAGCCTCACCGAACCATGAGATGCTTCTTCACCAAGGACGAGCTCCCAGACCTGGTCACCCACAGCCTGAAGGAGCTCGCTATCCCGAGTGCAAGTGCTTCGGGGGAGCCTAAGACGAATCCCCTACTAGAGGGACTCCATCAGACCTCTCACCATTTCCCTCTCTTACAAGCCATCCAGCAGCTAAGTGCTCCAGAGTCCACATTCATAGGGGGACGAGCTATGGCAGCCATGTACCCCCTGGACCTGGCGGCCAAAGACCTTCTGACATGCCCAAAAGTGGATGCCATGGTCTGCGCAGTCTCGAAGCGCACTACTATCCCAGTGGAGGGAGGAGCAGCGCTCAAAGATGCTCAGGACTGACGTCTGGAATCCATCCTTAAACAGTCCTTTGACGTCGCCACTATGTCTCTACAAATAGCGGCCTGCTGCACCGTAGTGAAATGTGCCTGCCTATCTCAGACCAGGAGCAACACCCCTGGAGAGGCCATGGAACCAGCAGTATCATTCCTTGTGGACGCTGCCTCCGATCTGGTGCGCACAGTGGCCAGAGGAGTGTCATCAGCTGTGGCTGCCAGGAGACAACTCTGGCTCTGAAGCTGGTCGGCCGACGCATCTTCCAAAACGCGACTCACAAGAATACCCTTCAAAAGATCCCTTCTGTTCGGCAGCGAACTAGAGAAACTGGCCAACAAATGGGGCGAGTCCCCATTGCCATGCCTACCGGAGGACAGGAATAAGAGAAACCAGCGGCCCTTTCCCCAGGCCTCCAGGGGCAGAGGTTCACAACGCTTCAACCCATACAGAAGCAACTATCAAGTGCCCCGCCCTATGGGCAGGAACCAGTCCTTTTGGAACAAGCACAACAAGAGGGAACCAGCTCGGGTCCAGGCCCCAGCTGCACCCCACAATCGGGCCGATACAGTACAGTGCGCTCCGACGGAGCACACTGTTAACCTGCCATTGGACATGCGTTTTCCCATTGCCCTTATTCGGTAAGGGGCGGAAAACGCGCGTCCAACCCGCCGAACCTAATAGTGCCCTCAACATGCAAATGCATGTTGATGGCCCTATTAGGTATTCGCGCGCGATTCAGTAAGTAAAATGTGCAGCCAAGCCGCACATTTTACTTTCAGAAATTAGCGCCTACCCAAAGGTAGGTGCTAATTTCTTCGGGCACCGGGAAAGTGCACAGAAAAGCAGTAAAAACTGCTTTTCTGTGCACCCTCCAACTTAATATCATGGCGATATTAAGTCGGAGGTCCCGAAAGGTATAAAAAAGTAAAAAGAAAAAAAAATTTTTGAAGTCAGCCGGTGGCTGTCGGGTCGAAAACCGGACGCTCAATTTTGCCGGCGTCCGGTTTCCGAGCCTGTGGCTGTTAGCGGGCTTGAGAACTGACGCCGGCAAAATTGAGCGTCGGCTGTCAAACCCACTGACAGCCGCCGCTCCGGGCCAAAAGGAGGCGCTAGGGACGTGCTACTGTCCCTAGCGCCTCCTTTTGCCCGTTTCTACTGCCGGACCTAATTTAAATACTGAATCGCGCGCACAGGCAAGTGGCCTGTGCGTGGGCTCTCCCGCGGACTTTACTGAATCGGCCCGAATGAGATTCAGCCGACCCGTCCAATGGAAGAAGCCATAGGGGGCAGACTAGCCCTATTTTACCACAGATGGGTCAAGATAACTTCGGACAAGTGGGTCCTAGCCATCATTTGAGAGGGGTACTACCTGGATTTCCCAAGAACCCCTCCGGACAAGTTCGTGAAATCCCCCTGCCACGACCTCTCCAAGAGGGTGGCAGTGGAAGCTACACTGACCAGACTACTGGCCCTCGAGGCCATAACCCCAGTGCCTCCACAAGAAATTAATACTGGGCATTATTCCATTTATTTTATCATCCTCTAGAAAGAGGGAACGTTCAGGCCCATCCTGGACCTCAAGTCGGTCAACCGCTACCTGAGGATTCCCCGCTTCCGCATGGAAACCCTACGCTCTGTAATAAGGGCGATACAACCGGAAGAGTTCCTCACATCCTTGGATCTTTCGGAGGCCTACCTTCACATCCCAATTCATCAGGAGCATCAGCGCTTCTTACGCTTCAAAATCCTGGACCGTCACTACCAGTTCCGGGCACTACCCTTCGGGTTAGCCACAGCACCCCGGACATTCACCAAGATCATAGTGGTGGTGGCGGCAATACTGAGGAAGGAAGGAATCCTCATACACCCTTACCTAGACGATTGGCTGATCAGGGCGAAATCCCCAGAGGAAAGCCAACAAGCAACCAACAGAGTCAAAACTCTACTGGAGAGCCTCGGGTGGGTGGTCAACACAAACAAAAGTTGTTTGCAGCCCACACAGTCACTAGAATATCTAGGAGTCCAATTCGACACCAAAGAAGATAAGGTCAGTCTGACTCCCACAAGGAGATCAAAACTGAGGAACCGGTTACAAATCCTGCTGAGCGAACCTCGCTCCACAGCATGGGATTACCTACAAGTCCTCGGTCTGATGGCATCCACACTGGAAGTAGTTGCATGGGCGCGAGCTCCCATAAGACCCCTACAGCGCTCACTCCTATCGCGATGGAATCCACTGTCTCAGAACTACGCCGTTCGTCTATCGCTCCCAGGCAGGGTCCGGACCCAGTTACGATGGTGGCTGCAGGGCAGCCACCTGAACCAGGGGGCAAGGCTATCCTCGCCAACCTGGACCCTGCTCACCACAGACACCAGCCTACGAGGATGGGGAGCACACTGCGAGGAGCTAACTGCCCAAGCGCAGTGGAACACAGAAGAGTCGGGATGGAACATCAACCGCCTAGAAGCGCAGGCAGTCAGACTAGCCTGCCTGCGATTCGCTCACAGACTTCGAGACAAACCGGTCAGAGTATTGTCGGACAATGCCACGACAGTGGCCTACATCAACCGTCAGGGGGGAACCAGAAGCCAACAGGTGTCTCTGGAAATCGACCCTCTAATGTCATGGACGGAAGTAAACCTCCAGGAGATCTCAGCCGTCCACATCGCCGGGAAAGACAACATCACGGCAGACTACCTCAGCAGAGAAAGTCTAGACCCAGGAGAATGGAAGCTGTCACCCGCAGCTTTTCAAATGATAGTGAACCGGTGGGGGACACCAGACATGGACCTTCTGGCAAACCGATCCAACACCCAAGTACCCAGGTACTTCAGCCGCAGGCGGGAACCTCAGTCCCAGGAGATCGATGCCCTGGTACAGACCTGGCCACAGCGGACCCTATTATACGCCTTCCCGCCGTGGCCCCTATTGCGTGCAATCATCCACAAGATACAGCTACACAGGGGACTAGTATTTCTAGTGACCCCAGACTGGCCAAGAAGACCGTGGTACGCAGACATGAGAAGACTATTAGCAGAGGACCCCCCCTGCCACTACCTCCACACAGAGACCTGCTGCAACAAGGCCCGATCCTCCACGAGGATCCAACTCAATTCTCTCTTACAGCCTGGCCATTGAGAGGGCTCGCCTGAGAAAGAGCGAATACTCGGGGGCTGTAATCGACACACTACTCCGAGCATGCAAGTTCTCCACATCTTTAACGTACATAAGGATTTGGCAAGTATTCGAAGCCTGATGCGAAGACCAAGACATCATACCACACTCAATTAAAGTTCCCGTGATCCTGGAATTCCTTTAGAATGGGCTTCAGAATGGTCAATCCCTCAACTCCATCAAGGTACAGGTAGCCGCATTGTCATGCTATGGCTCCAAGAGCGAGGGCGACAGCATAGCGTCTCACCCGGACGTTTCACACTTCCTGAAAGGAGTCAAACACATCCACCCACCACTAAAGTGGCCGGTACCTCTTTGGAATCTCAACCTGGTCTTGGATTTCCTAGCAGGAGCCTCCTTCAGGCCCCTCCGAGGTCTGTCCCTCCGCCTGTTAATCTTAAAGACAGAATTCCTGCTGGCAGTTTGTTCAGCCCGCCGCATTTCGGAACTACAAGCGCTGTCCTGCCGTGAGCCGTTCCTCAGACTCACCCTGGGAACCATCCAGCTACGCACAGTCCCTTCGTTCCTTCCCAAAGTGGTGTCACACTTCCATCTTAAACAAACCATCTCGCTACCACCGCTGGTTGAGTTGAAGAATTCAGAAGAGGCTCGTAGCCTACGCCACCTCAACATCGGCAGACTCCTATCCAGATTATCTGGAAATGTCGGAGCCCGTATGAAAAACGGACCACCTATTCGTCCTTCACAGTGGGAAGAGACAAGGGGAAGCGGCCTCGCGGGCAACCATAGCCCGCTGGATCAAGGAAGTCATCAAGGCGGCCTACGTAAAAGCACGCAAGCCACCGCCTTTACAGGTCAAAGCCCATTCTACTAGAGCCCAGGCAGTGACCTGGGCAGAAACCAGAATGCTGTCACCCGCCGAGATTTGCAGGGCAGTGACAAGGTCCTCCATCCACACCTTCTCCAGATTCTACCACCTGGATGTCCAGGCTCGGGAGGACACAGCATTTGCAAGGGCAGTACTTAGTGGGTCACGGGCAGCCTCCCACCCAGTTCGGGAGTAGCTTTTATACATCCCATTGGTCCTGAGTCCATCTGCTACACGCTAGGAAATGGAGAAATTACTTACCTGATAATTTCGTTTTCCTTAGTGTAGACAGATGGACTCAGCATACCACCCTTGGCTGCCGTTACACATGGAATTTCGAATGATTCAAGGGTAAGCCATATTTTCATTCACCTGGGACACCCACCCTACCGGATGTCGATGTTTTCCGGTTGAGTATACTGGCGGTCTCCAGCTATAACCAATTCACCCAGATCAAGTTAATCAAGTTATAAAGTTATTCAAGTTAATCAAATTAGTCAGTCACACATATATCTACAATGCTTTTCGAGGAGAATACTGAAGAGCTGCACTTCCTGCTGGGGTATATGTACTAGGGGCTGACGTCAGATTGAAATCTGATCCATCTCCAACTGCTATCAGGAGTACACTATACCCATTGGTCCTGAGTCCATCTGTCTACACTAAGGAAAACGAAATTATCAGGTAAGTAATTTCTCCATTTGAAGGGTAAGGGTCGACATTATCTAGGTGGGGAGGGGGACCTAGAGCATCAACAAGCTAGCCTTAGGATCCTAACATAAGACAGTGTCTAGTCTAATGTTTGGCTAGTGTTTTTTAGACTGAAATCCATCATGCAACCTTCCAGTTTTTATCAATGGAGATCAGGCTCCAGTTGCCATCACCCAAACATTGGCTTAATGTTTGCACCCAAATTCAAACCTACCTGGGCATAACAGAAGTGAATCTATTAGCCAATCAGAGAATGTGTGTTTAGCCACACAAAGCCTGGGTTTGTTGGTATCAAAAGAAACTGAACTGGATAGAGTTGACAGAAAGTTTAATCTGCTTCTCTTACTAATCAGTTTGTGAAGGGTAGCTTTAACTTTGTGAACAAAGGGTAAATATTGAATTGACTAGTTAAGGGAGAATTCCACACCATTTTAAGGATAGACTTCATATGCATATAAAGTATTTTTTGCCTTTACTAAATCTGCACACCCTCTTCCTTTAGTAACCATTAAAATGTGCTTTTTTTTCCTGTGATTATGAGCTATTTGATCAAATGCTGCAAAACCTTTTTGAGTTTTGTCTAAGCGTTAGGGATCCTGCTGTATTTAACTTACGTGTTAAGCAAGCTTGCTTACTGTAAATAGTTTTCCATGGATGATAGGATGAATTAGCCCTAACAGGAAGGTGACATCCATCTTGCGGCACCAAATGGATTAATCTCTTCTAGCTAGTAGAGCTTTTACTTCTACTGAGAACACATAGGAGATCTGTGCAGGCATTGCCTCGTGAGCCTCTTCAGTCAATAACTGAGCTTCATCTAGCTACGTAGTCTATGCTCCAGGGAGGTGGATGGATATTTAGCATGGCTAATTCATCCTATTATTTATGAAAAATACAGTTTACAGTAAGTAAACTAGTTTTTTCCATCGATAAGCAGGCTGAATTAGCCATGACTTGGGGAGTCTCAAACCGAGGGTTGCAGCAAAGCGTGTACTGAGTAAGAAACCCGAACTCCACTAATGGAGCGCAGACTATTATGAGAAGAGATTGTGTAAATTTACTCTCAATTCTTAAGAAATTGTCCAGACAATAATGGCATGTAAAGGTATGAATAGATGACCATGTTTGAAGATGTCTCTGAGAAGTACTGCTAGGAAATGGGCAATAGAAGAAGCCATAGCTTTCACTTGATGAGGTATGAGAAAACCTGAATCCACTGCTGACCTAAGTGTGCCGCTACCACTGCGGGGCATTTGGTAAACACCGTCTGAGCTACTAACAAGCCAAATAAGAGTACTTTATATTGATAATGGGAAGAATCCACCTTGAAGAAAAGATAGTACCAGTGGGAAGGATGGATGGCTATATGAGCATACACATCCTTGAGATGGAGAGTACACATCCTTTCTGTCTTCTGGATATAAGACCACAAGCTACTATTGCTTATTAATTACCATAATAGCAGTTTATGGATTTATAAGGGAGAATCATGCTGAGGAAGTTCATTTTGAGTTTCTCTTGGTGGAAATGTTTGTCCAGAAGTCTCAAATCTAGAATGGGTCTCAATCCATCTGATTTCCTGGGGATGAGAAAATAGTGGTAGTAGTAGTGTCCATATTTGGACGATGGAACTGGCTCTAGCACCTGTTGCTGGAGGAGTGACTTCCAGATGACACTGCGCAAGGTGAGTTGGACACTGCGCAAGGTGAGATGGACCTGGATTGAAAGTTGAGGAATGTGGAAGGGATGGTAGCTTGGAGAAACGCAAACTGTCTCCAGACTCTACAATCTTTAGGACTCAGCAGTCCTTGATTATCTGATGCGACAAACTCCATAAGGTCTGGATCTTGTCCACTCACTAGGATGGAGGATTGTAGAATGTTTGCAGAGATCATAAAGCAGGCCCAAGATTAGGCTGGGCCTGTGAGTCATTTTGGATTGAGGGCACTCCCTCAGCTGAGGCCTGGCTGAAAGTGGTTGCTGTCATTGAGCTGGAAGGGGTGGGAGGTGGTATGTTGTACTGTTGAAAAGGACAGAATAGATGTCGCTGAATGTACAACCACTTGTAATAAAATAAGGAGAGTCTTGAAGGGGAAGGCTGCTCAGGAGCTGTCAAGACAGATTGGACTGCCACATTTTGTTCTCTTATTTGAGTGACTGTTTCTCTAATCTTTTCACCAATAAGGTTTTTCCCTAGACAAGGGAGGTCTACTAACTTGTCGTGCATACCTTCATTGAACTCTAACAGAAGATGCTAAAGTATGTGAGACAGAATCAAATGATTCGTAGATAGAAAATTATCTAAGCATTTGTCCACATCCAACAGCAATTGGAAGTTACACACACATATGTGTGTGTGTGGGCATAGAACATAAGACATGCCATCCTGGGACAGACCAAGGCTCCATCAAGCCCAGCATCCTGTTTCCAACAGTGGCCAAACCAGGTCACAAGTACCCAAACATTAAATAGAGCCCAAGCTACTATTCCTTATTGATTAATAGCAGTTTACGTACTGCTCTAGGCACCTATCCAAACCTTTTTTTTGTTTGTAATCTTTTTTTATTGAATTACAGACAAGATAATTACAACAGTACATTCGTTTGAAAGAAATATCCACAGTGCACATATCACATGTCTGGCAATAAAGTCGAATGTACATTAAAAGGTAATCGGAAACATATAATTTATTTTTTATTTATTTGTTTTTTTTTATATACCAACATTCAAGACGATAGTCCCATCATGCTGGTTCACAAGAAACAGGGGTGCAATGTAAACATCTAACAAGGTAAAATAATGTAAGAGAAACCTGTTCCCCCGGAATAGATTATTATCTTCTCACGTTTATATCCCCTTCCTAACATTCCCAACATCCCCTATTCCCCCCTCCAACCCCCACAGACACCGTCCGCTGAGATCTCGCCGAAACAGATTAAGTGCATGGCACTCTCAATATATGACTGCAGAGTCAAACTGGGCCTTTGCATGACCAGCTACCATCCTCTAGAGCAGCACTATAAAAAGAAAGTCAAACGGACTGTAAATCTCCAGCCGAGGGAAGCAGTTGAATGAATGGAGACCACGTCGCCATAAAGAAAGCCTGCTGTTTTTTAGTTGAAGTTGATACTGATTTCCGTTCTAATAAATATAACTCTAGCATGGCGTCTTTCCATTCCGGAATTGATGGAAGAGTCGAGAATATCCAGTGTCGAAGTATGATCCGTATAGCAACTAATCGACTCTTATGCAGTAAAAAAGAAGAGTGAGATGATGAAGTGTGTGAGGTTAACTTGGGAACAGACCTGGACGAAATGCCCAGCAGGCAAAATGAACCAGTCCAGAGATCCTGTTGTACACGTTGAGCATTATACTGTTGAGAGATTTGTATCCAGAAGGATTGAATCGGCTGACATTCCCACAAACAGTGGATCAACGATGCATGAGGCTGAGAGCACTTGAGGCATGCTCCAGAGGTTGTGATGCCAGCCAAGAACGCCCTCTGAGGCCCGATAATAAGTTGGTGCATAACTCTAAAGTGTAGTTCTCTCATGGCTGTGCTAGTTGCCACCTTCGGAATCAGTTGATTGCTCCCTCGTAGAGCTTTTACCATAATATCCTCCTGCAAGGCTTCAGACCAACGAGTAGAACACATCTTATACATAGTGGGGTGGATTTTAAAAGCCCTGCTCGCGTAAATCCGCCTGGATTTATGTGAGCAGGGCCTTGCGCGCCAGCGCGCCTATTTTCCATAGGCCGCTGGCGCGCGCAGAACCCCGGGACGCGCGTAGGTCCCGGGGTTTTTGGAAGGGGGCGTGTCGGGGGCGGGGCCGAACGACACGGTGTTTTGGGGGCGGGATGCGGCGTTTCAAGGGCGGGCCTAGGGGTGTGGCCACGCCCTCCGGAACCGCCCCCGGGTCGGGTCTCGGCGCACCAACAGCCTGCTGGCGCGCGTGGATTTACGTCTCCCTCCGGGAGGCGTAAATCCGTGGATAAAGGTAGGGGGGTTTAGATAGGGGGGGTGGTGGGTTAGGTAGGGGAAGGGAGGGGAAGGTGAGGGGAGGGCGAAAGAAAGTTCCCTCCGAGGCCGCTCCGATTTCGGAGCGGCCTCTGAGGGAATGGAGGCAGGCCGCGCTTTCTTTTAAAATCCACCCCAGTATATTTAGCATTATCATGCAATAACCTATAATACATAGACAATTTAACTGTCTTAAGAGAGTTAATATGCAGATATCTTTGAAAGGGGCCATTAGTGATGTCTCGTTGACAACGGCAGTGGCTAGCTTGTACATAACTACGAATCTGCAAGTAAGTGAGATAATCAGCGGGAAGTAGCTCAAAATGTTGGCAGCAGTGCGCAAAGGAATGAACTGAATTGGTTTATAAATCTATAAAAGGGAGTAGATCTACAATGCCCTTTGCTTTAAACCTCCCTAACGTCTTTATAGGAATCCCAGCAGGAAGGTCAGGATTTTGTACTAATGGTAAACAATATGACACTTTCCATTCTAAATGTAAATATTGTCTGAGATATTTCCAACATTTGCGCATTCCACCTGCCACTAAACTGCGGGAAACATGTACTGGGAGATTCCCCTGCGGGGAGTGTAACCAAAAAGCTAGATGATTAGGTAGGTAGGCTTCCCTTTCCACCCGCACGGCCTCGGATTCAGACCCATAGCCCAGCCATTCCCGCAGAGTTGGTAGTAAACGAGCAATATTATAAAATCTCAAATTCGCAACTCCCATGCCGCCTTCAGTCTTGGGTACTATCAATTTAGAAAAGGCTAACCGTGCCCGTTTGGGGCTCCAGAAAAATGTACCTAAAATCCGATAGAACGTTTTCACGTCCTTAGCTTTTAAGTAGAAGGGAGTCATTTGTAAAAGATATAACAGTTTGGGCAAAAGAATCATATTTACCAAAGCAATTCTCCCCGATATGGATAAAGACAACGATCTCCAACTGTCTGTTTTTGTCTGAAATGTTTTCAACAAGGGTATAATGTTATATGAGTACCACTGTTGGGAATCTCTGTGTATTTTAATCCCTAAGTATTTAATCGAATCAGTTGCCCACATTAACGGAAAATCCGCCCAATTAGACTGTAGCGAGCCCAGAATATCCAACGCTTCTGATTTTGTTAAGTTGAGCTTCAAACCGGAGAAAGACCCAAAGGTCCGAATCACAGTTAATAACTCCGGCAAAGCTGTACGGGCAAGGGAAATCATCATCAGCATATCATTCGCAAATAACATCATCTTCTGCTCTATGGACCCCGTTTTAATTCCGGGAATGAGGAGGAACTGCTTAATTTTTTGGGTTAGGGGTTCCAAAGATAAAATATAAAGAAGTGGAGATAAGGGGCAGCCTTGTCTGGTTCCCCTACCCAAGTTAAATAAAGGAGAAGTGGTGCCATTAATGCATATAAAAGCCTTAGGGTCCCAGTATAGTATTTGAACAGCTGATAAAAAAAAAACCCTGAGAACCCAAAACCACGTAAGGCATCAAATAAGTATTGCCAAGCCACCCTGTCGAACGCATTTTCAGCGTCGAAGCTAACCAAAAGGGGGTCTGTTATTACAGTCTGCTTACAGCTCTCCAGTGCCGCCAGCAATCGCCTGATATTAGTCACTGGTCTACGACCATGAACAAATCCTGTTTGTTCTGGGGAAATAATATCTGGTAAGACGGACTTCAACCTATTAGCCAAGATTTTAGCATATATCTTAACATCCTGGTTCAAAAGAGATATAGGGCGGTAGGATCCTGGCTCAGCAGGGTCCTTACCTGGCTTGGGGAGAATAGTAATGGCCGCGACCTTCATAGTATCCGGCAGCACTTCTTGGTCAATCATATAGTTAAACAGTGCCACCAAGGATGGAACGATATGCACCCCTAAGGATTTATAAAATAGCGATGTCATGCCATCTGGACCCGGTGATTTATGTAATTTGAGTTCCGATATTACCTTTGTAACTTCCAATTCAGTTATGGGTTTATTGAGACTTGACCGTTGCAGGTCAGAGATAGTAGGCAAACGCAGATTTGTGAAAAAGGAACTCTGATTACCAACATTCGGAGATTCTGCTGTGTAAAGCATTTCATAAAATTTTTGAAAGACCTGCCCAATCTCAGACGTAGAGACAGCCCGGGAGCCATCAGGTTTATTAATAGAGGAAATAAATTTAGAGGGCACCTTGGCCTTTGACAATTGAGCCAAGAGCCTGCCCGGTTTATTACCATGGGCAAAAAGCTTGTGTTTAAAGGCAAACATAGATCCCATAGCCTTGCGATGGATTAAATCGTTTAGCAATGCCTGGGTTTGCCTAAACCTATCCTTCCAAATCTGGGTATTAAGGCTGTTCCATTGGGCCTTGTAATATTTTAGCTTCTTTTCCAAATCTAAAATTTGTTTATTTTGCTGTTTCTTTTTTTGGATTGTGTATTTAAGAATATCGCCTCTGATGACCGCTTTAGCCGTCTCCCAAAATAGAACTGGTGTTTCTTTATGTTGACAGTTAAATTCCTCAAATTGTAACCACTTTTGCTCCAAAAGTGCCTTAAAATCTGAGTCCATAGCCAACCATTCTGGCATTCGCCACTGAAACAAGGATGGCACCCTAGCCGTCTCCCCTATAGTACAAGATTTCCAATTTCCGCTTTTTCCGCATCAGGAAAGAGAGCTTCAGAAACTAGAAAATAATCTATTCTAGATTTCGCTGGATGTGCCCGGGCATAATGGGTGTAATCTCTCTCAGAGGGATGATACACCCGCCAAATATCCAGCAGCTGTAAGGTATTGCATAAAAAAGGAATACCTTTCCCCTTGCCCAAAGGTGGGGTGTGTACATTGGAGCATTTATCAAGAATGGGGTCCGCCAGGCAGTTGAAATCACCCGCCAACACTATTGAGGCAGTGCCCAATACAGTAATTTGTGATACTAGATTAGAGAAAAATAAATGGTTATATTTGTTTGGTCCATATATAGAAGCCAATACAATAGGGTGTCCATACAAACAGCCCTTAATAATTATAATTCTCCCTTCAGTATCGGACCATTGTGTATCTAATTGAAATGGAATCGAGTTTTTAATTAAAATGGCAACCCCATTACGTTTGCTCGTACCTGAGGAGAAAAATACTTGCGTATATCCCCGTTTATTTTTCAATTTAAGGTGTTCTTTATCCGCCATATGCGTCTCCTGCAGGAAAATAATGTCTCCTTTAGACTTTTGACAGTGTGCCATGACCTTCTCTCTCTTTATGGCTGTACCCAGCCCCGCAACATTCCAACTCATGTAATTGACTTTAGGTACCATTGCCCTGTATATATGCATAGATATGAAAAACCCATCTTAGTATAATTGGTATGCACCCTCTCGTGGTATTAAAATTAAAATAGAAACAGAGCCACATCCTCAGCAATACGTGGCAACTTGTGATGAACATCTTAGCAACTGCCCTCATCATCCTCTCGTCCATAAACCTATGTTTCATGCATATCCCATCTCCTGTAATGTAAACTATCTTCCCAGCAGGTTGGTGTCTAGCCTCCCCCCCCCCCCCCCCCCCCATTTCCCCATCCCTTCCTTCCCCACTTCTAAAGAACCCCTAATATAACAAACAACCATCCTCCGTGAATGCCCTCAACAAGGAGAGCTGGAGCCAATGTTTGTGATCAGGTGACAGGTCCCGGAAACTTAGCAAGTATATCCGTTAAGAAATCAAGGCACCAATAGCCTTGAGAGCAGCCCAGTCAATGTCCAAAACATAACGTGAGTCATGGCGAAATTAAATCCGACCAAGGTCTATCCCTCAGACCAGACTCTGCAAAACTGCCATAACTTTAACCGAGCCTGAAGGGTATCTGCTGCCCTCCGGAGTGTATAAGCGCTTCTAGATACCGCTGGGTAATTTTTCATGTAGAGACTTTTACATACCGTTGAGCCTCAGATAAGGTGTCAAACGCCTGAGACTGCCCATTATTCCAAATGTGAAGCTTTGCGGGATATTGAAGGGCAAACCGTACTTGCTTGGTGGCTAGCTGTGAGCAGAGAGGGCCAAATTCCTTGCGCTTGGCTGCTATTCGGGCAGAAAAATCCTGAAATATTTTCACCGGCAGGTTTTGGAATTGTAAAGATGGTAATTTTCTCGATGCTTGCCATATGAGCTGCCTGTCGCTGAAATCCAACAGGCGTGCAATGACCACCAGGGGCCTTTGGGACCACGCCTGGAAACTCAGCAAACGATGGGCTCTCTCTATTTTCATGGCGCCCAGCTGATCCGATAGGCCCAAGGCTTCCGGGAGCCACCGCACAATTTGACCGGCTAGATCAGAGTCCGGGATAGTCTCCGGTATGCCTACGAACCGTAAGTTGTTACACCGCGAGCGGTTTTCTAACTCATCTAGCTTCTCTTCGTGCTGCCGGACCGCTTGTTCCAAGGTATGCAATCTGCCCTCGGCAGCTAGATTTTCATCCTCCGCCGCTGACATGCGGAGTTCTAAGGCGTCGATTCGTGACGGCAATTCAGCAAACACATTTTGCAAGTTTGTAAGTTGTTCCGAAATTTTATTTATTTATTTATTTATTTATTTATAATTTTTATATACCGACCTTCTTGCATAAAATGCAAATCAGGCCGGTTTACACTGCAAACTGAACAAGCAGGAAATATAATTCCTTAGTCGGATACATAGAACATCTAGAATTAACAATGTAAAAGCAAACTTTTTAAATAGCTTAATAGAGGTTAATTAAATAACAAACATAACTAAACTTATTTTACACAAAGCACGAAAGTTAGCACGAAGGGGAGCACAAAGGGGAAAGCCCCTTTGTCGCACCCCTTCGGTGCGCGACGCCCGATGGAACGGCGTCTTTTACCGGCTCTGCCGTTAGCATGATGATGTCATTTTGTGGGCGGGTCTCATTCTCTCTGAGGACTCCCTCCGTTGTCAGTTTCAGTTTCATGGCGATTCTTTTTCATTTTTTTTATGTTTGTTTCAGCCCGGGATTGTCTCTCAGGGCACCCGATGCTAGTGGGCTGCCCCTCACCCTCGCTGCCCGATGGAACGGCGTCTTTTACCGGCTCTGCCGTTAGCATGATGATGTCATTTTGTGGGCGGGTCTCATTCTCTCTGAGGACTCCCTCCGTTGTCAGTTTCAGTTTCATGGCGATTCTTTTTCATTTTTTTTATGTTTGTTTCAGCCCGGGATTGTCTCTCAGGGCACCCGATGCTAGTGGGCTGCCCCTCACCCTCGCTGCCCGATGGAACGGCGTCTTTTACCGGCAAGTATATTTATTTATTTATTTATTTATCTATCTATCTAGCTTTACCGCTAGTGTGTCAGTGACTGCTGCCGTAATCGCCGCAATGTTGGGGTCGATTACGACGACGACTTTTCAGTTCCAGCGGCCATTTTGTCCTCCAATGTCTTAGGTTTCTCCTTATCTTTCTTTGCCAATTTTGCGGGCATAGTCACTGGAGATTTATTCATATATCTGTCGATATTCATAGGCAGTACTCACTACGAAATCTTGACGGATGACTGAGTTTTTAAAAGGATTCCGGGCCTGTCTCCTGGAGCCGGGTTAGACACGTCTACCCCAGTTCACCACATCACGTGACTCCTTCCAAACCTTTTTTAAACCCAGTTACACTAACTGCTGTAATACATCCTCTGGAAGTGAATGCCAGAGCTTAATTCTGCATTAAGTGAAAAAGAATTTTCTCCAATGTTTTAAATGAGCTACTTGCTAGCTTCATGGAGTGCCCCCTAGTCCTTTTTTTTTTTTTTTTTAATTCTTTATTTATTGCTTTTCCAGAATGTTTACAATAAACAAGACATTTAAGAAATCTCATAGTGACTGAATGATTAAAAAGAGGAAAAAGGAAAAAATTTTTCTCAACCTAACATTAACCATACAGTTCAGTCATTATTATTACTTAAGGAAATTCAAGTGAAACTCAAAGAATTTGAACAGAATTAAAAGAAAACAATCAAGGGAAAATGCATTGTCAAGACTCTTCTAATTGTATTTGCCGATCATTTTCCTGCTAAGAAATCCCCAAGACCTTCTGGCTCTGTAAATGTATAACTTATCCCATCTAACTTAACAGTGCACCTGCATGGGTATTTTAGGATGAATATCCACCTTTGTCTAGTACTTCTTTCCTATAGGATAGGAATTTCTTCCTACGTATCTGAGTAGTCTTAACAAGATCTGGAAAGATCCATACTCTTTCCCCATAGAAAATACTTGATCGATTTCGAAAAAAGGATTTCAAGACATTTTCCTTATCTGTTGCAAATGCAAACTGAATTAGTAATGTTCCTCGTTCTTTAACAACCAGGTCTTGTTGAGACTTTTGCAATAAATCAGATAAGTTTATAGAACTATTTTGGGCTACTTCTATTTCTGATTTTTCCTTTTCTTTTCCTTTATCACTCTCCACAAGTTGTTCTTCCCTTATCACTTTTTTCGTGATCCCCAAATAAAAAGCTTTCACTATAACTGGCAAACATTTATCAGGGATTTTTAATATCTGCAACATATATTCCCTAAATTCCATCGAATCTATTTTATTTAGAATTGGAAAGTTATTTACCCTTAAATTTAGGGATCTTACTGAGTTTTCAAGAATTTCTAATCTCTTATTTATATTTCCTTCTGCAGTGACCTGTTAGCTCTGGACTTTTTCAATCTGTGAAACACGTATAGTCAACATACTAATTTCTTTATTTTGTTTCCCTAACTCAACAGTATTTTGTACCGACGAGTTAGTTGTTTTCAAAACTGCACCAGTTAATTTATTAATCGAATCATCTAATTTCACTAAATAGTTCCACAAACTTTCTAATGTTATATTTACTGTTTTTTAAATTTGAGTGTCAGTTTTTATTAACACTTCAATATTATCCTGTTTTTCTTCAGATACAAAAGTCTTTGGGGTACTTGTCTCTTTTGGGGTCAACACAGATTTTTCTAATATACTCAGGTGTCCCAATTGCTCGGATATATCTACCTCTTTAACAGAATGCACAATCTCATTTACACGCTCACTAGGTCTCTGGGACTCTAACTGCAGATTCCCTGGATTCACTGAAGTGGAACCTCCCAGTCCTCCAGGGGGAGGTGGTGTGTCCGGCGCCCCTGGACTTAACAATGTTTCTAAGACCTGGGAGTTGGCATTCCGCTCCAATGCATCACCTCCAGCGGTCTGTCCTACAGGGGTAATTGATATAGAGTCTATCCAGTCTGTTACAGTTCTTTGTCCAGAATCTACCATAGTCACTCCAGCTGGAGGCCTTAACTTGGCCTTCCGTTTGGTGTGTGGCATATTTATATCAGAAATACAAAAAAGGAAAAACATAAACAGGGCATAAACTCATACAGAATGGAACAATACATATAACACTAAAGAGAATCACTTGTTGGAGGCCTTTAAAGAAGAAACATCATATTTAAACTTGAACAATCCTACCTGAGGTAAATCTTTAATCTAGCATAATTTCCGAGCAAATACGGCAAATCTCGGCAAAGCCCTACGTGCTTTGCCACGCGCGGCTTTTGCAGCACGCCGCTAGAGATTTGAATTTGTAGTCCGTTTCCGGGCTCGGGCCACGCCCCTCAATCGAGGAATCAGCTGGGGTAGATTTCTGCCGTAGGGGCAGGCAGTGCTTACCCCCGGGTCCCTCTGCTGCAGGTAATGGTGTCTCATTTCTACCTCGGCAAACCAAGGCAGTCAGTGCAATTTGGAGTCCGTTTCCGGGCTCGGGCCACGCCCCTCAATCGAGGAATCAGCTGGGGTAGATCTTTGCCGTAGGGGCAGGCAGCGCTTACCCCCGGGTCCCTCTGCTGCAGGTAATGGTGTCTCCTTTCTACCTCCCCCCTAGTCCTTTTATTGTTTGAGAAATTAAATAACCAATTTACATTAACCTGACCAAGTCCTTTCATGATTTTGTAGACCACTATCATATTCCCCCCCCCCCCCCCCCCCCCAAGCCATCTCTTTTCCAAGTTGAATAGCCCTAACCTCTTTTGCCTTTCCTCATAGGGGCGTTGTTCCATGCCCTTTATCATTTTGGTCTCCCTTCTCTGTATTTTCTCCAGTGCAACTATATCATTTTGAGACACAGCAACCAGAACTGCACACAGTATTTAAGGTGTAGTCTCACCATGGAACGATACGGAGGCATTATGACATCCACAGTTTTATTTGCCATTGCCTTCCTAATAAATTCCTAACATTGTTTGTTTGTTTTGTTTTTTGACTGCCATAGCACACTGAGCCAATGATTTCAATGAATTATCCATATGGAACCTATCATAATCTAACTATAAGCAAGTGTTATTTTTCCTTATATGCATTACCTACTTGTCCACATTAAATTTCATCTGCCATTTGGAAGCCCAATCTTCCAGCTCTCAAGGTCCTCCTGCAGTTTATCAGAATCTGCTAGAAATTTAACTACTCTGCATAATATCGTGTCATCTGCAAATTTAATCACTTCACGCGTCTCACATACATATGCATGCCCTACAATGGCTTGGAAAAGGGGTTGAATACTTATGCAAGCAGCATTTTTTTGTTTTTAATTGTATTTTACAAAAAATGACAAATTTACTTGAAGAGCATACAGGACTGCAATACACCAGACAGTTTGTCATTTGTAATCCACACAAAACTGCTGACTTTTTAGGGGGGTCTAATTCTTTTGCAAGTCACTGTATATATAATATATTGCCATTTGCAGATTGAAGAAAAGGCTTTAGCTTTTGAATGCAGTCATGTGGAGACTGCACTATATTAAACTGGTAACTAGGTACCGAGCAGTAGGGATGGAGCTCTGAAAAAAAACTTTCTAAAATTGTCTATTAGCCTATGATCCTTGCCTGGAGACTAATGAATTCTTGTCTTTTTCGCCTTTTTCAGCACAGACTCGACAATGATGGACTGGTGAGGAAGTTGGACGATTCTGAACCCCAGTGACTTCTGAACTCTTTACTTGAGATTTAGGTGCTTGGCCACAGGAATGTCAGATTGGGGTTTCCCACATTCTCATCTGTAACAGGTTCAGAATATTGTGGACTGGAAAAGCCACTGGTTCTGATGGCAAAAACCTCTGATTTAAGGTTCTTATACTTGCGTACAATGACGCCCAGCGACTTTTCTATCTTTTCCACAAATTGTGAATGCATAAAATCCTCTTCAGATGATGTGTAAGCAGGAAGATCCAGAAGTGGATCAGAAGGAATGCCTATAGAACTCTATCCTGAACTTAAGGCATGGGATCACTAATCTAGCATCCCAATGAAGAAGGCAGCAACATGAGGGCTCTCCTGGTTACCCAGGAGGGGAATCGCCCTGGTCTACTACCACTGCAGGTGAGTGAGATGAAGAAGAACCTTGTAGCAAGGGTTCTAATGTTGTGTTCACAGCAATAGGTGAAACTAGGACTCTAACGTGAAGTGAAGGTAGAGAGAAGAGGTTGGATAGTCCTATCTCCAAAGTCAAAGACATTTACCATATCTGAAATGGGGTCAAGTGACTGATGTATCCTTTGACGTGATGTAAGAGGTGGAACATCCTCTTCAAAGACAAGAATGGGTTCTTGTTCCAAAACAGGAGTCTATTGGAGAGTAGTACTATGGAGCATACCAGGTCTGGTCCTATAAACAGAAACCCTCTGCAAGTAAGCATGATTAAGTGAAGGCTCTTGTAAATTGGAGGGGGCAGTGGTAACAAATCCCCCTTCTGCACCTGCTCTAGGGAGACCATCATACAGATGTACGTAATTTAATGTGGACAAGTGCAGGGTGTTGCATATAGGGAAAAATAACCCTTGCTGTAGTTACACAATATTAGATTAAGAGCTACCACCCAGGAAAAAGATCTAGGCATCATAGTGGATAATACTTTAAAATAGTCAGCTCAGTGTGCTGTAGCAGTCAAAAAAGCAAACAATTTTAGGAATTAGTAGGAAGGGAATGGTTAATAAAACAGAAAATGTCATAATGCCTCTATATCTCTTCATGGTGAAATCGCACCTTGAATACTGTGTACAATTCTAGTCGCCACATCTCAAAAAAGCTATAGTTGTGATGGAGAAGGTACAGAGAAGGGCAACCAAAATGATAAAGGGGATAGAACAGCTCCCCTATGCGGAAAGGCTGAAGAGGTTAGGGCAGCTTGGAGAAGAGATGGCTGAGTGGGGATATGATAGAGGTCTTTAAGATCAAGAGAGGTCTTGAATGAGTAGATGTGAATCGGTTATTTACACTGTTGAATAATAGAAGGACTAGGGGGCATTCCATGAAGTTAGCAAGTAGCACATTTAAGACTAATGGGAGAAAATTCTTTTTCACTCAACGCACAGTAAAGCTCTGGAATTTGTTGCCAGAGGATCTGGTTAGTGCAGTTAGTGTAGCTGGGTTCAAAAAAGGTTTGGATAAGTTCTTGGAGGAGAAATCCATTAACGGCTATTAATCAAGTTTACTTAGGGAACAGCCACTGCTATTAATTGCATCAGTAGCGTGGGATCTTCTTAGTGTTTGGGTAATTGCCCTAAGAACATAAGAAATTGCCATGCTGGGTCAGACCAAGGGTCCATCAAGCCCAGCATCCTATTTCCAAAAGAGGCCAAACCAGGCCACAAGAACCTGGCAATTACCCAAACACTAAGAAGAACCCATGCTACTGATGCAATTAATAGCAGTGGCTATTCCCTAAGTAAATTTGATTAATAGCCATTAATGGACTTCTCCTCCAAGAACTTATCCAAACCTTTTTTGAACCCAGCTACACTAACTGCACTAACCACATCCTCTGGCAACAAGTTCCAGAGTTTAATTGTGCGTGGAGTAAAAAAGAACTTTCTCCGATTAGTTTTAAATGTGCCACATGCTAACTGCATGGAGTGCCCCCTAGTCTTTCTCTTATCCGAAAGAGTAAATAACAGATTCACATTTACCCGTTCTAGACCTCTCATGATTTTAAACACCTCTATCATATCCTACCTCAGCCATCTCTTCTCCAAGCTAAAAAGTTCTAACCTCTTTAGTCTTTCCTCATAGGGGAGCTGTTCTATTCCCCTTATCATTTTGGTAGCCCTTCTCTGTACCTTCTCCATCGCAATTATATCTTTTTTGAGATGTGGCGACCAGAATTGTACACAGTATTCAAGGTGTGGTCTCACCATGGAGCAATATAGAAGCATTATGACATTTTCCATTTTATTCACCATTCCCTATCTAATAATTCCCAACATTCTGTTTGCTTTTTTGACTGCTGCAGCACACTGAACCGCCGATTTCAATGTGTTATCCACTATGACGCCTAGATCTCTTTCTTGGGTTGTAGCACCTAATATGGAACCTAACATGGTTAGGCCGATTCAGTAAAGTCCGCGGGAGAGCGGGCGAAGCCACTCGCCTGTGTGCGTGATTCAGTATTTAAATGGGGCCC
This sequence comes from Rhinatrema bivittatum, assembly GCF_901001135.1. Lineage (NCBI taxonomy): Eukaryota > Metazoa > Chordata > Amphibia > Gymnophiona > Rhinatrematidae > Rhinatrema > Rhinatrema bivittatum. Next base: position 174,778,293 of record NC_042620.1, on the reverse strand, counting down.
GGCGGTACAAACTGGCAAAAGGAGGCGCTAGGGACACTAGCGCATCCCTACCGCCTCCTTTTGACCCAGAACGGCGGCTGTCAGCGAGTTTGACAGCAGACGCTCAATTTTGCCGGTGTCGGTTCTCGAGCCCGCTGACAGCCATGGACTCGGAAACCGGACGCCAGCAAAATTGATGGTCCGGTTTTCGACCCGACCGCCGCAGGCCGACTTCAAATGGTTTTTTTTTTGGTTTTTTTTTACATTTTTTACCCTTCGGGACCTCAGACTTAATATCGCCATGATATTAAGTCAGAGGGTGCCCAGAAAAGCAGTTTTTACTGCTTTTCTGTGCACTTTCCCAGTTCCGGAGGAAATTAGCGCCTACCTTTGGGTAGGTGCTAATTTCTGAAAGCAAAATGTGCGGCTTGGCTGCACATTTTGTTTTCTGAATCGCACGGGAATACCTAATAGGGCCCTCAACATGCATTTGCATGTTGAGGGCGCTATTAGGTTCCGCGGGTTGGACGCGCGTTTTCAGCCCCTTATTGAATAAGGGGTAAGGGAAAACGCGTGTCCAATGGCGGGCTGTATCGGCCCATGTGTAATTATAGCATGGGTTATTTTTCCCTATAATGCATCATCTTGCACTTATCCACGTTAAATTTTATCTGCCATTTCGATGCCCAATTTTCCAGTCTCACATGGTCTTCCTGCAATTTATCACAATCTGCTTGTGATTTAACTACTCTGAACAATTTTGTATCATCTGCAAATTTGATTATCTCACTCGTCTTATTTCTTTCCAGATCATTTATAAATATATTGAAAAGTAAGGGTCCCAATACAGATCCCTGAGGCACTCCACTGCCCACTCCCTTCCACTGAGAAAATTGTCCATTTAATGCTACACTCCTATCTTTTCCTATCTTTTAGCCAGTTTGCAATCCACGAAAGAACATCACCACCTATCCCATGACTTTTTACTTTTCCTAGAAGCCTCTCATGAGGAACTTTGTCAAACGCCTTCTGAAAATCCAAGTATACTACATCTACCGGTTCACCTTTGTCCACATGTTTATTAACTCCTTCAAAAAAGTGAAGCAGATTGGTGAGGCAAGACTTGCCTTGGGTAAAGCCATGCTGACTTTGTTCCATTAAACCATGTCTTTCTATATGTTCTGTGATTTTGATGTTTAGAACACTTTCCACTATTTTTCCTGGCACTGAAGTCAGGCTAAGCGGTCTGTAGTTTCCCAGATCGCCCCTGGAGCCCTTTTTAAATATTGGGGTTACATTAGCTATCCTCCAGTTTTCAGGTACAATGGATGATTTTAATGATAGGTTACAAATTTGTACTAATAGGTCTGAAATTTCATTTTTTAGTTCCTACCAAACTCTGGGGTGTATACCATCCGGTCCAGGTGATTTACTACTCTTCAGTTTGTCAATCAGGTCTACCACATCTTCTAGGTTCACTGTGATTTGATTCAGTCCATCTGAATCATTACCCATGAAAACCTTCTCCATTACGGGTACCTCCCCAACATCCTCTTCAGTAAACACCGAAGCAAAGAAATCATTTAATCTTTCCGCGATGACCTCATCTTCTCTAAGTGCCCCTTTAACCCCTCGATAATCTAACGGTCCAACTGACTCCCTCACAGGCTTTCTGCTTCGGATATATTTAAAAAAGTTTTTACTGTGAGTTTTTGCCTCTACGGCCAACTTCTTTTCAAATTCTCTCTTAGCCTGTCTTATCAATGTCATACATTTAACTTGCCAACGTTTATGCATTATCCTATTTTCTTCTGTTGGATCCTTCTTCCAATTTTTGAATAAAGATCTTTTGGCTAAAATAGCTTCTTTCACCTCCCCTTTTAACCATGCCGGTGATCGTTTTGCCTTCTTTCCACCTTTCTTAATGTGTGGAATACATCTGGACTGTGCTTCTAGAATGGTATTTTTTTTAACAATGACCACGCCTCTTGCACATTTTTTTTTACTTTTGTAGCTGCTCCTTTCAGTTTTTTTGACAATTTTTCTCATTTTATCAAAGTTTTCCTTTTGAAAGTTTAGCACGAGAACCATGGATTTGCATACTGTTCCTCTTCCAGTCATTAATTCAAATTTGATCATATTATGATCACTATTGCCAAGCAGCCCCACCACCATTACCTCTCTCACCAAGTCTTGTGCTCCACTGAGAATTAGATCTAAAATTGCTCCCTCTCGTTTGTTCCTGAACCAATTGCTCCATAAAGCTATCATTTATTCCATCCAGGAACTGTATCTCTCTGGCATGTCCCGATGATATATTTACCCAGTCAATATTGGGACACAGGGCCATCCATCCATCCACAGGCAAGGCAGTTTGCCTGACTGGGACTCTGCCCCAGGCATCGATAAAACTGTTTGTGGACATCAATGAGGGACATTCCTTGCCACGGATGCATCTTTTGAAACTGATGCTAGGTTTCTTTTTGCTAGACAGGAGGCGGCAAGTTGTTTAATATTATTTTTTTTTTTTTTTTAAGCACTAAACGATGCTGTTGTGGGCACTGAAGAGGAAGCAAGGCAACTAAAAAAAGAGAAATTATTGAAGAACATTGAGGTTTAAGATTTTAAAGAAAAATATCTGAAAAGCTTGTGATTAGACAAAAATGACTGCAGAGGCTCATGAAACAATATTCATGTGGTATCTCCCATACATGCTCAGAACTAAAATCTTTACTAGCTAGGACAAGTGTCTGTTTGGTGCCACCAGACGACATTCACATGTCATCATGGCTAATTCAGCATGCTTATTTAGGAAAAAAGTATTTTCTGTGAAAGAGGACATTTTAAAAAGAATATCGTTAGCACATCAAGGGGACTAATGACTTCTCCTAGGATGCAGATTGTTAAATCCAGTCCTTCAGAGCTATCAAGTATTCTTGTCAAAATTTCATGCTTTAGCTATTTTGAAAGCTGGTCCTATTTGTCCTCCATCAGAACTGCATGTGGCTCACTGACCTAACCAACAATTTCATCTTACTCTGAACTAGAAATTTACAGGGTTTTGTTTTTCTTTTAAATAAAAATTGGAATATGGTTTTAGTTATAACCATTTTAATTCATACACAATATTGAGAAACTGCAAATCCTGCCAAATACATTTATGGCACTGCATTGAAAGGGGTACAGGGACAAAAAATATAGCAGCTAGAAAATGGAAGAAAAAGCTTTGAAAAATCAAGTAGTTTTGTGATGATGAAAAGCAAGTTTGCTTATCATAAATGGTGTTTTCCATAGATAGCAGGATGAATTAGCCATGCTGTCTGGGAGCACCCCCTGGTGGCCCGGTGTGGGACTTCTCATAGAATGTTCAAAACTTTGCTCCTGTATGCCTGCGTGGAGCTTTCCTGCCCGACTGTCTCTCCTCAGTTATTAGATAGCAAAGGAACAGAAGCATATAGGAAGGTAAACAGAGCAGGTAGAAGGATAGAAACTGACCAAGGAGTTAGGTGGCTAATTCATCCTATCTACGGAAAACACCATTTATGGTAAGCAAACTTGCTTTTTCCCCCCACCGCTAAGTAGGCTGAATTATCCATGCTGTCTGGGAGGTGCCAGTTAAGGAACCATGAAGCACAGGCGCATGTTGTATTTGAAGTGTTCTTTACCTTCAGGTATGAGTAGGCTTAACTGTACTTCGTGTCCCTGTGAGATGTGGGTAGTCTCTTGCACACTCTTTGGAATTTGCAGCATAACGCAGAATCTCCTGTCCCATGGAAGCATCAGAAGTGGCGTGCTGATGAAGGCAGTAGTGAGATGTGAAGGTATGCAGCGATGACCATCTAGCAGCCTTACATATATCCTGAATTGGCACGTGTCGAAGGTGGGCAATGGAGGTAGCCATCACTCTCCGCTGATATGTCTCAATCCTTGATGTCAAGCATTGTGGCTTGATAGAATAACAGAAATGGAGGCATAGAGTCACAGCCAGTTTGCAAGCATCGGTTTTGTGACTGGCAATCCTGGGGCGGTTGGATTGTAGGAAAGAAAAAAGTTGTCAATGCCTATTGGGTGCACTACTTTTTATTTTGTTTATAATAAGCTCTCTTGCAATCCAGCTGGATATGTGTAGTTTAAGAAAGAAAGTCAGCAATGTTATGGTTTGATTAAGGTGAAAAGGTGACAGTACCTTTGGAAGAAAGGATGGATGGATTCAGAGTGTGACTTTGTCATGGAAGAATTGAAGATAAGGCGAGTAACGAACAAGCTCTTGAAGCTCACAGACTCGTCTTGCCAATGTTATTGCTACTAGAAATAGAACTTTCCAGGTGAGAAATTTCAGGGATGAAGTTTGCATTGGCTCAAAGGGTGGAAGCATTAATTTCTCTAGAATGACGTTCAAGGCACAACTGGGCATGAGATCGGAGGGCGTTGTCTCAGAGTAACTCTCATGAAACAGGATACGAGTGAGTTTATGGATATGGAAGTATCCTGAATCGTCAGGTGGTAGGCTGATATGGTGCTGAGGTGTACCTGGATGGATGACACTGCCAGCCCAGAAATGTACAACAAGACTAAGTAGTCCAATAGTTGCTCTGGCAAGGAGGGAAGATGTTCTAATGACATCGAGTCACACCAATGACTGTATCTGTGCCACTTAGCTGCATAGTCTTTCCTCACAGATGGTCTTCTTGAAGAGATAAGTATATCTTGAATCTCCATTGTGATAGGGAGGTGGCTTAGTACTTCCCTTTCAATCTCCATGCTGTTAGATAGAGGGAATCCTGCATGGGGTGTAGTAGCGACTCAGTATCCTGCATCAGAAGGTCTACTCTGTTTGGAAGAAGGATGGACACTGAACTGAGAGGTCTATGGAGGTAGGCGTACAATGCCGGCACCATGAATATGAGATCAGACTTGTCTGCTATGCATATTTGGATCACCCGAGCTATCGGTGGAATAGGTAGGAATGCGTATAACAGGCTCCCCTTCCAGCTCAGCAGAAAGGCATCCTGAGCTAGCTTGAGATTGCTGGGGTACAGAGAGCAAAACCGTGGAAGCTTCATGATGCATTCTGTGGTGAAGAGATCGATGTGAGGCATTCCCCATGTTCAAAACAGGGAGGATGCTACATCCTGAGGAGCTCCCCATTTGCGGGGGTGAAATATTCTGCTGTGCGGTCAGCCTCTTTGTTCCTTATTCCTGGTAGGTAGATGGCCTGTAGTCGTAAGGAGTTGGCTAATGCCCATTCCAGCATGAGTACCACCTCCTTGCACAGTATCTTTGAACAGGACCAGTCTTCCTTGTTTATGTAGAACATGGCTACCTGATTGTCCGTGTATAACATAACAGTTTTGTGGTAGAGGTGTGAAAAAACACGAATGGCGTAACATATGGCCCACAGTTCCAGTAGGTTGATTTGAAATGGTCTCCCACTGGGGGGAATCAAAGATCTTGAGTCTTGAAATACAAGATGTGTGCGCTGCACCCCTTTGTGGAGGTGTCCATCATTAGCTAGCTGGTGCATCAGGGGATGGAAAGGTGCATCCGACTGCAACACACCAGGTTGTAGTCAATGCACATCCCATAACATTGGTTGGGTTAGTTTCAGTGTTGACAACATGGAATGAAAGCATTGAGACCATTGGGATTTCAGACCCCATTGCATGCAGTGCATGGAAGATATACATGAGGGAAACATACATTGCTGCCATGTGACCCAGGATAGTAACTATCTGTTGAACCATGGGGTACTGGTTGCATTGTAACTGTATGGCGAGTTCTTGAAAGGTTTGAATCCTGTCTTCTGGGAGAAAAGCCTTCCAAAAGGCATGTGATTATGATTGCCCCTATGAACTGCAGAGACTGAGATAGATAAAGCTGGGATTTTTCAAAATTTATGATGAAGCCCAGGTTTTCCAGGCAAGTGATCATTCGAATTTGGTGTGTACGGAGTAATACTGGACTGCGAGCCAGTCATCCAGGTAGGGGAATAGTTTTATTCCCTGTCTTCAAAGATGAGCCACAGCTATTGCTAGACGTTTTATGAATACTCATAGTGCCGACAGTAAGCCAAACGGTAGGACTTTGTAGTGGTAGTGCCGGTTGCTGACCTGAAAACAAAGTAAGCACCAGGAAGAAGGGTGCATCAGAATGTGAGCACGTCCAGTCACTGGATTAAAATGGTATTCAGGGACGTCATCGAACTTTTCCTGTTCAGGAACAGATTCAGGCCTCTGAGGTCCAACATTGGCCTCAACCCTCCGCTTTTTTGGGGGATGAGGAAGTATTGGGAAAAAAATCCACGATGTTGCCGATGTTAAGGCACCTCTCGAATCACTTGTTGATGGAGTAGCAATTGGATTTCCTGATGAAGGAGAGGAAGGTTCCTCTCCCCTTTCACAGGTGGAGAAAGGTGTGGCAATGTCGGAAATGCATGGAAATTTAGGCAGTAGCCTTCCCGAATGATGCAGAGCACCTGATTGGATGTAATCTGACTCCACTTCTGGACAAGGAAGCAAGGTGGCCTTCTAATGTCTTTTGTAGCTGTTGCTGGTCTATCTTCAAAAAGGCTGTTGGGACTTCTGGGCTGGAACTGGTTTCAATGTGGGCTGGGCCCATCCGCGACCCCAAGTTTGAGTTTGCTGTAATTGTGGCCTTTGTGGTTGGTATGAGAACTATCTGTAACTAGCGATCGGCCTGTAAGATTGTCATGGATAAGAGGGCTTCCAGTAGGTAGTATAGTAACGCTTCCCGGGTGTATGTTCCGAGGGCGACGTAAGGGAGGACACTGCTACACTCTGTTCTTTGAGTTGAGACACAATTTCCCTGAGCTTGTCGCCAAACAAGTTATCTCCCCGGCATGGAAGATCCGTGAGCTTTTCATGGACATCCTAATTGTGCTTGTTCTAAGCCAGGTCATTCTTCTGGCAGCAACAGCCGCCGCCGGAGTCAGAGCGGACGTGTCAAAGCCCTCATAGATTGTTCAAAGTAAATGCCTTAGGCCTTCTTCCATATCAGTGATGGTTTGGTGTTGTGGTCTTTCCGCTTGGTCACTGTCAGGCTTTAGAGACTGCAGGCACTCGTACAGATATTGGGTTATGTAAAATTGGTGGTGTTGGATCTTGGCGATAAGCATAGACTCCTGCAGCACTTTTTTCCCCAAAGTCGTCTAAATAGCGGCCATCCTTACCTGGAGGGTGTTGGAATACAGCTGGGTCTTCCTGGCCCTCTTCATCGTGGATTCAACTATTACTGATGCGTGTGGCAATTGGACTGGTCCAAAGTGTGCTGACTTCTGCATCTTGAATTTCAAGTCTGTTTTCCTAGAGATGCCAGGTATAGAAAATGATGACTCCCACATCCGATCCGTAAGTCTTTCAATTATTGAGTGGGAAGGTAGGGCCCTCGGGACATCGAAGATTTTTAATAGCCCATGGCCCTCGGATCTAGGGTCCGGTAATTTCTTGGTTTCAAGGTTCAGCACGGCTCCTACCTTTTCTATGAATTTCGAGTAAGACAGATCCTCTGGGGGCGATGAGGGTTCCAGGGGATCTGAAGGTATGAACGTGAAAGACTCTGGTGAGGACAGTGGAAAGTAAACGGCTTCCCGGCCTGGTTTAGAATCCAGCGAACGTAACTCTAGTACTGGTTCCTCCTCTTCAGACGCTATCCACATCAGAGAAGCCGCTGCAAAGTTTGAGGGCAGTTCAGGATGCTGAGTAGACACTAATGTGTCTAATAAAGATTGAAGGATCCCCATTGTCTGGTCATTGTTTTTGAAGTTATGCCTTGTAAGGACTGAGAGGCAGAGAACGATGATCTCTTCCTTTTTGCTGGCGGAGGTGCTTCTTGCCCCACGCTGGGGGAATCAGCTATTGTGGTGCACGCTGGAGAATATTGTTGCAACGCTCTCCTTTACTTGCTTGGAAGTCTTTCCGAGGCAGAGGAGAAGAGCGTGCAGAGATTCTTGGAGCATCTATGTCAGAAACTTCAGACCCCTCCATATCCGAGAGGGTAAGGGCTACTGATCTCCTCTGGGAATGGTGAAACAGTCCCATCGAATCCTGCGACGTACGTTTGTGCGGCGGATGCAGATGACACAAGTCTTCAAATTTGCCTTTGAATGCGTCGATGCATATGTCTGCTTCCGTTGCATCGACAGCGTCAGAGCATGGAGTGGTGCAGGATGCAGAGTTCTGTCCTCCTGCGCCAAAGTGCATGGATCGACGCTCTGTGTCAGTGCAGTCACCATTATAGTGTCCCTGCGTTGTGTTAAACGCTCCGACACTGAGTCGGTTAACTTTTGATAATGGTGCGAACGGCGCACGGTGCCGGGCCAACCCGTTTCTAGTCTGGCGACACACTCAATGACATTAGGACTTGCCTGCTCTACTGGCTGCTTCAGGGGGCAGGGGGGTGTCTCAGCCTTCTAGGCTTACTTGGCGATAGCTCTAGGGAAGACTACCTCTTTTTTTCCGTCCAGCTGCCTGGGTTTCCAGTCTGGGGAAAAATGGCTTAAGCGCCGAGTCGGGGCATAAGAGCCCGTCTAGACTCCTTCCGATTCCAAGTCTCGCAACCTTCGTGGCATGCTGCCGCTGAGCCTTGGGTGACATCTTGCCGCAGTCCTGGCAGGATGCTTGGTCGTGGTCAAGCCCTAAGCATAAATAACAATAATTATGTCCATCAGTGATAGACAATTTTGCCGCATGGGCAGAATTTGAACCCAGGTGCCTTCGGGGCCATGGGAGCACTGAAAAGTGCTGTTTTGGGGCTCATAAAGTGAGTTGGAGAGAAAAAGGAAAGAATAGGAGAGAGAAGAACCCATGACCGTTGCTGTGCGGGAAAATGAAACTGAGGGGAGACAGTCATGCAGGAAGGCACTGTGCAGGCATACAGGAGTGAAATTTTGAATGTTCTATGAGAAGTTCCCGCACCGCACCGGGGCACTCCCAAACAGCATTGCTAATTCAGCCTGCTTATCTGTGGGGGAAAAAAGCTGGTGGGTGCAACAGTGGGACTGCATAATTCACTTTGTTAATTCAGACCAACTGAATTTATCAGAGTACAGAATTTTCAATGCATGTGTATATTTCTTTTCCCAGCCTCCAGGATCAACACACAGCAACTGCATTTCTCACTGATAAAAAGGCAGCTCAATATTGTCTTCTTAGTCTGCATTTAGAATATATGCCAATCAGTATCGGTGCCTTTACAATTATACTCTAAAGACAGCCATATAAAAAAATAGAAGGCAAGCGAGAGTACCAAACTATATTTACTGTATACAGTAGCAAAGGACAACAAATGTACAAATCAGTGAATAAGCAATGACCAGTCAAATAGATATACCAGCCCTAGCCCATATACAACATAAAACCAAAGGGAAGAAACACTTTCAGCAAGATTTAACTAAGCCAAAAATAATCTAACATGGTCAGATAATATAAAAAAGATAATGATGACCTGATCAAGCAGCAACTAATGGGCAACCAATTAAAATTATGAAAATGAAAACAATTCACCACGGTTGTAGGAAGAACTCAATACATCGTGTAAAGCAGCAGACATTGCTAGAAGTGTGACATTTTTAATGTATTAACAATCTTTTGATATCCTTTTTTCAACAAAGAACTTTGCTGCAAATACATGCCAAATAACTGATCTTGGTTTAATATTTTTTTTTAAGAATATACACCAAATATGGGTATTTAAAGAAGCCTGAGGCCACAGATGTATAACTACTAGTAAAAAACAGAACAGAAACTGCTTCTACAACCTATAACTAGAGAAAACAAGACTAGTTCTACAAATCTCTGTTCAATCAGTAAGCCAATATTAAACTTTGGATAATGGAGGAATTATTGAATAAAGATAAACAGAAAATAGAGCTCATCATTATTAAGCAGTATTCTATTAATAATTCAACTGCTAACATTAATCAGTTTGTCACCTTGTATATATTCTTAAAACACGTATTGTATTTTATTTCACCACATTCTGACAACATTTAAATTTGCAGTATCTCACACTTCTACACTAAAGTATTTCATCTGCATGTACAGTCCACATATGTATTTTAACATTTTTTGAATAACCAAAAATGTTTACAGCATGACTAAGTAAAATCTAATTTTCCTCATCCTTACTCATTCTATTTTAGGTAAATTGGCCTCTAAAATCACTTGTGCAGGGAATATAGTTATTTACATAATTAGAGCAGGAGGTGGGAAGGTGGAACATATATTGAAAAAACTGCATGGAAAATATCTGTACTACAACACAGATGGAGATTCAGGCCACAATTTAAAAAAATATACATAACAGTTGAAAGACAACCTTGATTTCAGAAAATAGAGAAGACAATTCTGATTGGCCCAATTTATAATGTTGATTAATCCCTGCAGAGACTTGTGCAACTCAAAATTGTATGTCAAAGAGAAATATTTTGGTAAAGTCCTCTAGAGTTTCAGAAGTATCTTATGTGATCAGCATGTTCATTTGTTTACTATTTAATAGCAAATCCAAGGACTGATGAGGAGGTGAAGTGTGTTGGTGGTCTTTGATTCCTCTCAAAAAAGAACAGCCCATTTAACACACTCCCCCTGTCTGCTGTTGAAACACATCAATAGTATCTTCATCTTCCATCTCCAGCTGTGAAAGAAAAAAAAAAGAAAGAGGTTCTTTATTTTTTTTTTAACTCCTTACATTTAATCAAGAAAAATAACATACTAAATGTATATTTCAAAATTATAGCTAGTAGAAATATAGTAGTTATTACTGTGTAATATGAGTTGAATAGTTTTAATCTACGGGGGACAGCACGGATGAGACAAGGAGGTTATGTAAAAGCTATGTATATGTTATGTCCTTTGCAAACTCCGAATGGCACTAATTAATGTATAGGGATCTTCATTTTCAGGTTTATTATTTTATTTTGCCTGGGAATTTCAATGTTATAACAAAAAAAAAATGGTCAGTGGAAAAATGACTGATAACACAGGATCTTTCCTTCCATTTCCTTCTTGAAAACTGCCTATGCTAGCACAGATTCAGAGGCAGAAGAGACCACATCTTCAAGGGCTCCAAAGGTGAACGTGTCACCCGGACCCTTGGAGGCTGGTGCAGTTCCTGGGATTATGATGAAGATCTGCTCTCCTCTCCAAGTAATGCCTTGGGGGATTCATGATCAGGGACAAACTAATCCATCTCCTGGCATCACGCATCAACCACTTCTATACTTGGATCAAAGGAATCAATACCATACGATGTGCCACCATAGGTCGCTGCCATCCTGGATGCCCTAAGAGGCCTCTAAGGTTGATGTCCATCAGAAAAGTTAAGTCTCCCAAAACTTCCAAGAGCTTCTACTTGGAATGACTTTCTCTGTGGAATATGGCCACACAGGGGAAGCAGCCCAAGACATTATGATCTTTTCCCAGGCAAAATCCCCATCTATCACAGGGCAAGAACTATCTAGCCCAGCCATGCAGGCAACGTTATCAATAGGCGAAAAGGACAAAGGCGAAAATAGGACTCTTAAGGCTGGGAAAACTTGAATGAAAATGCCCTGGGGCACCAGCATTGGTTCACCATGCAGCCAACAGTAAAAAAGCAAGTTTGCTTACCGTAAACTGTGTTTGCCGTAGACAGCAGGATGAATTGGACGTGCTTTCAGGGAGCGCCCCCAGGCGGCTCTCTGCAGGAACTTCTCCTAGCAGTAGCAAAGTTTTACTGCTGCACACCTGCGCAGTTAATGATCTCTTCTCAGTTGTTCTCAAGCATAGAAAAAATAGTAGTAAGGAGAGTAAGAGAGAGTGGGGGAAGAAGTATAGACTGTCCAAGGAGGAGGGAGGGGACACATGGCTAATTCATCCAGCTATCTATGGAAAACACCGTTTTCGGTAAGCAAACTAGCTTTTTTTCTGTAGATAAGCAGGATGAATTAGCCATGCTTTTTGGGAGTCCCCAGCTCAAGGATTTGGAACAGATATATTCGGCAGCATATCCATGGGAACTAGTCCTCTCCTATACTTTTTTTTTTTTGACTGAGAAATTCCTTAGGTTGGTGGACAGTACTATGTGTTAGTGGCATGATGTAGTATGTTATCCCAAGAAGGCATCCGATTTAGCATGCTGTTGGAGGCAGTAGTGAGAGGCGAACGTGTGTAACGACGACCAGGTTGCTGCTTTACATATGTCCTGAAGGGGTACCTGTTATAGGTGTGCTATCAAAGCAGCCATAGCTCTTAGCTGGTGAGCTTTCACTTTTGAGGATAAAGATTCTGATAGACTGTTGTAACAGAAGAAGATGCATTGTGTTAACCAGCTAGCCAATGTGCATTCAGTCACTGGAAGGCCTGGGGCATTCAGGTTATAGGAAAGGAAAAGCTGTGCAGGCCTGTTTGGTGAATGAGTTATTGTAGTAAGCCCGGGTTCTCTTGCAATCCAGCATGTGTAATAATGCCTCCCGTTCCGAGGTATGTGGCTTTGGAAAGAAGGTCGGTAATGTGAGTGTTTCAGGTGGAAAGCTGAAACAACCTTGAGGACAAAGGAATGGATGTGTCCATAGTGTTACCTTGCCATGGAAAACTTGCAGAAAGGGGGAGTAGTGTACCAGCGTTTGTAATTCACCCACCAGGCAAGCTGATGTAATGGCCACGAGAAACAGTACTTTCCATGTGAGAAACCTCAACGAGGCCGTCCCCATAGGTTCAAAGGGGGAAGGACTACATTCAAGTCCCACGTAACTGCAGGTGGTGTAATAGGGGGTCTTAGCCGAAGAGCGCCCAGCAGAAGTGAGATATTAAGGGATGCATGGAGATGGAAACACCTTGAATGGATGTATGGTACGCTGCTATGGCACTGAGGTGTACCCTGATGGCAGAGATCGCCAGTCCAGATTGGAAAAGTAAGTGGAGGTGTTTAAGTAGCTTTTCTGGCAAGGAGCGGAAGGGGTCCATGGACGTCTGTATGCACCATCAGCGGTATTGTAACCATTTGGCAGCATAATTTCTCCTCGTGGAAGGTTTCCTTGCTGAGATGAGGATATCCTGAATTTCTTGAGCGAAGGGAAGGTGGTCTAATACCTCCCTTTCAATCTCCACGCCGTCAAGTGAAGGGAGTTTTCCATGGGATGTATCAACATCCCCCCCACCCCCCCTTCATGAGTCAGGAGGCCAACCCTGTTGCGAAGGGAAATGGATATGGATAGGTGAACCAGGTAGGCATACCACGACTGTCTGGGCCACGCCAGGGCGATGAGGATGAGATCTGGGTTGTCTGCGATGCATTTTTGTACAACTCATCCTAACAGGGGAATTGGAGGGAATGCATAGAAAAGATTTCCCATCCAAGTTATCAGGAAGGCATTTTGGGCAATCCTTCTGTCACTTGGGTAGAGGGAGCAGAACTGTTGCACTTGTGCATTGTATTCCGTGGCAAATAGGTCCACTTGAGGTGGACCCCATTGGCGAAAGATGTCGGAAGCTATGTCTTTGTTCAACTCCCACTCATGGGGATGAAACATTCAGCTGAGCCTGTCGGCCTCTGAGTTCCGTATGCTGGGGAGATAAGTGGTTTGTAGCTGTATTGAATGAGTTAGTGCCCATTGTAGCACGGATTCTTTGCACAAGGTCCTGGAACCGGACCCTCCTTCTTTGTTTATGTAATACATGGCTACCTGGTTATCTGTGTATACCATGACTGATTTGTCTGCCAGGAGTCGTGAGAAGGTGCTGATGGCGTTAACGAATGGCTCGGAGTTCTAGAAGATTGATTTGAAACTTCCTTTCTGCAGATGACCAGAGTCCCTTTGTTTTTAGATGCAGTACGTGGGCCCCCCCATCCCTTCTTGGCAACATCTGTCATCAAGATGATCTGATGAGGTGGGTGCCGAAAAGGGGCACTGGAGTGCAAAGTTTCTGTCTGCAGCCACCAGTCCACATCCCTTGCCTTCGAGTGTGTTAGCTACCTTGCTCAGCATTGGGTGAGAGCGCTGGGACCACTGGGACTTTAATCCCCACTGGAGATGACGCATGTGGAGGCGAACGTGTAGAATGACACATGTCGCTGCCACCATGTGCCCCAGCAGCGTTAGGACCTGATGCACAGTTGGTTGCACTGAATGTCTCAGAATTTTGGCTAGAGTTTGAAAGATGGAGATTCTGTCTCAGGGGAGGAAGGCTTTGCAGAGCTGTGTGTTGAGTGCACTTATAAACTGTAATGTCTGAGAAGGGTCGAGGCGAGACTTCTCGTAGTTGACTAGGAAGCCCAGGCGTTCTAGACAAGATAGAACTCGAATTTGATGGGTGCAAAGCAATTCTGGGGTTGGGGCTACCAGCAGCCAATTGTTGAGGTAGGGGAAGATCTTTATGCCCTCCTTTCAAAGGTGGGCCACAGCTACTGCTAGACATTTGGTGAAGACCCTGGGTGCTGATAGGCCGAAAGGTAGAACTCTATATTGATAAAGCAAAATTGCTTACCTTGTAATAGGTGTTATCCCAGGACAGCAGGATGTAGTCCTCACATATGGGTGACGTCACTGAACGGAGCCCAGGCAGGAAAACTTTCTGTCAAAGTTTCTAGAAACTTTTGACTGGCCCTGTGAGGCCACTGAGCATGCCCAGCATGCCATGATATTCTCTGCCACAGGTGTCGCTCTTCAGTCTGTTATATAGTATAGAGCGTTAGCCAAAAATAAAATAATAAAAAGTCTGAGGCCCAACTCCGCGGGGTGGCGGGTGGGTTTCGTGAGGACTACATCCTGCTGTCCTGGGATAACACCTATTACAAGGTAAGCAATTTTGCTTTATCCCAGGACAAGCAGGATGCTAGTCCTCACATATGGGTGAATAGCAAGCTAGAGTCTGAGTCATTTTTTATGAAGGCAACATGGGAGCATTGTTGTTGAAATGAGTCAGACGAGGATCACAGCAGGTTGGTTGTAGAAGGAGTTGGGATTAAACTGGAAACAAGTTCTTTAAGACAGATTGTCCATAGGTTGAATCTTGTCTTCCCTCTTTGTCTAAACAGTAATGAGCTGCAAAGGTGTGAAGAGAACTCCATGTTGCTGCCTTGCATATGTCAAGGATTGGCACTGAACGATAGTGTGCTACTGAGGTTGACATTGCTCTTACTGAGTGTGCTTTTACTCGCCCTTGGAGAGGAAGGCCTGCTTGTTCATAACAAAATTGTATGCAATCTGCTAGCCAGTTGGATAGAGTATGTTTCCCTACTGGGTTACCAGGTTTGTTTGGATCATAGGAAACAAAAAGCTGATTGGATTTCCTGTGGACTGCAGTGCGGTTGAGATAAAATGATAAAGCACGTTTACAGTCCAAGGTATGTAAGGCCCTTTCTCCTTGATGAGAGTGAGGCCGTGGAAAGAATGTGGGCAAGACTATTGATTGGTTTAAGTGGAATTCCGTAACTACCTTAGGGAGGAATTTAGGATGAGTACGGAGAACCACCCTGTCATGTAAGAACTTAGTAAAAGGTTCACATGTGACAAGTGCTTGTAACTCACTCACCCTTCTAGCTGATGTAATGGCTATGAGGAAAATAGTCTTCCATGTAAGGAATTTTAGGTCACAGGAATGTATGGGTTCAAAGGGAGAACGAATAAGTCTTGACAAAACCAAATTTATATCCCATGGTGTGGCTGGGTGTCTAATTGGTGGTTTGAGGTGAGTCAAACCTCTCATAAACCTGCTGACAAGAGGTTGTGTGGAGATAGGTGCATCCACTACCTGGTTATGGTAAGCAGAGATTGCACTTAAATGTACTCTTACAGATGAAGTCTGGAGACCAGATTCTGAAAGATGGTATAAGTAGTCTAGTAAAGAATTTGTAGTGCAAGTGAAAGGATTTATGTTGTTTTGCGTGCACCACAAAGTGAACCTCTTCCATTTGGAAGCATAGTTTTTCCGTGTGGAAGGTTTACGTGAAGCTATAAGTACTTGAGATATGTTGGATGAAAGATTGAGTGGTTGTAAAATCAAGCTTTCAAGATCCATGCTGTCAGGGCTAGGGATTGGAGGTTGGGATGGCGCAACCGACCCTGATCCTGAGTTATGAGAGTGGGGGCTACTCCTAGACGAATGGGATCCCTGACTGAGAGGTCTAGAAGTGTGGGGAACCATACTTGTCGAGGCCAATATGGGGCTATGAGTATCATGGTCCCCTTGTCCTGTTGTAGCTTCACTAGGGTTTTGGTTATGAGTGGTATCTGAGGATACGCATAGAGTAGGCCCAAGTTCCAAGGGCGAGCAAATGCGTCCTTGGCTGGCTTGTTGTTCAGGTTGTATAGGGAGCAGTAGTTGTCTACTTTGTGATTCAGATGTGATGCATAGAGGTCTACTGTTGGATGTCCCCAAAGGTGAAATATTCTGGTCACTACTGAGGGATCCAGGGACCATTCGTGTGGTTGGAATTGACGACTGAGTCTGTCCGCCACTACATTGTGAATGCCTGCCAGATAAGTGGCTTTGAGAAACATGGAGTTGCTCAGGGCCCAACCCCATATCTGAGCTGCCTCTTGACAGAGGAGGTAAGACCCTGTCCCTCCTTGTTTGTTGATGTACCACATGGCTACTGTATTGTCCGTTTGGATCAGAACAGTCTTGTGTGTAAGGCAGTCTTTGAAGGCATGTAGAGCATAACGTATCGCTCGAAGTTCCAGGAAATTGATTTGAAATGTTGCTTCGAGTTTTGTCCAAGTACCTTGTGTTTGGAGATTCCCTATGTGAGCTCCCCAACCCAAGGTGGATGCATCTGTAGTTAAAGTGATCTGTGGAATTGGCTGTTGAAAGGGCAGGCCCTTGCGTAAATTGTCCTTGTTCACCCACCATAGTAGAGAAGAACGTAGTTGTGGGTTACTCGGATCTGAGTATTGAATGGTTGAATGGCTTGGATCCATTGTGATCGTAAAGTCCATTGTGTTATTCTCATGGCTAGAAGTGCCATGGGTGTGACGTGAACTGTAGAGGCCATGTGGCCTAGTAAAGTTAGAAACAGGTGAGCTGTTACGTGTGTTTGTGATGTGAACCACCTTGCTAGTGATGAGATTGTTTCCGCCCGGTCCTCTGGTAGAAAAGCTCGTCAGGTTCGTGTTCAATTCTGCTCCTATGAATTGAAGTAGCTGTACTGGTGTGAGATGAGATTTCTGGTAATTGACCAAGAAACCCACTGAATGTAGAGTTGTAATTGTTTGATTGAGAGAATCGAGAGTTCCTTGTAGAGACTGACTTCTGATGAGCCAGTCGTCTAGGTATGGAAATACATGAGCACCTCTTTTGCGTAGATGTGCTGCAATGACTGCTAGACACTTTGTGAATACTCTGGGAGCAGAGGAGAGACCGAAGGGAAGGACTCTGTATTGGTAATGTTGATGGCCCACCATAAAGCGCAGGTACTTGCGATGAGGAGGGTATATTGGGATGTGAGTATAAGCATCTTGAAGATCCAGAGAACAAAGCCAATCTCCTTTTTGAAGAAGAGGAAGCATGGTGCCTAGTGAAACCATCCAGAATTTTTCTTTCTTTAGAAATTTGTTGAGATTTCTGAGGTCTAGGATGGGTCTTAGGCCTCCTGTTTTCTTTGGAATGAGGAAATAACGGGAGTAGAATCCTCTGCCCTTCTGAGAATGGGGCACTAACTGAATTGCCCTGATTTTCAGAAGGGTGGATAATTCTGTTTGTAGAAGAATCAGTTGAGACTCTTGTTGTGGGGTAGCTCTCGGTGGAAATTCTGGTGGAATTGACAGGAAATTTAGTTTGTATCCTTGAGCAATTATAGAGAGCACCCACTGGTCTGTTGTTATTGTTTCCCAGTGAATGTAGAAGTGGGATACCCTTCCTCCCACTGGAAATTGTGTGTGTGGATTTAAAGGAGTGGTTTGTTCTCTGGGCTGCATCTCAAAACCCCGTAGCAGGGCCCGTCTGAGGTGGTGGTTGAGGACGGGGTGCCCTCGGCTGTCTATTTTGGGCACGTTGCTGCTGAGGCCTGGTGGATCTACCCCTTGAAGTCTGGGAGTAGTATCTGCGCGGTCTATAGTAAGGCCTCCTTGGTTCTCTCAGAGGAGGTCGACGAGGAGGTTGTGAAGAAGGATCCTGTGGTATCTGAGACAACTGACGTAAAGTCTCTGTGTGTTCCTTCAACTGCTGGACTGCCTCTTGAACTTTTTCTCCGAATAGGTTGTCTCCCTTGCATGGAAGATCAACCAACTTTTCTTGGACCTCAGGCCTGAGGTCAGAGGCCTTAAGCCATGCATATCTTCGTGCAGAGATGCCTACAGCTGCAGTTCTGGAGGCAGTATCAAAACTATCGTAGGCTGCCCTTACTTCATGTTTACCTGCTTCCAGGCCTTTATGTATAATGGCTTGTGCAGGTTCTTGAAGCTGTTCAGGCAGTGAATTGGTGAGTTCCTCCATCTGCTTCCATAAATTTCTCTGATACTGTGTCATGTACAGCTGGTATGCAGAGATTCTGGTGTTTAACATTGAAGATTGATAAACCTTCCTTCCTAAAGAATCAAGGAAGCGATGATCCTTGCCAGGTGGGTTGGAGGAATGAGGCCGGATTCTTTTTGATTTTTTCTGTGCAGATTCAACTACCACAGATTGATGTGGTAGTTGAGATTTCTGGTACCCTGGAGTTGATTGTACCAAATATGATGAATCCACCCTTTTGTTTATAGCTGGCACTGTAGATGGGTGTTCCCAGATTTGGTGCTGTAAGTCTAACAGTACTTCGTGGATTGGGATGGCTAAAACTTGTTTTGGGGGATCCACAAATTGCAGGACCTCTAAAGTATGTTGTCTAGAGTCCTGTTCCGCCTCCAACTTAGAGGGGATGGTGTCTGCCATGTCCTGTATAAAATTTGAAAATGACAGATCTTCAGGTGGAGACTTCTTTCTGGAATCAGGAGGGGAGGGATCCGACATGAAATCCTCTGAGGAGGATTCTGTATCTTGGCTGTCCCAGGATTCTTCTTCTTCTTGTCCGTGAGTGGATCCTTTTGGAAAATGAAGACCTGATGGACCTGGCATTGGTTCTTCAGCTGGAGTAGATGGAAAACCCTGTTTATCAGGTTTTTTAGGTAAGGTGTCGATGACATGTTGATATCTCTGAAGCAGACGCTGTAGAGATGGTAGGTCATGGACCTCGTCATCATCCATAGGTATGGGTGTCGAAGGTATTCGTGTTGGTCTCGACGTGGACGTCGAGAGAGGTCTTTTCTCCGAAGGAGGTGGTAACATGGACCTCGTAGCCGTCGATGGTAGTTGCGCATAGATGGACGTCGACGTGGTGATTATCCGTGGTGTCGACGTCGATTCATCTAGCGTCCTCGGCGTCAAAGGGGACACCGGCATCGGTGGTCCCACCGGCATCGATGCTGGAAGCATCGGCATCGACGATCCCGTCGGAATTAGTTGCTCCTGAAAAGCCTTTGAAATCGCTTGTCTGATGATTTCAGACAATTCCGGCATTACAACTGGTGGTACCAGAGCAGCTGTAAGCGGTGGCGAAGGCTGAGGAGTTGGAACTGCTGCAGGGCCCTGCAGGGGTTCAGATGTCGAGATCGGAGGAGGAGACCGAGACCCCGAGGTTTCCTCCAGACGTGGCCGCTTCTCCGTCGACAGATCGTGGGACTCTAACTCAGCCGTCGATGACCGTCTGTGTCTGTGTCTATTTAGACTTTTGCGGGTCAGCGGAAGTTGTCGACGTGGACGAGGAGGAGGAACGATCTCCCGACGGTCCCGGGGTAGATTTTTTAAGCAGTACGCGCTTTGTCGCTCCAGCCGGAGACGATTTGGCTGACGTCGAAGGTGATGGTATTAGCTGTAAGTGGAGGGATCTTCTCGAGCCGGGATTTTCTTGTTTTCGGCGTCATTTCGGCACACTGCGGGCAATTTTGTACGTCGTGTTTTTCGCGAGACAAATTACGCACTCGAGATGTGGATCGGTTAACGACATCTTACGGGCACATACCGGGCATTTTTTAAATCCGGTAGCCATGTTGCGATCGACGGCCGTCGAGGCAAAAACGGATTTCTGAGAGAAAAAATTTTTTCCTAAAGAGAAAATTATGAAAAAGGGTACTCACCAGCCGGTGAAGAAAAAAAACTCCCTGAAAGCTGTGACAGAGAATATCACTGAATATGTGTGACTTTTTAGTCACAAAGTTGAGAAGTTTTCTCAAGGCTCCTAACCCGCGATGCGAACTGCAGCGCGGAAAAAAACGAAGACTGAAGAGCGACACCTGTGGCAGAGAATATCATGGCATGCTGGGCATGCTCAGTGGCCTCACAGGGCCAGTCAAAAGTTTCTAGAAACTTTGACAGAAAGTTTTCCCGCCTGGGCTCCGTTCAGTGACGTCACCCATATGTGAGGACTAGCATCCTGCTTGTCCTGGGATAATGTTTATTTTGAATCTGGAAGCACACGTAGCACCAGGATGAGGGGGTGCATGGGGATGTGCGCATAAGCATCTTTGAGGTCCAGTGAACACATCCAGTCCTTGGGTTACAAGTAGGGCAAAATGGTCTTGAGAGAAGTCATTTTGAATTTTTCCTGGACTATGAACTTGTTGAGAGCTTCGAGATCCAGTATGGATCGCAGTCCTCCGGTCTTTTTGGGAATGAGGAAGTACTGGCAATAGAATCCCTGGGACTGTTAAGAACGTGGAACCATTTGTATCGCTCCTTGTCCCAGGAGGAATTTGACTTCTTTAAAGAGGGGCAGAATATCGCCCTTCTGTGTAGAGGAAGCAAGGTACAGTAATGTGGGGGGTGTTCTGAAATGGAGATGGTATCCATGTTGAGAACCCAATGGTTGGATGTAATGTGTCCTCATGCTGACGCAAATGAAGTAAGGCGTCCTCCTACTGCTTCCGGTAGCTGTGGCTGTGATGGAATCAAAAAGATGATTGGGTTTGGTCCCGCTGTTGTGCTTGTGGAGGTTGAGCCCTCTGTGTAGTGTAAGAGGGAGAGCGGTATGGCGGGTACAGTCTGTAAGAACGCAGGGGTAGAACGGTTTCCTGTAGGAGGAATAGTATCATCTTGGAGTTGTCTGGTCTGAAGGCGATGTGAGCGATGACACTGCCACATTTTCCTCTTTGAGTTGAGAGACTGTTCTGCAAAGCTGGTCACCGAACAAATTATCCCCTTTGCAAGGTATATCTGCAAGTTTGTCATGTACATCTTTGCAGATCGCACTTGCTCTCAACCACACTATGCGCCAGGCTACTACAGCAGTGGCGGAGGTTCAGGCTGATAGCTCAGATCCCTTATAGATGGTGCGTAAAAGGTTACAGCCAGTTTACGATGACCGGGTTCCATAGGTTGACCTTCCTCTGACTTCAGTTGCTCGAGGCACTCATATAGATATTGAGTGATAAAGAACTGGTGTTGTTGCACCTTAGCATTTAGCATGGAACCCTGGAATACCTTTCTTCCAAAATTATCCAAATAGCAGTTATCCTTGCCCAGTGTAGCGTTAGAATAGAGACTTGTCTTCTGGGCCTTCTTCATAGCAGATTCCACCACCACCGAAGAATGTGGTAGCTGCACTGCGGTGTAGTGAGGAGATTTCCGCATCTGGAATTTTAGTTCCATCTTTCTGGATGTGGTGGATGTAGAGAAAGGTGTTTCCCAAGCTTTATGCATGACGGCATCCAAGACCGAATGAGAGGGAAAAGCCGTAAGCTCAGCTGGGATGTCAAAGATATTTAGGAAGTTATGTACCTCTGTGTGTGGACTAGGTTCTCTGTCCAATTCTTCAACATCTGAATGCGGAAGAGAAGGGGGGGTGGACAGATCAAACCCTGTATAGAAGGGCTTGTGGGGAAACGAGGCTGTTGAGAAAGGCCCACTGAATCAAAGAATTTTTGAAGGAGGCCTGTGAAAGTTTGGGAGGCTACTCCCTCTAGCATAGAACATCTAGTCGTTTTCCTCTTCTTCAGGGCTGGTGAGGCACCTGATGGCTATCCATGTGAGGACTGCCTAGATGTGGAAGATTTTTGATTTGTTCGCCCCTTTAGGTCACCATCCCAGCCAGAAGTAGATGAAGAGGGGCGTTGCCAGTGACGGGGCACTTCCCCCTCTGATTTCCTGGAGTATTCCAGATCCGATAAAAGGAGTGGTAGTGACAAGAGCTCTTTGCAGTAGAGTCTTTGGACGGTCTATCTTTGGATTTCAAGGACCAGTGTTCGAGATGGTGTGTCTTTACCTATGTTTTCCCATGTTTTGTAGCAGAATGCATCGATGGTTCACCCGACGCTCCATGGTGCAGAGGCCAATGCCTGAGAATGCGTCGGGAGTGTTGGAAGCATCGGAGCCCTGCTTTGGATGCGTCAAGCGATGTACATCGGCTGAAGCATGACGCTCTTCCCAAGTCGAGTCCGGCGACCCCCCTCCATGCCACTGTGGTATCAATGACACACCCAGGGTGCAGGCTGAGTCGGGAGTCAGCTCTTTTTGGGGCCATTTGTGGAAATGTTCCCTGATCTTACCTCTGCTTTCCGAGATTTTAGCTTTGAAGGAGGATTGTAAGTAGGAAGCCCTTTTCACTCCCTTGGTCCATTTTAGTTTCTGGCCCGGAGAAGAGTGGGCCAATCGCTGTGGGATGTAAAAGCCCGATGCAGCAAAGTCTCTGTCCTTTAGGCAGGCGATCTTAGCTGCCCTCTGATGCTGGGCTCTGGGGGACATTCTCCCACAGTCCCGACAAGCCGCCATACCATGATCAAGTCCAAGGCATAAATAACAATAGTTATGGCCGTCTGTTACGGACATGATTTTGCCACATCGGCAAAATTTGAAACTGAAGGCTTTAGGAGCCATATTAGCACTGAAAAGTGTTGTTGGGGGTTCACCAATAGTGAAGTAGAGAGTAGAAGAGAAGAGAATCTTAAGAGGAGAAGAATCCGCATCCGAACGCTGCATGGGAAAGGCAAAAACTGAGAAGAGATCATTGACCACATGGGAAGGCACTGCGCAGGCGTGTAGCAGCAAAGCTTTACTTCTGCTAGGAGACGTTCCCACCAAGAGCCGCCAGGGGGCACTCCCTGAAATTCAGCCTGCTTATCTGCGGAAAATAAGAAAAAGAAAATAAAGAAACAAAGAAAAACCACTACCTTTAGAATTAGAGGGTAAAAAGCACATGGGGCCCTGTGGGGAGGGGAAAAAGAAAGCTCTTGCAGCTCCAAAACGTTCACTGCAGCAGCTGTGTTAGAGATGGAGATGAACCATGGGCTCAGTGAATGAGACTGAGGGGCTCTGCATGGGATGCAGGGGAGTGGCTAGGGCTGCACATGCTTCTGGAAGTTTTGAAGTCAAAGTTCTGTGCCGTGCTCCATTTGATGATGTAACCTACTTGTGAGGTCTGCCATCCAACCTATCCTTGAAGAATTTCTAATACTTCTAATGTACTTATAATTCTATTTAATTTTTTAGATCTCCGAAAACATGCAATGGTATTTGTATTTAAAACGTAAATATCTATTTTCAAGAGACTGAAGGAACTTTAGGTACCCTTCTCATAATATTATACCTCCTCTTTCAAGGAAAGAAAATAAGGATCCTGATAAATACTGGAATTTTGAGAACAAAAGAACTGCCATACTGGGTCAAACCAAGGGTCCCATCAAGCCCAGTATCCCATTTCCAACAACAGCCAATCCAGGTCGTAAGTACATGGCAGGATCCCAAACAATAGATATATACCATATTGCTTATGCCCAGGGATAAGCAATGGCTTTCCCCAACTCTGCCTTGTTAATAACAGCTCATGGATTTTTACTCCAGATACTTGTCCAAAGCTCTTTTAAACTCAGCAGTGCTAGCTACTACATCCTTGGACAATGAATTTCAGGAACTTAATTGTGCATAGAGTGAAAAAATATTTTCTTTTTTTTTTTTTAAATGTGCTACTTAGTAACTTCATGGCATGTCTCCTATGCTCTATTTTTTGAAAGAGAAAACAGATTTTCATTTACCTGTTCTACTTCACTTATTTTATAGACAATCATCTCTCTCTCAGCTTGCTCTTGTCCTATCTGAATAGTCCTAACTTCTTTAGCCTTTAGTCAGTCATTTCATCCCCTTTATCATTTTGATCAACGTTTTCTAGTTCCTCTAGAATACTGTGCGCAATTCTGAACTAAAGGTGGAGCGATACAGAGATATGATATTTTATTTTATTCTCCATTCTTTTTCTACTTCCTAACATTGTTTGCATTTTTGACTGCTTGCCACACACTGAGTCAAGGATTTCAACATATTGTCCATAACACCATCTATATCCTTCTCCTTTGTGGTGACTCCTAATATGGAACCTATCATGTAACTACAGTTTGGATACTTCCCCCCCCAGATATGCATCACTTTGTACTTGTCCACATAAAATTTCATCTGCCATTTGGATGTCCAGTCTCCCAGTCTTAAGATGGTCCTGCAATTTCTCACAATTCACTTGTGATTTAACAATTTAGAATAATTGTGTCATCTGCAAATCTGATCACCTCACTAGTTATTCCATTACCAAATCATTTATAAATATGTTAAAAAAAAAAAAAAAGGCACCAGTTCCAGTACAGAACTCCATGGCTCTCCACTATTTATCTTCCACCACTGAGAAAAATAACCATTCAGTCCAATTTTGTTTCCTTTTATTCAGTTTGCAATCAACAAAAGGACATTGCATCCTATTCCATAAACTTTCAGTTTTCTCAGGAGTCTCTCAAATGCTTTCTGAAAATCCAGATACACTATATCCACTGCTGGCTCACCATTATCTACATATTTATTACCCCTTCAAAAACATATTGTAGCAGCGCGGTGAGGCAAGACTTCCCTTGGGTAAATTCATGTTGGCTGTGTTTGATTAAAACAAATGTCTATATGTTCTGTAATTCTGTTCTTTAGAATAGTTTCTACCATTTTTCCAAGCATTGATGTCAGGCTCATAGGTCTATAGTTTTCTGCATCACCCCAGAGCTTTTCAAAGATTTGCATTATATTAACCACCCTCCAATCTTCAAGTACAATAGACTATTTTGATGATGTTACAAATTACTAGTAACAGGTCTGCAATTTCATTTTTTAGTTCTTTCCTGTTAAAGGCGGCGGCAATATCCATGTCCAGACTGGTGTGGAGAACCAATATATAGAAGAGACCAGTAGGCCCTGAATTTTAGATAACAGTGTCCTAATGCCTAGAAATGCTCTAGTTCTGCTAACAGGTTTTACAAAATGGTTTTGCTGTATGCAAATAAAATTTTTCTTAATATCCTAAAAGAGAGCGAATGCTTTTCTTTCAGATTTTTTTTTTTTTTAGATCCAGGCACAGAGGAAGTAAATCTATTGATTCACATGAAAAACTTGAACTAACTTTTGGAACACCACCATGAGCAGTTCAAAATATCCTGAAAATTTAGAAGATTCAAAAATGGCTCTCAATTCATTCATTCACTGTGATAATTATATAATTATGACAAATACAGTATATATTTAATGTATTTATAAAACTGTGACCAGCTGGTGCCATTTTTTGCCCTGGCGGCGCAGGAGTGACTTGGTACGTTGGTAGAGGTAAATGGTGGAGGAGGGGGGCCATACCTCCAGCCACCAGGCTGTTTGGGGGTGGGATAGGGTACTGGCCAGCCTGGGTACAACCACCCTTAACTAAATGTTCTTGCTGCTTAGTGTGTACGCGCACATATCTGGGAAATCTGACCTCCCCCCCCCCCCCCTTCTGTTCCCTGCAGGCAGCCAAGAAGGAGGGGAGGGAAGGGGCTGGATTAGAGTAGTTCCTTTCTTTGCTCTACTCCTTCTTTGCTCTACTCCATCTACTCCACACTCCCTTCTTACCATCTGTTCCTACAGGATAGGAAAAGCAGGAAGCAACAGGAAAAGAGAGAGGCTGGATTAGGGTGCAGAGTGGAGAAATTACTTCCTTAATTTCGTTTTCCTTAATGTAAACAAATGGACTCAGGACTAGTGGGTTTATGCTCCCCTGCCAGCAGATGGAGATGGAGCAAGTTGATGTCACGGTATATATAACCCTGCAGTAAACCCAGCCTGACAGTATTCTCTTCAAAAGCAATTGTGGACAGACTAGCAGAAACATGATTAAAAACAGGTAACCAGAACTGTACTCAACCAACCATAAACACTGAACTCATGAAAGATTTTAGGTTCCCCAAAATAGGGACTGGATGAACACTCATCAGTAATCCCTTGGGACCCAGAGCCCCACAGGAAAACTATTGACAATTATGTGGCAGCAGAGGGTGGGAAGCGGAGACAAACTGTCTACACTACGGAAAACGAAATCATCAGGTAATTTCTCCATTTCCTAGCACGTAGACAGATGGACTCAAGACCAGTGGGATGTACCAAAGCTACTCCACAATAAAGTGGGAGGCTGCCCACTGTCAAGTCAACACCGCACGTGCAAAGGCTTCATCCACCTGGGCTTGCACATCCAGACAATAAAACCTGGAAAAAATGTGTAAGGAAGACCATGTCTCAGCTCAGCAGATAATGACGGGAGAAAGACTAACCTCTGCCCAATTCAGTGCCTGAGCCCTAACCTGAGCAGGCAATGGCTTTCCAGCATCCACATAAGCGGCCGTGACTACTTCCTTAATCCAACGAGCTATGGTAGCCTGCAAAGCCGGAGCGCCCGCTTACTCCAGCCATGGAGAACAAATAGACAATCCGTCTTTCGAAAAGGTTCAGAGACCTCCAGATACCGCATGACAAGTCGCTTGACATTCAAGGAGCGCAAGAGGCGATACTCCTCCGCATCCCTGACCTTATCCAGGGATGGCAAGGAGATGGACAGATTCAAATGAAAGTCTGAGACTACCTTGGGCAAGAAGGATTGAACAGTATGCAGCTGTAATGCCCCCGGAGTCACCTGAAGGAACAGTTCCTGGCAAGAAAAGGCCTGCAGATCAGAAATCCGACACGCAGAACATATAGTTACCAAGAACACAGTCTTCAAGGTCAACAACCGCAAGGAAAGGCTACGCAGTGGTCAGAACGTAGGGCCCGCCAAAAAGTCCAACAATATATTAAGACTCCACAATGGAACCGGTAACCTCAAGGGAGACCTAAGATGCTTCACTGATGAACTTGAGACATCAATTTCTGGTTCTGAACTTCCGGTAAGGAAACTCTGTCCTGTCCAGTGTTGAACCATACCCCCAGATACTCCAACGACTGCGATGGCTGAAGATTGGTCTTGGTCAAGTTCACCACTCAACCGAGCTCCTGCAATAAGAAGATCACCTTGTTTGTCACCAGATGGCTCTCTTCCTGAGACTTGGCTTGAATTAGCTAGTCGTTCAAATACAGGTGCACAGGATTCTCTCTTTTTGCAAGGCCGATGCTACTACCATAATCTTGGAAAATGTCCTGGGAGTGCTGGCTAAACCAAAAGGCAGTGCCCGAAACTGATAAAAGCACCCCAACACTGCAAAGCATAGAAAGCATTGGGTGTTCCAATTGGATGGGAATATGAAGGTAAACCTTTGACATATCCAAGGAGGTCAGAAATTCCCCCGACTGCACCACAATTATCAGAGCGCATAAGGTTTCCATTTGAAAATGAGTAACCTTCAAGTGATGGTTGACCCTCTTGAGATCCAGGATGGGGCAAAAGGAACCCTCCTTCTTGGGCAGAACAAAATAAATTTATCATCGCCCCATGCTTTCTAGAGACATGGGCACCAGAACCACAGCCCTCAGTCTCAGGAGCCTTTGAAGCGTGAACTCCACTACCTGCTACCGGACCAAGGCACACCTCTGAGGGACCATGGAAATCACCTCAGGAATTCTCAACTGGGGGAGGGACCTTTAGGTATCACAGCAGGGGAGTGGGGCTTTCTTTTCCTAAATTTAGAATTTCAAATTTCTCCTTCCAAAAAGCTCGAAGCAATCCCCCATAGGGAGATGCACATCTCCATCTGCTGGAGATGGAGAATACTGGCAGGCTGGGGTCACTGCAGGGCTATACATATTGTAAGGTCAGCTTGCTCCGTCTCAATCTGCCGGCAGGGGAGCATAAATCAATTGGTCCTGAGTCCATCTGTCTACACGTTAGGAAATAGCTCTTTTCAAGTATGCTCCAATCTCAGCCCCACTGCCTCCCTCTTGTTCTCACAAGCTACCTGGGAGGGGAGAGAAGGGGCTGGAGAAAGCAGAGAGCTGTTCTCTATTGAGTGAGATTACTTGCAGTAGCCCTGTGTGCCCATACCTAGCCAGGCAGACAGAGCTTAGATTAGGGAAGGGGGGAGGAGTGCTAGAGTCATCTATGGAGTGGGGAGAGAATGTCTGTGTGTATGTGAGTGGGGGAGTAGTGAAGAAAGATCACGTGCACACATGCTCTCCCCATCAGTCCACGCTGAATCTCAGGGGAACCACAACTCAAAAGTTCCCAGGAAGTCCAAACCTATGCCCAAGGATGCCAAGTGCCCCTCCCCCCACCTGAATCAGGATACAGCTGCTGATTGCAGTCAATCCAAGAAGAAAAATAGAAGCATAGAGCTGATTCTGTGGGAGTCTCATATTTACTGCAAACAATCAAAGGAGCTATTTTATGGTACTGCCACCAGTAAGAACCCCCTAAACCTGCAAGTACTGCATCTGTGAACACCACCAAAGGTGAATTAAGGGGTAAACTGGAACCTGGCCACCACTAAAAAGACCTGGCCTATGCAAGTTAGAGGAATTCTAGAAGGGAGTGACTTCGCAGATTGACCTGGGCAGAGGGAGGAAACTGTTGCTGAACATTGGCCAGGGTGGGAGCAGGATTTGCAAACTGATACTGGGCTGGCTACAAACTGGTGCTAGACAGAGAATGAGAGAAAGAATGGGACAGGAAGTAAAGGAGGGGAGGAGGATTGAAAGCAAGGAGAGGGAACAAGAGGGGGGATTGAGGCTTTTAGGCAAGAAATTATTGTACCTAAATTCTAAAAATACTGTAAGCCACCTTGAGCATTCCTTAGAAAGGCAGGGTAAAGTTCCAAATTTCCCATTCCAGGGGTAGAGAGTGTATGAGGAAGGGAGATGGGAACAGTGAGTGAAATAAAGCGAGGTAACAAAACATTTTTCAGATATATCAGAGAAAGCAAATGTTGCTTACCTGTAACAGATGTTCTCACAGGACAGCAGGATGTTAGTCCTCACAAATGGGTGACATCATAGGATGGAGCCCAATCACGGAACACTTCTGTCAAAGTTTCCAGAACTTTGACTGGCCCCTACTGGGCATATCCAGCATGGCACTAACCCTGCAGCCAGCAGGGGTCCCCCTTCAGTCTTGTTAAAAAGCTACAGGTAGTGCCGAAAATAAAATAATAAAATGTTACGAACCCTACACCGTGGGGCGGCAGGCGGGTTTCGTGAAGACTAACATCCTGCTGTCCTGTGAGAACACCTGTTACAGGTAAGCAACATTTGCTTTCTCACAGGACAAGCAGGATGGTAGTCCTCACATTTGGGTGAGTACTGAGCTGAGGATGTCAGAGTATGCACCAAATGTACTCAAGCGTACAAGGCACTAGGCCTGGGATGAAATTTGGCAGAGGACATCCTGAAACCCACCGGGCAGGCGGAAGGGTGTTGGTACGTCATGTTGTAAATAAGTTGCGCAAGACAGACTGGCCGAAGATGGAATCTTGTCTTCCGGCTTTGTCTAAGCACTAATAATGGGCTGCAAAAGTATGGAGAGAACTCCAGGTGGCAGCCCTGCAGATGTCAGGAAGCAGCACAGAGTGTAGGTGTGCTACTGAAGTTGCCATGGCCCTCAGAGTATGCTTTAACACTGTCTTGAAGTGGAATGCCCGCTTGCTGATAGCATAAGGATACGCAGTCCGCCAACCAGGAGAGAGAGTCTGTTTACCCACAGGCTGCCCCAATTTGATAGGATGGAAAGAGATAAACAATCGAGTGCTTTTCCTGTGGGCAGCTGTACGGTCTAGGTAGAATGCTAGAGCCCGTTTGCAGTCAAGGGTATGCAGAGCCTGCTCTCCTGGATTGGAATGGGGACTGGGAAAAAAGGTAGGTAGTATAATGGATTGAGTGAGATGAAACTCCAAAACCACCTTAGGCAAGAATTTAGGGTGAGTGCGGAGTACTGCCCGGTCCTTCAGAAGTTTAGTGTAAGGCGGATAGGTAACTAGAGCCTATAATTCACTAACTCTGCGAGCGGAAGTGATTGCCATCGTCCGAGCCGCCGAAGAAACCCCATCCAGAAAAGGCACCGACCGTTTTGGCGACCGGGTCACCAAGGCAACCTTCACCCGACAGGGTATCTGAAGCCGCGACGGCGTCGGGGTTTGAGAGCATGGAAGAGAACTTCCATTTACTCCATTCTAGCCTTGCGACCTTTGGTGTCATTAGGGCACATTTGCTGCAGGTTAGGACATCGTGCTCACATCCGAGACACATTACACAGACTTTGTGGGGGTCTGTGATGGACATGGTGCAATTACAGTCCGGGCACAGGCGGAACCCAGATGCCATGGCCATGAAAAAATTGAGCTGCGGTACAGTCGACGGCCAGTAGGCCGTGCGGGCCAAACTCGACGCTAATCGACAGAAAACAGGTAAAAACTTACCGGAGTACCGTGGCTTGAAAAAGTTGAAGGAGGGACTCCTGTGGAGTAAATTAAATTTTAGTAATTCCGTGAGGAAAATTCCTGTCAGGAATCTCTGCAGAGCTCCTTTACTCCGTGGCTACTGCTGCGCGGAAAAAAGAAGACTGAAGGGGGACCTCTGCTGGCTGCAGGGTTAGTGCCATGTTGGGCATTCCCAGAAGGGGCCAGTCAAAGTTCTGGAAACTTTGACAGAAGTGTTCCGTGATTGGGCTCCATCCTATGATGTCACCCATATGTGAGGACTACCATCCTGCTTGTCCTGTGAGAAAGAAGAAGGTCCGAAGTGAGATAGTGAAACTGAAAAGTGACAAAGTTCAATGTGTGGAGAGAGATGAAGAAATGGCAGAAAGTGCAATTGCTTACCTGTAATGGGTGCTCTTCCTAGGACAGCAGGATGCTAGTCCTCACCCATGGGTGACATCAGATCAAGCCTGGCACAGAAAACTTCTGTCAAAGTTTCTAGAAACTTTGGCTGGCACAGAGCATGCCCAGCATGCTACTATCCCTGCGTCCACGCAGGGTCTCTCTTCAGTCATGTATGTAGATACGATAAAAGAACAAACCAACTAGGAGAACTTAACTCCTCGGGGTGGCGGGCAGGTTTCATGAGGATTAACATCCTGCTGTCCTAGGAGAATACTTGTTACAGGTAAGCAAATATGCTTTCTCCTAGAACAAGCAGGATGGTAGTCCTCACACATGGGTGAATCCCTAGCTACAAGCTGGACCAGAACTGGCGAGAACAACAGACACCAAAGCAGTGCCAACGGGCACAACAACAACAGAGGTGCTGTATGTAACAGCGGCAACAGCCTGAATTAAAAACCAGGGTCCACGGTGGAAGAGTTTGGTTCACAGCTGAAAAAGGTTTCTCTCAGGACAGATTGGCTGAATCTGCTATTCTGCCAACCATCCATGTCCAGACAATAGTGCACAGCGAAAATATGGAGAGAACGCCACACTGCAGCCCTGCAGATCTCTCTCAACGGAACTACACGCAGGTGGGCCACAGAGGTCACCACGTCCCTTACAAAGTGCGCCATGGCATGGCCCTCCAGGTGCAGTCCTGCCTGGTCTTCGCAGAAAGAAATACAGTCCGCTAGCCAGATGGAAAGTCTGCTTAGTAACAGCCCTGCCCAGCCGGCTGGGGGTCGAACAAGATAAACAGCTGGATGGACAGCTCTGGCCCGTCGTATGGTCCAGGTAGGCCAGAGCCCTCTTACAATACAGCTTGTGCAGCACCCTTTCTCCTGGGCTGGTATGAGGCCAGGGAAAGAAGGTAGGTAGAACAACAGACTGGTTAAGATGGACGTCTGTAACCACTTTCGGCAGGAACATAGGGTGCATGCACCTGTCGTGGTAGAACCTCGTGCAGGGTGGATAAGTCACTAAGGCGTGCAACTCACTGACCCTGCGCACCGACATGACCGCTATCAAGAAATCGAACTTCCATGTCAAATGCTTGAGAGCGCAGCGGCTCAAATTGCAGCTTCATCAGCTGGGCCAGTATCACATTCAGGTCCCATGAAACCGCAGGGGGCCACAGCCCTCGCATGAACTGCCCTACGATAGGCTGCACAGAGATGGATTAACCATCCACCTCCTGGTGGTACGCACCTATGGCACAGAGGTGCACACGGAGTTGGTCTTAAATCCCGCCTCTGAGAGGTGCAGTAGATAGTCCAGTTTGTCGTCGGACGGGCAAGAGAAGGAATCGAGACCCTTCTGCTCACACTATATGGTGAACCTCTTCCACTTCAAGGAATAAGATTTCTTAGTGGATGGCTTCTTGCCACCAGGACCCGGGCCAAGTCTTCCGAAAGGTCCAGAGCCTGTATTATCAACCTTTCAACATCCATGCTGTGAGACAGAGCGCGGAGGTTGGGATGGCTCAGCCTGCCCTGATTCTGGGAGAGGAGGTTCGGAGGCATCCTCAAATGGATCAAGTTCCATCTGGACAGTTGCTACAGAAGCGGGAACCATACCTGCCGTGGCAGACGCGGGACAACAAGGATCACGGACCCTCTGTCCTGGCGAAGCTTCAGAAGAGTCTTCAACACTAATGGAAGAGGCGGATAGGCATATGCAGGCCCGTCCCCCAATGGACAGCAAAGGTGTCCGTGGGTGACATGCCGTCCGACCTGGACAGAAAGCAGTACCAGGGCACCTTTGCGTTGCTGGGGGAGGCAAACAGGTCCATGTCTGGAGTGCCCTAGAGATGGAAGAGTCAATCTGCTACCTCCCGTTTCAGGGACCACTCATGGGGATGGAAGGTGCAACTCAGCCAGTCCGCTAGGGTGTTCTCTGCACCCAAGTACATGGCTCGGAGAAACATCTCCTGCGCCAGTGCCCAGCTCCAGATTTGCACTGCTTCCTGACAAAGGAGGAAAGACCTGGTAACCTCCTGCTTGTTGATATACTATATCTTCACCTGGTTGTCCGTTCAAACAAGGATGACCTTGTTGGCCAAGAGATTCCAGAAGGCTCATAGGGTGTACTGGATCACCCTCAGTTCCAAGAGGTTTATCTAAAACTGCGACTCCTGCACAGTCCAGAAACCCTGGGCATAGAGGCCATCGATGTAGGCTCCCCACCCCAAGTGCGACGAGTTCGTGGTCAGCACAACCTGAGGCAAGGGTGCTCGAAAGGGAATACCCCACTCTAGGTTGCGTGGAGATGTCCACCAAGTCAAGGAAGTCCTGAGTGAGGCGGGACACCTGAATGTGGACCCGAAGGCTCTGGGTCGCCTGTGGCCACTGGGAACGCAGGGTTCACTGGACTCGGCGTACATGGAGACGGGCAAAAGAAGCAACATGCACCGTCGCAGCCAAGTGTCCTAGAAGCTGCAGCATACACCTCGTTGAAACTAGCAGACTCAGTTAATCTCCCTTGCCAAGGAAACCAGGGCACACACTCTGTGGCATGGCAGGAAGGCCTTGGCCTATGTCGCATCCAGGATTGCCCCAATGAAAGCCAGCTGCGACGAAGGGTGGAGATTTGACTTCGGGTAGTTGATTATAAACCTTAGGAGCCCATGCCTGTGTGTCGCTCTGAACCAGCCAGTCGTCCAGGTCTGGGTGCGCCCCCTAGCAGCCCGGTGTGGAACGTCTCTTAGAATGTTGAAAAAAACATTGTGCTTGTCTCGCTCCTGTGTGGCTGCGTGGTAGGTTCCCGTGCGATTGACTCCTTTCTCTCAGTTCATAATATAGCAAAGGTACACAGGAGCTTTTGGGGAAAAAAACCAGATAGGATTAAAAAAAAAAAAAAAACACTCTCCAGGGAGGAGGGTGGATAAGCATGGCTAATTCTTCCTGCTATCCATGGAAAACACCGTTTACGGTAAGCAAGCTTGTTTTTTCCTCGCAGATAAGCAGGCTGAATTAGCCATGCTTTCTGGGAGTCCCTAGCTGGAATTTGAAGCATAGGATACTCCATAAGGAAGAAATATATTTGTTACGTATTTCTCCCCTTTCATTTTTTTTTTTTTTAGATCCTTGCAAAGCGTGGACAGTTTATGAATTTGTTGCGTGGTGCAATATCTGTTTTCCCATGAGTGCATCAGATTTTGCCTGATCTTGTAGACAATAGTGAGAAGTGAAGGTATGCAGGGAAGACCATGTAGCTGCTTTACAGATGTCTTCCACTGGGACTTGCTTAAGGTGCACTATTGAAGTTGAAATTGCTCTCAGTTGATGAGCTTTCACCTTAGAAGATAGTTGTTGAGAACTTGTAGAACAAAAATATATGCACCGAGTAAGCCAGTTGGATAGTGTACTTTTTGTCACTGATAGGCCAGGAGCATTCAGGTTGAAAGAGAAAAAGTTGGGAATGTCTGTTGGCAGTGGCAGTTCTTTGTTTGTAGTAGGCCAATGCACGTTTACAGTCCAGTGTATGTTGCAGGGCTTCTCTACTATTGGAATGTGGCTTCTGGAAAAAAGTTGGTAGGATAATGGTCTGATTCATATGAAAAGCCAAAACTACTTTTGGAAGGAAGGATGGGTGAGTCTGTACGGTGACTCTGTCATGATAGAATTGACGGTAAGGGAGGTAGTGGACTAAGGCCTGCGGTTCACTGACTCGTCGAGCTGATGTTATGGCTACCAGAAATAATACTTCCAAGTCAGGAATTTTAATGAAAATGTTTGCATCGGTTCAAAAGATGGGACCATTAATGCTCCCAATACAACATTTAAGTCCCAAGGTATTGCCAGTTTTGTGATTGGAGGTCTGAGTTTTAAGATACCCTTCATGAATTGAGATACTAGAGGATGAGTAGATATTGGTGTTCCTTGCACGGTTGTATGGTCAGCGGGTGCTGTTAGAGATGAGACTGCTATACCTTTTTCCTTTAACTGTGTTACCATCTTTACGTTTCTCTCTGAATAAATTATCTCCTCTATATGGGAGGTCAGCTAGTTTGTCATGGACCTCTTCTTTGATTACACTTGCTCTAAGCCACGGTATTCTACAAGCTGCTATAGCTGATGCTGAAATTCGTGACAAGGTATCAAATCCTTCGTAAATCATCTGAAGTAGATGACGAAGTCCTTCTTCCATGTCAAGTATACCCTCTTTATTCTGGGTGTCTTGCGTGTCTGAGTTCAATTCGATCTTAATGTTACGGAGACATTCGTATAAATATTGAGCAATACAAAATTGGTGTTGTTGGATCTTTGCATTAAGTATTGCTCCTTGAAACACCTTTTTTCCAAAATCATCCAGATATCTACTACCTTTAGTAGGAGGTGTATATGAATATAAACCTTGTTCTTCTTAAGAACATAAGAACATAAGAAAATGCCATACTGGGTCAGACCAAGGGTCCATCAAGCCCAGCATCCTGTTTCCAACAGTGGCCAATCCAGGTCATAAGAACCTGGCAAGTACCCAAAAACTAAGTCTATTCCATGTAACCATTGCTAATGGCAGTGGCTATTCTCTAAGTGAACTTAATAGCAGGTAATGGACTTCTCCTCCAAGAACTTATCCAATCCTTTTTTAAACACAGCTATACTAACTGCACGAACCACATTCTCTGGCAACAAATTCCAGAGTTTAATTGTGCGTTGAGTAAAAAAGAACTTTCTCCGATTAGTTTTAAACGTGCCCCATGCTAACTTCATGGAGTGTCCCCTAGTCTTTCTACTATCCGAAAGAGTAAATAACCGATTCACATCTACCCGTTCTAGACCTCTCATGATTTTAAACACCTCTATCATATCCCCCCTCAGTCGTCTCTCTCCAAGCTGAAAAGTCCTAACCTCTTTAGTCTTTCCTCATAGGGGAGTTGTTCCATTCCCCTTATCATTTTGGTAGCCCTTCTCTGTACCTTCTCCATCGCAATTATATCTTTTTGAGATGCGGCGACCAGAATTGTACACAGTATTCAAGGTGCGGTCTCACCATGGAGCGATACAGAGGCATTATGACATTTTCCGTTTTATTCATCATTCCTTTTCTAAAAATTCCCAACATTCTGTTTGCTTTTTTGACTGCCGCAGCACACTGAACCGACGATTTCAATGTGTTATCCACTATGACACCTAGATCTCTTTCTTGGGTTGTAGCACCTAATGTGGAACCCAACATTGTGTAATTATAGCATGGGTTATTTTCCCTATATGCATCACCTTGCACTTATCCACATTAAATTTCATCTGCCATTTGGATGCCCAATTTTCCAGTCTCACAAGGTCTTCCTGCAATTTATCACAATCTGCTTGTGATTTAACTACTCTGAACAATTTTGTGTCATCTGCAAATTTGATTATTTCACTCGTATTTCTTTCCAGATCATTTATAAATATATTGAACAGTAAGGGTCCCAATACAGATCCCTGAGGCACTCCAGGGATCTGTATTGGGATCTTCCATTGAGAAAATTGCCCATTCAATCCTACTCTCTGTTTCCTGTCTTTTAGCCAGTTTGCAATCCACGAAAGGACATAGCCACCTATCCCATGACTTTTTACTTTTCCTAGAAGCCTCTCATGAGGAACTTTGTCAAACGCCTTCTGAAAATCCAAGTATACTATATCTACCGGTTCACCTTTATCCACATGTTTATTAACTCCTTCAAAAAAGTGAAGCAGATTTGTGAGGCAAGACTTGCCCTGGGTAAAGCCATGCTGACTTTGTTCCATTAAACCATGTCTTTCTATATGTTCTGTGATTTTGATGTTTAGAACACTTTCCACTATTTTTCGTGGCACTGAAGTCAGGCTAACCGGTCTGTAGTTTCCCGGATCGCCCCTGGAGCCCTTTTTAAATATTGGGGTTACATTTGCTATCCTCCAGTCTTCAGGTACAATGGATGATTTTAATGATAAGTTACAAATTTTTACTAATAGGTCTGAAATTTCATTTTTTAGTTCCTTCAGAACTCTGGGGTGTATACCATCCGGTCCAGGTGATTTACTACTCTTCAGTTTGTCAATCAGGCCTACCACATCTTCTAGGTTCACCGTGATTTGATTCAGTCCATCTGAATCATTACCCATGAAAACCTTCTCCATTACGGGTACCCTCCCCAACATCCTCTTCAGTAAACACCGAAGCAAAGAAATCATTTAATCTTTCCGCGATGGCCTTATCTTCTCTAAGTGCCCCTTTAACCCCTCGATCATCTAACGGTCCAACTGACTCCCTCACAGGCTTTCTGCTTCAGATATATTTAAAAAAGTTTTTACTGTGAGTTTTTGCCTCTACAGCCAACTTCTTTTCAAATTCTCTCTTAGCCTGTCTTATGATTGTCTTACATTTAACTTGCCAATGTTTATGCTTTATCCTATTTTCTTGTGTTGGATCCTTCTTCCAATTTTTGAATGAAGATCTTTTGGCTAAAATAGCTTCTTTCACCTCCCCTTTTAACCATGCCGGTAATTGTTTTGCCTTCTTTCCACCTTTCTTAATGTGTGGAATACATCTGGCCTGTGCTTCTAGAATGGTATTTTTTAACAATGACCATGCCTCTTGGACATTTTCTACTTTTGTAGCTGCTCCTTTCAGTTTTTTTCTAACAATTTTTCTCATTTTATCAAAGTTTCCCTTTTGAAAGTTTAGCACGAGAGCCTTGGATTTGCACACTGTTCCTTTTCCAGTCATTAAATCAAATTTGATCATATTATGATCACTATTACCAAGCGGCCCCACCACCGTTACCTCTCTCACCAAGTCCTGTGCTCCACTGAGAATTAGATCTAAAATTGCTCCCTCTCGCGTCGGTTCCTGAACCAATTGCTCCATAAAGCTATCATTTATTCCATCCAGGAACGTTATCTCTCTAGCGAGACCCGATGATACATTTACCCAGTCTATATTGGGGTAATTGAAGTCTCCCATTATTACTGCGCTACCAATTTGGTTAGCTTCCCTAATTTCTCTTAGCATTTCACTGTCCATCTCATCATCTTGACCAGGTGGACGGTAGTATACCCCTATCACTGTAGTCTTCCCTGACACACAAGGGATTTCTACCCATAAAGATTCAATTTTGTATTTAGTCTCATGCAGGATGTTTATCCTGTTGGACTCTATGCCATCCCGGACATAAAGCGCCACACCTCCTCCCGACTGCTCCTCTCTGTCATTGCGATATAATTTGTACCCCGGTATAGCACTGTCCCATTGGTTATCCTCTTTCCACCATGTCTCTGAGATGCCAATTAAGTCTATGTCATCATTTACTGCTAACCAAATATCAAAAGGCACCAAAACTATTTAAGAGGGATCCTTACAATGCTAATTGAAACCTCAAAGCAAATCCCTCATGATAACTATAACTTCTTCTATTTAACTCCTGAATCCTCATAAAAAAGAGTGAGAAAATTAAACTGTCAACAAGAAAAAATTTTTTATGGAAGGAGAGGAACGTTTCATATGCATAATCATAAATCCCCACCAGGGGTAATATGAATGTCAATTGTAATCATAAACATCCTTCCTCCGACCAATGTGTGCAATACATGTGTAAACAGTGCTACAAAAAGCTTTTTTTTAAATTGATTTTTTGTCAATTGCTCTAAAACAGGGGTCGGGAACCCATGGCTCGCGAGCCAGATATGGCTCTTTTGAGGGCTGCATCTGGCTCGCAGACACGTGTCGCCATACTTCGCGGTTCCCCGCTGACCCAGCTGCTCCCCGGTCCTCCGCCGCCCGGGCTTAAAATGCTGTCAGCCCGGGCGGAACGCGGCAGGACAGCTGGAGTCAGCGGCACCGGCGTGCTCTCTTCTCCTCCCCCCCCCCCCCCCCCGCGGCCCGGAAGAGGAAGTGGAGAGCATCGGGTGCCTGCGCGGGAAGAAGAGACCACACTAGCGTGGTCTCTTCTTCCGCGCAGGCACCCGATGCTCACCACTTCCTCTTCCGGGCCGCGGGGGGGAGGAGAAGAGAGCACGCCGACTGGAGTCATCCGGGTGCCTGCGCGGGAGTCATCGGGTGTCAGCCGGGTGCCAGCGCTGGAGTCATCGGGTGCCTGCGCGGGTCTTCCCGCGCAGGCACCCGATGCTCTCCACTTCCTCTTCCGGGCCGCGGGAAGAAGAGAGCACCGGCGTGCTCTCTTCTTCCCGCGGCCCGGAAGAGGAAGTGGAGAGCATCGGGTGCCTGCGCGGGAAGACCCGCGCAGGCACGCTAGTGTCCGACGGGAAGAAGACTGCAGCGCGGCTCGGAGGAAAATGAAATCTTCAAACCGCGGCTGATGGGACTCCGCCTTCGCGAGGGCTGAAAATGAAGGAGGTTAGCGTTGGGAGGTGGCTGCTGCTGCCGCGAGTTCCCGGGGGGGGGGGAGGGGGAGAGAGAGAGTGAATGAGCGAGCAAGCATGTGTGTTTGAGATCCTGTGTGTGTGAGTGAGAGATTGCATGTATGTGAATGATTGAGAGCCTGTATATGTGAAAGAGAGTATGTCTGTGATTGAGATCCTGCCTGTGAGAGAGAGAGCATGAATGTAAGTTTACCATTGGGACCCTGTATGTGTAAGTTTGTAATTGAAAACCTGTTTGTTTGAAAGAGTATGTGTGTATGATTGAGATCCTTTGTGTGTGAGAGAGATCATGTGTATGTATGATTAAGAGCCTGTGTGTATAAGTAAGAGAGAGACCATGTGTGTCTGTGTGTGATTGAGAGCTGATTTAGGTGAGGGAGCATGTGAGTATGTGATTGAGAGCCTGTGTGTAAATGAGAGAAAGAGAGGACATGTTTGTAAGCATGTGAATGAGAGTCTGTGTGTGAGAGAAAAAGACAGCATGTATTTATGTGATTGAAAGCCTGTGTGTGTGTAAGCGTGAAAAGATAGACAGCATGTGTGTAAATGTGTAATTAAGAGCCTATATAAGTGAGAGAGAAAAAACATTTGTATATGTGAGTGACTGAGAGCATGTGTGTATAGGTGTGTCATTGAGAGCCAGTGTGAGAGAGAGCGCTGGTATGTGACTGAGAGAGGAGAAAGTTCCAAGCAAACCACCCCACCTCCTGCTAATTCAGAACAATCTCAGGACACCTGGATATCAAAAGTTCCCAGGTATGCAGAGCAAAAAAATTTTTGTATCCTTATTATTTTTCATTACTGGATCTTTGTGTCTGCTATTTTGAAATATTTTGTTGGTATCTGGAAATGTTTTATATGAGTTTTTAATTATTGGATATTCCACTCATCAGCTGTTTCGAAATATGTTCTTTTTGTTAGTACAGTTTTACTGCTGATGATTTTATATTTCTTGATTTGTTTTATAAGGATGTGTGATGTTTCTTTTTTCCTTTGTTACACTGCATACAGAGACTCTGGCTTGTTGCAGTTTCCAATTCAGTTTTTGTCTGCATGCTTCTTGTTATGCGTTTTGGTCTCTTTATTCTATGTTAGGTGAGGGACAGCACGTGATTCAGGTGAGGTTTTCTGCTGGCGTGTAGTTTCTGTGTAGGACTCTATAGCAGCCTGACTTGGTCCGTTTTCCTAATAGGAGATGTATTGGTGTCTTAAGGCCTGGTGTAATATTTTCAGAGACTTATTGTACTTTAAAAGTGTGATCTTACATAAAATGCACACATTTACTTGTATTTAGTTTTAAACATATTGTATGGCTCTCATGGAATTACATTTTAAAATATGTGGCGTTTATGGCTCTCTCAGCCAAAAAGGTTCCTGACCCCTGCTCTAAAACATTTTACGTTGTCAGAAAAAGGTGAAAAAATCACTCCAAATATTCAAAATACAGTCAAAATGAACGCTCCTCGCAGCCTTGTGAACTGATCCCCGCAAAGGGTATGAATCTTGAAAAGCCGCTGATGGCGCGACCTAGATAGGCTTAACCGGCAGTCTCTTATGGCTTAAAAATAAGCTCATACAACACCCCGACTTATCTGATGGTTTGGCGGGTCACCGACGCAGCCACGTTTCAGGTCCACACTGAGACCTTTCATCAGGGAGTTGATCCTCTTACGATGTCTCGTCGGTCAGTGTTGAGCCATTGCCTGCTAGGTTCGTGGCGTGAGTCATACGACTCTATCCAAGGCTGATGACGCTATAGGCTAACGGAAGCGTGAATTTAAACTGAATATTGGACTAGCTGTGCGACCAATCTCCATCAAGTTCTGAACCCATGACGTAAACAGAAAATTCACCCAATCAAAAAATGGGGAAAGAAACCAGCTCCGTTCGATGCGCGATCGTTCCAGGACTTCACCGATCACAAAATTGAATTCCAGTCTAATAGTTCATTCAACCCTACTGGTGCTTGTGATTGCAGAGTAAAAATCCAAAAAGCTTCTCGCTTATTTAGAAGTCGAGTCCGATCGCCCCCACGGGGAGGTAATGGGACTTGATCCAAAATAGTCCATTTCAAGTCTGCAAAAGCATGACTTGTCTGTACGCAGTGCGAAACAATTGGTGCAGTTAAAGTTGCAGTGTGCAGTTTGGACTTATGTTCATTGAGACGGATTCTGATTTTCCTGACCGTTCGGCCAATGTATACCTTAGGACAAGTGCATGCGATGGCATACACCACATGATCTGATTCACATGTGGTGTGAGTCTTACGGTAAACTTTGTATTCTGTGACAGGATCAATCCATCTATCCCCATTAATACTCTGTGCGCAATGGGCACAATGTCCGCATTGATTGTGGCTGCCCCCTGGTACACGACTACTGCCATCTGTCACCGCATGTATCAATGTGTCACGAATGTTCTTACCACGTGTCGTGACTATTAATGGAAGATCTTTGAAAATTTCATGAAGGGCCAAAACTGGCCAGTGTAACCGGATAGAAGCAGCTATAGCAGAAGTGGCCACCGATTGATTTAACACGCACACAAGACCGGGGTCTTGTTTAAGAGGCTTATAAGATAACAAAGACAATCTGTCGGAATATTTTGCCCGTTTATATGCACGTTTTACCACAGATTTCAGGTAACCCCGTTCCAGGAATCTATTACTAAGAATCTGAGATTGTCGTTCGAATTGGTGCTGATCTAAACAAATGCGTTTAATTCTGAAGAACTGGCTAACAGGCAAGCCACGCTTGAACGATGGCGGATGATGACTGTGGAATTTTAAAAGATTATTCTTGTCAGTTGGTTTGCTATACACTGTAGTTGTAAATTGACCATCCTTTCAACCCACCAGAACGTCAAGGAAAGGTACTTGGGAATACGACTGTTTGGTAAACTGCAAGTTGGAGTCTTGCTGGTTTAACCACTCAAAAAACAATGCCAAGTTATCTTCAGTGTTTTTCCACACTAAAAAGATATCATCGATGTACCGGACCCAAATCACGACGTCACGCCACCATTCAGACACATAAACCACATTATGTTCAAAATGGGCTACATAGATATTAGCGGTGGTGGGGGCTAACGGGGAGCCCATGGGGATCCCATGTATTTGAGCAAACAATTGGTCATTATACATGAAATAGTTATTATATAACACCACTTCTAACAATTGCAATATGACTGAGTTGGGAATCCTTAGATGTGACAACCTTTGTGATAAACATTGTTCAATGACTTGAAACGCTTGTGACACATTGATACATGCGGTGACAGATGGCAGTAGTCGTGTACCAGGGGGCAGCCACAATCAATGCGGACATTGTGCCCATTGCGCACAGAGTATTAATGGGGATAGATGGATTGATCCTGTCACAGAATACAAAGTTTACCGTAAGACTCACACCACATGTGAATCAGATCATGTGGTGTATGCCATCGCATGCACTTGTCCTAAGGTATACATTGGCCGAACGGTCAGGAAAATCAGAATCCTTCTCAATGAACATAAGTCCAAACTGCACACTGCAACTTTAACTGCACCAATTGTTTCGCACTGCGTACAGACAAGTCATGCTTTTGCAGACTTGAAATGGACTATTTTGGATCAAGTCCCATTACCTCCCCGTGGGGGCGATCGGACTCGACTTCTAAATAAGCGAGAAGCTTTTTGGATTTTCCTCTGCAATCACAAGCACCAGTAGGGTTGAATGAACTATTAGACTGGAATTCAATTTTGTGATCGGTGAAGTCCTGGAACGATCGCGCATCGAACGGAGCTGGTTTCTTTCCCCATTTTTTGATTGGGTGAATTTTCTGTATACGTCATGGGTTCAGAGCTTGATGGAGATTGGTCGCACAGCTAGTCCAATATTCAGTTTAAATTCACGCTTCCGTTAGCCTATAGCGTCGTCAGCCTTGGATAGAGTCGTATGACTCACGCCACGAACCTAGCAGGCAATGGCTCAACACTGACCGACGAGACATCGTAAGAGGATCAACTCCCTGATGAAAGGTCTCAGTGTGGACCTGAAACGTGGCTGCGTCGGTGACCCGCCAAACCACCAGATAAGTCGGGGTGTTGTATGAGCTTATTTTTAAGCCATAAGAGACTGCCAGTTAAGCCTATCTAGGTCGCGCCATCAGCGGCTTTTCAAGATTCATACCCTTTGCGGGAATCAGTTCACAAGGCTGCGAGGAGCCTTCATTTTGACTGTATTTTGAATATTTGGAGTGATTTTTTCACCTTTTTCTGACAACGTAAAATGTTTTAGAGCAATTGACAAAAAATCAATTTAAAAAAAAGCTTTTTGTAGCACTGTTTACACATGTTTTGCACACATTGGTCGGAGGAGGGATGTTTATGATTACAATTGACATTCATATTACCCCTGGTGGGGATTTATGATTATGCATATGAAACGTTCCTCTCTTTCCATAAAAAATTTTTTCTTGTTGACAGTTTAATTTTCTCACTCTTTTTTATGAGGATTCAGGAGTTAAATAGAAGAAGTTATAGTTATCATGAGGGATCATTTACTGCTATACATTCTAATTCTCCCATCTTACTTCTTAGACTTCTGGCATTAGCATACAAACATTTCAAAGTTTGTTTTTTGTTTGTATTTTTATTCTGCTTTTTAATTGATAGGGATAAGTTAGAATTTTTTAGCTCAGGTGAGTTTTTAGTTACAGGCACTTGGACTACTTTTCTAATTATTGTAACCTCACTGTCGGGATGCCCTAATTCTAATGCATCATTAGTATCCTTTAAAGATACATCTCTCCGAACCATGCGCTGCTGAGCGACTGTCTGCTTTCCCCTTTGTTCTAGTTTAAAAGCTGCTCTATCTCCTTTTTAAAGGTTAGCGCCAGCAGTCTGGTTCCACCCTGGTTAAGGTGGAGCCCATCCCTTCGGAAGAGACTCCCCCTTCCCCAAAAGGTTCCCCAGTTCCTAACAAAACTGAATCCCTCTTCCTTGCACCATCGTCTCATCCACGCATTGAGACTCCGGAGCTCTGCCTGCCTCTGGTGACCTGCGCGTGGAACAGGGAGCATTTCAGAGAATGCTACCCTGGAGGTTCTGGATTTAATCTTTCTACCTAAGAGCCTAAATTTGGCTTCCAGAACCTCCCTCCCACATTTTCCTATGTCGTTGGTGCCCACGTGTACCACGACAGCCGGCTCCTCCCCAGCACTGTCTAAAATCCTATCTAGGTGGCGCGTGAGGTCCACCACCTTCGCACCAGGTAGGCAGGTTAC
The DNA here is from genome assembly GCF_901001135.1 of Rhinatrema bivittatum. Taxonomy (NCBI): domain Eukaryota; kingdom Metazoa; phylum Chordata; class Amphibia; order Gymnophiona; family Rhinatrematidae; genus Rhinatrema; species Rhinatrema bivittatum. Next base: position 174,733,629 of record NC_042620.1, on the reverse strand, counting down.
CAGGCGATCCTCACGCCCACCAGCCACCCAGCTATCTACTTCCCATTTTCATGGCAGATTCTACCATTATGGATGAGTGCAGTAGCTTAAAAGCTCCATAATGCCTTGATTTCTGCATTCTAAATTTTATATCTGTTTTCTTTGAAGTTGAAGATGTAGAAAAGGGTGATTCCCATGCTTTTATCCATCATGCCATCTAATACTGAGTGGGATGGTAAAGCAGTTGGTTCTGTTGGCATGTCAAATATTTTCAGCAGGCCATGAATGTCTGCCCTTGGATCTGGGAGTTTTTTGATCTCCAGATGTAAGGTGTTATCCCCTTTCTCTATGAATTTTGAATAAGGAAGTTCTTCTGAGGGCAATGAAGATTCCAGTTGTTCTTCCGGAGGATCTGATTGCTTACTGGAGATTCTGGTGAAGATGGTGAGGAGAAAACAGGTTCTTCTGTCAATCCTTTAGAAGGTGGGCTTGAGGAATCTTGTCTGTCATCGTCTCCAGATGGGAGATCAGGTGAAGGAGGAATGATTATAGTATCTGGTTCTGCCTCTGAAGGACTGGATGGAGAATGTGGTATTTGAGTTGACAACAGTTTGTTGAAGAAAGTTTGAAGAATACTTGTGATTTGATTGTGAGGTTGCTGCTTGCAGGCCTTTATTAGATGTTTTTCTCCGTTTAGCAGAAAGGGTATTCTCCAGTGACCTATGGTGTTTCTGGTGGGCAGAGAATGATGGACGTGAGGGAGGTGTTTCAATACCCTCTTCCAAAATGTCACTTGTTTCCATATTCACTATAGTTAATGGGTTAGATTTGTTTCATTTAACAGGACCTTGGGTCCTGGTGTTTTTTTTAGCGGTATGCGTCGAGGATTTTGATTTTTGCGTCATATGTGTCGAGTCTTTTCTTTTAATTTAGTCGATGTATGCATTGAAGTAAGGTGCTTCGACTCAGAGTGTGTTTTCATCGGCGAAATCAATGCACCGTGCGTCGGCAGACATATTTCACTGCTGAATTTGTGAGTCAGCTTCGAAGGATAGCTCTCCATCGATGCACTCGACGCTTCGGAAGCCTTAGACACTTGATGGGCTGAATGGGCATGGAAGCACTTCGTGTGTGGCTCGGTACCCCATCCAGAGCCCTTCGGAGGTTCAAGAGAAGATGCCCTTTTCTTTGGCTTTGATCTCTTAGTTTGCCTGCCCAGAGAGGAGTGGGTTTGACTCGGTGCATATGAGCCCAAAGTACCTTTTCCTGGATCCCGAAGCATTGCTATTTTTGCTGCCCGTTGTCGTCATGCCCTTGGAGATATTCTGCCGCAATTGAGGCATTCAGCCTGGTTGTGACCCAGTACCAAACATTGGTAGCATCTTTCATGGCCATCTGGGATGGACATTATTTTGCCATATGGGCAAAATTTGAAACTCGGGGTTTTGGCATCTTCCTTTGGCACTTAAAAGTGCCATTGGGGGCTCACTTAAGTGAGGTAAGAGAAAAGGAGTCTAGTTCTGTGAAGAGAAAAAAGAAACCATGACAGTTACCGCAACAAGAAAAAATAGAACAGAGAAAGGAGTAAATCGTGTGAGAACCTACCGCTCAGCCGCACAGGAGCAAGACAAGGACAAAGTTTTTTCAACATTCCAAGAGAAGCTCCGCATCAGGCTGCCAGGGGGCGCACCCAGAAAGCATGGCTAATTCAGCCTGCTTATCTGTGGAAAAAAACAGCCACTGGACCGAGGCATAAGTCTGAGGGACCACAGAATCACCTCAGGAATTCTCAACTGGGGGAGGGACCATCTGGTATCACCACAGGAGAGTCAGGCAATCCATTTTCCTTTCAAAATTCTCCTTCTATAAGCTGAAGCAATCCCCAGAAGGGAGATGAACGTCCATCTACTGGAGATGGAGAATACTGGCAGGCTGTCACTGCAGGAGTGTATATACTGTGCTGTCACTTTGCTCCGTCTCCATCTGCTGGTAGAGATGCATAACCCACTGATCCTGAGTCCATCTATCTACATGCTAGGAAAGGGGGATATTTTGGGATGCTCAGTGTTCTAAAAATTCTGATCTGATGTTTCTGGTTTTTGAACTTATCTGAGAATTTCACATTTTCTTCCTGCATGACAAGTTTGGTGAATTTACATCCTTTTTTAGAGACTCCTTGAGCTTACAGATGGAGGGATGAACATCAATCCCTTTTACATAATTCTTTCCAACATTCCACGTGCTGGAAAGAAGAAAAACAGAAAAAGCAATGATATGCAGTAAATTACTACTATGTGCCTTACCTGTGCAGGTGTGTCTGTTTCATTAATTGGTTGCCCATCAAATCTGAATCTAATCTGTCTCATCGACAAGCCCTGTAAAACAGTAAAAAAAAAAAAAAAAAAGAAAACAAGTCAAGACCTCTAATTGAACTAAAATGTTAGTCTTCATTGGTCCTTGTTAGCTCTATGAGTTAAACTCAAATTATCTAGTGTGACTAATTCAGCCCTGCTTGTCAACGGAGAATATTCATTGTTAATATTTTCAGAATGAATTCTGGAGAGTGATTGAGCCCATGTTTATTTACTCACTCTTTTTGGGCCTGGAGTTTTCTCCTGCTCCTCTGGGCTTTCAGCTCACTCAGAACCAGCTCCTACTAGGCTGCAGTGACTTATGCCTTTATTTGTAACCACTCTGGTTCTCTCATCCATTTTTAAACCCCTTTCTATCTAACTCAACAACTGCGGTGACAATCCTTGACTGGAGATCACGGACCCTGGGTACTCATGAAATCCTGTACATGTGGACCTCGCCTTATTATTAAGTTTCACTATTGTACTATGTTTAGGATTCCTCCCCTCCAGGGGCTGTGAGCAATGCCTCTGGTGAGAATGATACCACCTTCTCTATGATGTTAATACAATAAAACAATACAACTCTATACTATGGATATAAAGCAAGAAATATATTTGAAGAATGAACAAAAAGCTTTAAAGGAATCACTAAACAGCTACTACCAACAAACTATTTCAGTTCCAGTTTTACCTGTCTATCACAGTAGGCTTTCATGAGTTTACTGAGAGGTGTATATCGTTTTATTTTAAACTGGACCACTGATCCATCCTGGCCAGCTACCTTGAGATTAATGTGGTCATTCTCTGTTTTCACTCCTTCCTATAAAACAGAAAGGTCTGGATTTAAACATATTTAAACATAACAGTTCTCATACAGATTTCATTAAATTTGATTCATTCCAAGAGAATAAAGAATCCAGCACATTAAGAATTAGCCAAATGAAATAACTTGTTTCCATAAATAAACATAGCAACCCTCCCCACCCCCAACTAAAAACAGGGCTGGAAAAATCCAAGGTTCCAGGTCACCTAGAATTTGGGGCTTGTCATCCAACTCCATCCCAAGCCCAATAGTTGCTGCCATTAGCGGCACAAGCAATGGAAAGATGCCACCACCTGTCAAAGGCAGCTAGCAGCACTACTGTGGATCTGGATCAAGGAGTGGCACTGCTGTTCCTGCTGCACTGTAGTGGGTCCAGGCCAGGGAAAGAGCTGAGCACAATAGAGATAGGTAGGGGAAAAGCAGAGACAGGGTGGAGGGAGAACAAGAAAAAGTAAAGCCAAAAATTAAAATAAGCAAAAAAATCTAGATAAAGATGAAAAAAATATTAATGGGGAAAATGTTTTTCTTCATAATATACTGACTCCAAAAAGTTTTGACTGGTGTCCAAGATTCAAAAAAAATGGTTCTATCCATGCAAAATACCCATATCATGAGGCTTCTGCTGGCCTTTTTTAAAGCTGGAACTGGCCGCACGTTTAGATCTCAAAGCTCTTTTTCAAAGCTGGATATACTGGATACTTCCAAGTAACTCGAATTAGCTACCAGCGACTGGTTGCTGGGCTTTATGGACTTTCAGTCTGACCCAGCTTTGCACTTATGTTCTTATGGCCTGGGTGCTCCTGCCAGAGTTAAGTTATCCTCTGGTTGTTTACAGAGGTCTAACCTACTTATTGCTGTTATATGGAACATCTTACCCTTTGGTAACCTTTTCATCCATTTTCAATTCAATTTATTCAGTTTATAAAACTGCTTTTCCCAAAGATCAAGGAGGAATTTACAATATAAAACTATAATATATATTATATTGTATTATGTAAGGCTTGTGTAGGTCAGTCATATTGTTGCGTCTCTGTGGCCACCAGGTGGCACCCAGAACAGTGGAAAGTGCACTGTGAAAAGAATTTGCTCTGTCTGCAAAGCCCTGCTGCACAGGCACCCAAACCCACAGACAAAGCACACAGACTGTTATTGATCAGATAACCCACACAGGGTACTGTTCACCAATAAGTTTGGTCTGTGAAGCCCTGTAACTCATGCTAGCACACACATACATAGCTGCACACAAGTTTGTGTATACGGACACACAAATTGGTACAGGCAAATATACAGGCTTCTCTTGAAACACAGATACACAGGCCCAGGCATGTGTGCACACACAATTTAGAATGTAATAGACCGGATTGCCTGAGCAATGCCAGGCACTTTTCACTAGTTATAAAACAAGCAATGACCAAAACGCTGAGTATACATAATAAAAAAAACAGGCCAGACTAAACAGAAATCAATAAATCTTCATAAATTTAAAAAGTAAACAGTAACAGCAAACATTTTAAAATACAGCAAGAACTAGATATCATGTAAACATAAAAACCTAATAAGTAACAATTCAAAACAAGTCCAACAAATAACAGTAAAAATGATTATGCATCCCTATATCCCCCAACATTGCTCTTAAAGCAAAAGCAGACCTATAACACCAGGACAATTGCTCTTTGAGGTATAGTGGTCTATTAGTTTGCAGAGATTTGAGCACAAAGGTAAGCAATTTGAATTTAACTCAAATGAAACTGACCAGTATTTCTTAGGGTGGGAGTAATTCTCTTTCCTGCCCACCCTACTAAGAACTTTAACTTACAGCATTTTGTACTAGTTGCAGATTTTAAAGTAGGAGCAGCCCAGTGGGTAGAACAGCAGGCTGAGAACTGGGGAAACACTGTTTGAATCCTGCTTCTCTTAAAAGCAGGGATTCCCAAATTTTTAGCCAATGTGACCTCATTTTAGCCCTTGAAAATTCACGACCAAAAGTTAGCAAGGGTATGGGTCCCATCCAACAATCACTCCTCCATACCTCCCCTATCTGATCCCTTCTCTCTACTTCAAACCTTCCAGAGCAGTGGTTCTCAATTGGTGTATCGCGCACTTCCTGGTCTCCCACTGCTCTTCCCTCCCTCTCCTCACCCCAGCGAGAGAGACACAATTCTTCAATGAACACTGCTGCCATTCCTGCCCAGGCTATCAGCACATTCAAGCCTGGAGAGGAACGGTAGCAGTGTTCGTGGAAGCCAGCAACAGTAACAAGGCCTTTTCTTTTTCCTGCCCCAGCGGCCCAGAAGAGGAACTGATATTCAGCAGGGCGCATATGAATAAGAAAGGGCCATGCTGCTGCTGCAGAAATCATGTCCCAAGGCTCCTGCCCCCATCCAGCCCCCCAGCGGTAAGAAGGTAGCACTCAGCTGTTTGCCTGAACTGCTCGCTATGCAGAGCTGTCAGCTGAGAATGTGACCGCGGGTATTTCCTGCTGTGTATGGCTGTTTTGGAAATCGTTAGGGGCATTTTTGTAAATTGCCCCAAAAAACTGCACTAACACCACCAGCATAAGTTAAAAGCTACAGAAAAAATCCTTTTAGACAGGTTTAGATGGGACTGAGGGTTGTAATTACATGAAGCTGTTTTCACACTTTCTCCTTTCTAAGACAGTCCTTCACTGCCACAGACCCTTGCAAATATCTTGAAGTGGAACTTGAAGTAAGTGGGCTATGGAAACTGCTACTGCCCTCAGTTAATGGGCTTTTGCCTTTGATAACACAGTCTCCGATCGATTGTGATAGCAGAAGTTGATGCATTGGGTTAACCAGCTAGCCAGCGGGCTTTTAAACACCGGTAATTCCAGGGCATTTGGATTGTAGGAGAGAAAAAACTGTGATGGTCTGTGAGGGGACTGGGTTCTTTGTTTGTAGTAAGCCAAGGCTCTCTTGCCATCCAACGTAATCAATAGTGACTCCATTTCAGAGGCATGAGGTTTCGGAAAAAAGGTTGGTAGAGTAATTGTTTGGTTGAGGTGGAAGGCAGAGACCACCATAGGAACAAAGGAAGGATATATTTGCAGGATGACCTTGTCATGACAGAACTGGAAGAGAGGAGGATAAAGCACTAGTGCTTGTAGTTCCCCAACCCGTCGGGCCAATATGATTGCAACGAGAAAGAGTACTTTCCAGGTTAAAATTTTTAATTCTACCTTTCTGCGCGGTTCGAAGGGTGGAAGCATCAGAGTCTGCAGGACAATATTCAAGACCCATGGAATGGCAGGAGGCATTACAGGGGGTCTGAGTCGTAGGGCGCCTCTCATGAAACGTGATATTAGAGAATATGTAGAGATGGTGATGCCCTCACCGTAGGAATGGTACACAGCGATGGCACTAAGGTGCACCCTGATGGAGGAGATGGCAAGACCAGAGCGAAATATGAGGTGAAATTATCTAAGTAATTGCTCTGGTGAAGAAAGGAAAAGTTCTAAGGACTCCGCTATGCACCAGTGCTGGTATCGTAACAACTTGCCCACCTTCCCAAATCTGGAGTAGGTAAAGTCCTCAGGTGGAGACGTCAGCTCTGGCAAACCACCAGGAAGCTCAGAAGGGATTCTCATGGACGAATAGGGTGATGGCGGAGAGAGGCCCTTTGGTTCCCTGGTATATGGGCTTCCATGTGGGCTTAATTCTCAAAAAATGGCTTCAGGATCTGAGTGTGGAGAAGAGCGAGGTGCTGAATGATCAGAGTCCACCACAGAAAGGTTTGAGGGAGAGCCCGGTTGTTGTGCAAGGACAACAGAGTCGAAGAAAGTTTGGAGAAGTCCAGTGATCTGGGACAATGGTTGCGAGGTCACTCCCTTAAGCTCACTAGAAGGTTTAGTCATCCTTCTTTTTGGAGAAGGGGAGGGCCCCGCAAGGCGACTCCAAGATGAGTGTCTGGAGATGAAGGACTTCTTTCCTGATCGTCGTGTCTGGTCACCATCTCTGGCGGTGGTGGAGGAAGAGGAGTGGTGGGAAAGATGTTGGGTGTCCTCTTCTGATTCACCAGAGTATTCAGGCTCCGATACTAATACTAGCAGTGGCAGGGAATCCCTTCGTTCAGGACTCTTGAGGGGGCCGGTGTCGTTTTGGCTCTGAGGGCCCGTGTTCAAATGGTGGGTTTTTCTCTTCGCTTCAACAAGCGAGCCCTCTCAAGGGCCATACCATAAGACAAAACCGAATTGGGTCTTCATGAAGGACAGGCCCCTTCTGCAACAGATTCCTGTGTGGTGGAAGATGAAAGGGGGGGAGGGGTGGGGGTTTCTACCAGGAGTCTTTGCAGATCTGCATACCATGGTCTTCTGGGTCAATCCAGTGCCACCAAAGAACACAATTCCCCTGTAGCCTTCAATCCTTAACTATTCTGCCCAACATGGATCACAGAGGAAAGGCATACAGCAGCTTGTCTTCCAGCCAGACCTGCACAAGAGCATCGGTACCCAAGGACTTCGGATCTCTCCTGCAACTGAAGAATCTAGGAACTTTTGCATTGTGAGAAGTTGCCAGCAGATCTAGAAACGGAGGGCCCTAGCGGTCCACTATCAACTGGAACGCCTCACCCGACAATACCAATTCTACTGGGTCCAAACTCTCCCTGCTGATAAAGTCTGCTCTTACATTGTCTTTTCCTGCAATGTGCAATGCTGAAATCACCTGAAGATGCCTTTCCGCGCATTTCATAAGTTGGTCTATCTCCTGCAATACCTGCTGGTTCCTGATTCCTCACTACCGACTGATGTAAACCACCGTTGTTGCATTGTCCAACATTATTCGGACCGCTCAACCCTGCAGCCTGTTGCTGAACTGCAAGCACACCAACCGGACCGCCCGGGCTTCCAACCAATTGATGTTCCAGAGACACTCCTCTGTATTCCAGCACCCTTAGTACATAAACAGTGAGCTCCTCAACCTTGGAGGCTCACATCCATCGTGAGTACCAACCATTCCAGCAATGTCAGGGAAACTCCTTTTCTCAGATGATCCACTTGCAACCAGCACTAGATGTGAGAGCAGACTTCCATCAGCAGGTGGAGCCAAATTGAATAGCCCTGAGACTGCAGGTTCCAACAAGACAACAGGGAGCGCTGAAGTGGACACATATGCGCCCTTCCCCATGGCATTACTTCCAGGGTTGCCACCATCAACCCAAGAACCTCTAGATAGCACCACACTGTCGGATGTAAAGTGCTCACCAAGAGACGCACCTGAGACAACTTCTGAATACAAGCTTCTGGCAGGAAAACAAAAAACAAAAACAAACACACAACTTTGCCCTGTTTCATGTCGAATCACACACCCAGATAGTCCAACGACTGAGATAGCTGAAGACTGCTCTTGGCTAAGTTCACCACCCAACTGAGTTCCTGCAACAGGGAGATCACCTTGCAAGTCACAGACAGCTAGCTCTCTTCCAGAGACTTGGCCCAAATCAACCAGTCTAAATACGGGTGTACTAGGATCCCATCCTCTCTCAGTTTTGCCGCCACCACCACCACCAAAACCTTGGAAAAAGTTCTGGGAGCGGTGGCTAGAACAAACGTCAGTGCCTGAAACGGATAATGGCACCCCACACTGTAAAATGCAGAAAACTGTGCTCCAATCGGATAGGAATATGGAAGTACTCCTCGAACTAATCCAAGGAAGTCAGAAATTCCCCCGGCTGCACGGCCATTATCACTGAGCACAAAGTTTCGATACGAAAACGAGTCACATTCAAATGACTGTTGACCCCTTGGAGATCCAGGATGGGACAAAAGGAGCCCTCCCTTCTTGGCACAATGAAATAAATGGAATATCGACCCATATTTTCTTGAGTTGTGGGAACTGGAACCACAGCCCTCAGACTGAAGAGCATTGACAGTGTATACTCCTCCACCTGCTTCCTCTGTAGGGAGTGGCAGGGAGACAGTATGAACACGTCCTGAGGTACACTGCAAAATTCCAGCGCATATCCTTCTCGTATCACCTCCAGGACCCAGCGATCCGATGTGATCTGGACCCACCTTTGATAAAAGAGAGTGGTGTTCCCCTATCTCCTGTTCCCGGGGGTGGGTAGGCAAACCTTCATTGGGAGAGTTGGGAAGTTGCCCTACCTAAGCCCCTGCCCAGGCATTCTGGGATGAAAGGACTGAGACCTGCCAAAAGGCTGTGTCCTGAGGATTCGTCCCTTTCTAGGGACAAAAACGCTTGGAATCTCCGAGACAACCTCTCATACCAAAGAGGCACAGCAACTGCTTCTTATCCTTTGGCAACCAAGGAACCAGAGATTTGCCCCATTTACTGGCCATCTTCTCCAACTTGCTCCCAAACAAGAGCGAACCTTTAAAAGGCAAAAGTTTGTACGGTTAGTCTTGGAGGTCACTTCGGCCAACTAATTCCTCAGCTGTAACTGGCGTCTGGCTGCTATTACCGAAGCCAATCCTCTGGCCGAGGTGGACAAAATTGCTGCCTGCATCTGCTAAGATGACGGTGGTGGGTTCCATAACTGCCCTGAAGTCACTTCAAAGTCATCAATCTCCTGAGAGAAGCAAAAAAGAGGAAGCCACCAGGGAACAACAGGAAGCTATCTGCAATGCCACTACTTCAAATGCTTGTTTAAGAATGGTCTCAAGTCTCCTATCATGTACATCCTTCAAGGCCGCGCCTCCTTCCACAGGGACAGTCGTCCATTTAGAGACGAGGACATCCACTTTCAGGAAATGCAGACACACTCACCACTGGATCCATGGGGTACAGGCCTTCCAAGGTCTGACTCCCTTTAAAATTTGCCTCCGGGGCATCCCATTCAAGATCAATCAATTCTTGAATGGGCTCCATAACCAGGAAAAAAAATAGGCTTTACGCAAAAAAAAAAAAAAAAAAAAAGGATTTTTCTTTGGCTCAGACATGGAATCTGTTCTAGGAACTCCCAGCATCTTCAATGTCTGGGAAATCAGGGCCAACAATTCAACTCTATGAAAGAACCGGAAAGATTAAATTATTTTTTTGCTTCAGTGTTTACTGAAGAGGATGTTGGGGAGATGCCCGTATCAGAGAAGGTTTTCAAGGGTAACAATTCAGATGGACTGAACCAAATCACGGTGAACCTAGAAGATGTGGTAGGTCTGACTGACAAACTGAAGAGTAGTAAATCACCTGGACCGGATGGTATACACCCCAGGATTCTGAAGGAACTCAAAAATGAAATTTCAGACCTATTAGTAAACATTGGTAACCTATCATTAAAATCATCCATTGTACCTGAAGACTGGAGGGTGGCTAATGTAACCCCAATATTTAAAATGGGCTCCAGGGGCGATCTGGGAAACTACAGACTGGTTAGCCTGACTTCAGTGCCAGAAAAAAATAGTAGAAAATGTTCTAAATATCAAAATCACAGAACATATAGAAAGACATGGTTTAATGGAACAAAGTCAGCATGGCTTTACCCAAGGTAAGTCTTGCCTCACCAATCTGCTTCACTTTTTTGAAGGAGTTAATAAACATGTAGATAAAGGTGAACCGGTAGATGTAGTATATTTGGATATTTAGAAGGCGTTTGACAAAGTTCCTCATGAGAGACTTCTAGGAAAAGTAAAAATTCATGGGATAGGTGCGATGTCCTTTCGTGGGTTACAAACTGGCTAAAAGACAAGAAAGAGAGAGTAAGATTAAATGGACAATTTTCTCAGTGGAAGGGAGTGGGCAGTGGAGTGCCTCAGGGATCTGTATTGGGACCCCTACTTTTCAATATATTTATAAATGATCTGGAAAGAAATACGACAAGTGAGGTAATCAGATTTGCAGATGATACAAAATTGTTCAGAGTAGTTAAATCACAAGCAGATTGTGATAAATTGCAGGAAGACCTTGTGAGACTGGAAAATTGGGCATCCAAATGGCAGATGAAATTTAATGTGGATAAGTGCAAGGTGATGCATATAGGGAAAAATAGCCCATGCTGTAGTTACACAATGTTAGGTTCCATATTAGGAGCTATCACCCAAGAAAGATCTAGGCATCATAGTGGATAACACATTGAAATCATCGGTTCAGTGTGCTGCGGCAGTCAAAAAAGCAAACAGAATGTTGAGAATTATTAGATAGGGAATGGTGAATAAAATGGAAAATGTCATAATGCCTTTATATCGCTCCAGGGTAAGATCGCACCTTGAATACTGTGTACAATTCTGGTCACCGCAACTCAAAAAAGATATAATTGCGATGGAGAAGGTACAGAGAAGGGCTACCAAAATGATAAGGGGAATGGAACAACTCCCCTATGAGGAAAGACTAAAGAGGTTAGGACTTTTCAGCTTGGAGAAGAGATGGCTGAGGGGGAATATGATAGAGGTGTTTAAAATCATGAGAGGTCTAGAACAGGTTAATGTGAATCAGTTATTTACTCTTTTGGATAATAGAAAGACTAGGGGCCACTCCATGAAGTCAGCATGTGGCACATTTAAAACTAATCGGAGAAAGTTCTTTTTCACTCGACGCACAATTAAACTCTGGAATTTGTTTCCAGAGAATGTGGTTAATGCAGTTAGTGTAGCTGTGTTTAAAAAAGGATTGGATAAGTTCTTGGAGGAGAAGTCCATTACCTACTATTAATTAAGTTGACTTAGAGAATAGCCACTGCCATTAGCAATGGTAACATGGAATAGACTTAGTTTTTGGGTACTTGCCAGGTTCTTATGGCCTGGATTGGCCACTGTTGGAACAGGATTCTGGGCTTGATGGACCCTTGGTCTGACCCAGTATGGCATGTTCTTAAAGTCCAAAACAGCTCTAATCCTGGAGGAATTTCCCCATCCTCCAGAGAGTCAGGCTCTGCCTCATCATCAGTGCCCTCGGATTCTTGTCAGGAACACTTTCAGCTCGAGGTGTAGTTTGGTTCTTAAAAGTAGTACCAGAAGAGAGAAAGGCCACTGCCTGAGGAACTGACCTGACAGAATTGGACAGTGCTGAGGACTGGTGCCTGAAGAAAGGATTGCAATCCTTGAAAGAATTCTAGCCAAGAAAAGGCAGAAGGATCCATGCCAAAACCAAGAGGCACTTGTGCAATGCCCACTGAGCTGCCATCCCCTACCAAGGAGCCAGTTACGGGAGCTCCAATATCAGGCGGATCTCCTGACACATTTTTACCCTTAACCTCATCAGGCTAGGAAGAACCAGGCTTGATAAAAATCAGAGGAAGATAATTCTCCCTGAGCCTCTAAACAGCGCTGGCATAAGTTGGAGGACACACCAGGCTGAGATGCCTGAATATGACAAGTGGCGCACAAGGCAAGGCACTTAGGCTTCTTCGCTATAGGCTCCATTTTATATATATACATATATATATACACACACACACACATATATATATATATATATGTGAATATATATGTGTATATATACACGTTATATAACTGTTCGATGAAAAGAGCCACCTCAGGCGTCTGTTTGCGTTACACTGTGAACCGATGTGATATCACTGTTGAATGTCTGTATATAAAAATTTTAAATAAATAAATTAAATAAATATATATATATATATATATATATATATATATATATATATACATACACATTATATATATGTATATATATTATTTATTATTATTATTTATAGGTTTTTATATACCGATAGCCGTTTGCACATCGTATCGGTTTACAGATAACTAAAACTTTTTGACAGTGTCATTATACAGAACTTTTGGCACTGCCATTACATAGAACAGTAAACTTTGCATACAAGAGATAAACATCAACAAACAGTAACTGGGTAACTATTTACAGGGAATATATATATATGTGTGTGTGTGTGTGTGTATATATATATATATATATATATATATATATATACACACACATACATACATATACACACACATTTTTTATGCATCCAAAATCTAGGCAGCGTCTCAACCTAAGTGCACACAAACATGCACCCAATTGTGTACACAGGATAAGCACGCATCCAAACCGGATGCTGCCTAATGTGCATGCCCAAGCCTACTCTCAACTAACCTGGATGCACAACCTAGAAGCATACCGGAACGCACCGGCTGAATGGAGGTCCGCTAGAGGACAGCCGAATGCATAGGTAAAAGCGTGCGAAAACACTGTTGCGACCTACCACGCAGCACGCAGTCTAAAAGCTTCGGAGAGGGGCCTAGCTAAAAGAGGCTGCTCAACTCACCAGGCTTCCCCCTCCCAACCTCCGAACCTTCCTTGGAGCGGGACGAACAGTGCGCCAAACTCAAAAGACTGGGGAAGGGGAATACCTAAACAACCCTGCTGTCTCTAAGGTAACTTTTTTTTTTTTTTTTTTACTTACCTGAGCTCAGCCTTTCCCAGCTGAGTACAGAGATGGTCTGCTGACACCGCCACGCTTTGCTTCCTCCACCCGCTGCCTTTAAGCTGTACAATCAGCTAAGTCCACACCGGCTGAAAAACCAGCAACTGGACCAATGCATACATCTGAGGGGCCATGAAACCATCTCAGGAATTCTCAACTGGGGAAGGGACCATTTGGTATCACCGCAGGAGATCGGGGCATCAATTTTTTTTTTTAATTCGCCTTCTAAAATCTGAAGCAATCCCCAGTAAGGAGATGCATGTCCACCATCTGCTGGAGACATAGAATACTGGCAGGCTGATGTCACTGCAGGACTATATATATACTGTGACGTCCGTTTGCTCCATCTCTATCTGCTGGTAGAGGTGCATAACCCACTGGTCCTGAATCCATCTCTCCATATGCTAGGAAATGGTCAGCTTTCTCAGTGGAAAAAGGTAAACAGTGGAGTGCCTTAGGATATGTTCTTGGAATGGTGCTTTTCAGTATATTTATAAATGATCTGGAAAGGGATACAATGAATGAGGTGATGAAGTTTGCAGATGACAAAATTATTCAGTGTATGCAGATTTTGGACCTGACAAAACTAGAAAGAGCAAGTTTGTTTACTGTAAACGGCGTTTTCTGTAGATAGCAGGATGAATTAGCCATGCTATTTGGGTGACATCATCAGATAGCTTACCAGTTCCGTAAACTGTCTTCAAAGATTCAAGGTTTTTGGTGCTGCACATGTGCGGCACTTCCCACGCGCAGCTCGCAGCTTCTCAACGGCAGCTGTTCTCCAAGCTAATCAGGTTTTGAATGTATAGAAAGTTGCAGAAAAGTCCACATCCAGGGAGGAGGGTGGGAAGCATGGCTAATTCATCCTGCTACCTACGGAAAACAGTTTACAGTAAGCAAACTTGCTCTTTTCCAATCGATAAGCAGGCTGAATTAGCCCTATTTGGGAGTCCCCAAGCACGAGTATAAAAGTAAAATATGGAACCAAGCATTAGTTTAAATACTTGTTATATATTGATTCTTTTTTTTTTTTTATTCCTTGGTGGATGTGGTTTTCTGATCTAAAACAAGACAGAACTGCTTGACAGAGCATGCTGTCCAAAGATGTTGGGTGGTCTAGGCAGTAATGAGCTGTGAAGGTATGAACTGAAGACCAAGTTGCAGCTTTACATATTTTTTCTATTGCACCATTTTTTAGACGGGCAATAGAAGATGCCTTTTTCTGGAGTTGGTGTGCTGAAACTGAGCTGGATAAGAGGAATTTATGATGAACTATGGCAGAACTGAATACAGTTTGAGATCCAGTTAGATATAGTCCTTTTAGAGACTGCAATCCCTAGTAAATTCGGGTTGAAGGATAAAAATAATTGCAAAGATTTGCGAAAACTTTGAGTTCTTCGCTTATAATACGCTAATGCTCTTTTGCAGTCTAGTGTATGGAGTTGAGATTCCCTTTTGTTAGCATGGGGTTTAGGGAAAATATTGGTAGCGTAATGTTTTGATTGATATGGAAAGTTGAAACTACTTTAGGCAGAAACTTTCGATGAGTCCTCAGAACTACTTTGTCATGAAAAAATTGTAGGTAAGCAGAGTAGGGAACTAAAGCTTGGAGTTCACTCACTCTGCGAGCTGAGGTTATTGAGACCTGAAAAACTACTTTCCATGTTAAATATTTTAAATGAGAAGTGTATAGGCTCAAATGGAGATTTCATTAATTGTGATAAGATAAGACTATATTTAGGTCCCAGGTGGAGGTTGAGAAGACCTCTCATGAAACGAGTTATCAAAGGATGTGAAGCTATGGAAATACCGATTAGGTTTTCATGATAAGCTGCTATGACACTTAAATGTACCTTCACTGATGGGGTGGTTAAGCCTGACTTGGAAAGATTAAGTAAATAGGTCAGTATCTGCGTAGGAGTTGAAGAAAAGGGTGGTACTTTTTGAGAGTGGCACCAGGTAATGTCTCATTTCCATTTGAAGGAGTAATTTCTCCTTGTTGATGGTTTCCTAGATGCTATAATGATGTGTTGAATGTCCTCTGAGAGAGTGAAATCCTTTAAGATCTCGCGTTCAACATCCATGCCATCAGGTGAAGGGAGGTATGGAGTGTTTCTCCTTGTGTCAGGAAGTTTGGATCTTGACCTAGATGCCAAGGATCCATTTCAGAGTACTGTACTAAGATAGGTGAACCAGGGTTATCTGGGCCATGCAGGAGCTATGAGTATCATTCGTAAACGATCTTGTATCAGTTTCTGAATTGTCCTTGATATGAGAGGAATTGGTGGAAATGCATAAAGAAGACACCGAGATCATGACTTCAGGAAAGCATCCTGTCTGTATCTGATGGGGCTGGGGTGGACTGAGCAAAATTGTAGAACTTTCTGATTGTGTTCCGTTACAGAAAGGTCTATCCAAGGGTAACCCCAGTGGAGAAATATACTGTCCGCAATTTTTTGGTTCAGCGACCATTCGTGAGGGTGAAAAATTCTGCTGAGATGATCTGCCAACATATTGTCCACACCTGGTAGTTAGGTTGCTCTTAATAATATTGAATTTTGGAGAGCCCAGTCCCATATCCAGACGGCTTCCCTGCAAAGGGTCCAGGAACCTGACCCTCCTTGTTTGTTTATATAGAACATTGCTACTTGATTGTCCATGAGTATCATTACGGTTTGGCCCCTTAGCAGATGTGTGAAAACTTTCAGTGCATACCTCATGCTCTGAGCTCCAACAAATTGATTAGATAACACTTCGAGTTGTGTCCATTGTCCTTGGGTTTTGTATTATAATATGTGTGCTCCCCAACTCTGTGTTGAGGCATTTGTGGTTAGATTAAGTCGTGTATTGGTTCCCGAAGAGGAGATCCCAATGCTAGATCATTTGTATTTAGCCACCAATTGATTTTGCTTGCCATTGAGTCTGATATAGATATTTTTGTTGACATGGGCATCAGGAACTGTATCCACTGAGTTTTCAATCCCCATTGAAGACGACGCATATGGAGTCGGGTATGGGGTACAAAGTGAACTGCTACTGCTAGGTTTCCCAAAAAAAAACAGAACATGGTGGGCTGTTGGATTTGTTGTGGTCAGTAGATTTGATGCAAGATAAAGTGGGCGATCCACTCTTTCCTGAGGAAGGAATACACGGGTTTGAACTGTGTCTATCTTTGCCCCTATGAATTGTATAATTTGATTCGGTTTGAGTATTGATTTCTCATAATTGATCAGAAACCCTAGGGACTCTAAACATGTGATTGTTGTCGTCAAGTGTTGAGACAAGGGAGGTGCAATCGGGTGAAACTATTAGCTAATCATCCAGGTAAGGGACTATCTGAATTCCTTGACGCCGCAAGTGGGCTACCGCCACAGCCAGGCATTTGGTGAAGACTCTGGAAACAGAGGAAAGACCAAAGGGGAGAACCTTGTACTGGTAGTTTTTGGAGTTCACCTGGTGCTGCAGAAGTGTGGCGACCTCTTCTCCGAGTTGAGGATGATACTTCTTTGTTGATCGAATCTGTAGGTGAGGGAGAAGGGGTTTTGAGGTAAATTGAAGTTGATAACCTTGTTGTACTATATTGAGAACCCAGCGGTCTGAAGTTATCGACTCCCCCGCAGGGAGGTGTGTAATTCTTCCCGGGGGTGCTTGATGTAGTAGTGGTGGCTGTTTTGTTTTTTTTAAAGATTTTGATGATTTAATAGGGGCTGCAGGTTGTTAAACCTGTTGTCTTTGGGTCCGTGGCTTGCCTCTTCTATTTTGTGATTGTTGTGTTTGTGGCCTTTGATACGGTGGTATGAAGGGTTCCTATAAGGCTGAAAGGAATGATAAGGATGCCTTGAAAAGGTTTGGCGCAGATTATTTCCAAAATAGCGACAGGATGACGAAAATGAAGATGGTGTCGTCAACGATTGGACTGCTACCAGCTTGTTCCTTCAGTTGCGTGACAGCATCATGGAACCTCTCTCCAAACAAATTGTTTCCAGTACAGGGTAGATTAACGAGCTTATCATGAAGGTCCTCCCTGATAGCACTAGCTCTGAGCCATGCTAACCTACAAGCTGCAACAGCCGTAGCGGAAGCTCTAGAAGAATTTTTGAAGCCTTCATAAACTGCTCGCAGTAGGTGTCGCGAGCATTCTTCCATGTCCTGGAGAGGAGGCGGAATTGGTTCCGCGGTGGAGATTAGTAGACCTTTTGTCACTTGGATGCATTCATACATGTACTGTGTCATGTAGAATTGATGAGTGTGAATACGAGCAACCAACATGGAATTTTGATAGAATTTCCTTCCAAATTCATCCAGGGAATGATAGTCCCGTCCCGGAGGATAGGAGGCATGTGTCTGATCTTTTAGACCGCTGCATAGCGGATTATACCACTATAGATGTATGTGGTAACTGCAGTACAGTATCGTGTGATGATTTTAGTATACGGAACTTTAGATCAGTCTTCCGTGATACTGCAGAAAGTGAGCGTGGGATTTCCCACAATTTTCGAAGGACATTGTCCAGTACCTCTTGTGGAGGAAGCGATGTCTGTTCCCCTGGGGTATCAAAAATCTTCAGAAGGCCAAGTGTTTCTGACCTTGGGTCAGGTAGTTTTTGGACATCTAAATGTAGGATGGTCCCAAGTTTTTCTAAAAATTTTGGGTATGATAAATCTTCGTGAGGAGAGTATGGTTCCTGCGGTTGTTCTGGCGGATCTGAAGGATATCCGGTAGACGAAGAAGGTGATGAGCGAGTAGGTGAATCAGCTGGTGATGGAGGCTTGTGAACAGGTGAGTCATGCACCGAAAGTTTTGGTGAGTGTAATGGCTCTATAGGAATCTCTTCCCGTTCCTGTTCAGGTGAACTAGAGGAGGATATGTGTGGCAATTTGAAAGGAGTCAAAAAACCCTGATAATGCCTCTGATAAATTAGAAAAAGCCTGTTGAGCCAATGGAGGCATCATTGGATGTGGAACATGAGATTGAGATGATGGTGAGTCTCCTAAGTCAGGGTTTGAAGGTAGTACTTTAGATCCTGGTCCTCTGCTACCTTTTTAGATGGTGGCTGAGGATTGTCTTCAAACCAAGGACGTGCATTCACTTGTGACGATGATCCTGAACAGGAAGAAGATAATGTAAGGGAGGAAGGAATTTTCACTACATCCCCATCCGAACCGGAGGTTTGCTTTGAGGCTTTTGTATTGTGAGACGAAGTAGAATCCGAAATATCATGTTCAGATTTGTGCCTTCTTTTTTTCTTTATGGACCTGCTTGTGTGTTGAATGATGGTGATGACTCCCTGCAGAAGTAGAATGCTTCCTATGATGACCTGAGGCATCAATGGACGATTTGCGTCTATGTTTTTTATGTGAGGAGTCAGACCTGTGAGTTTGCGTCGGCGTTTTTGTAGACTGCGTCTGCTTCGGCGCCGGCCTCAGAGCAGGTTGCGTTGGCTTCACCTGATGCTTCAGTGTCGGTGCAGGTTGCGTCGGCTCCAGCGTCCCATGAGTCGGCCTCGGCAGCATATGCGTCGAGTGTTCTCGGTGCCTTGAGGCTTCGTGTGCCGGATGCAGTGTCAGCCCAGATCCCTCTCATACCGCTTGGGGTCGCTCAAATCAACAAACCCCGATCCGCCTTGTCATGGGATTGTTTACCTTTCAATCCCTTCGACTCTCCAGGCCTGGAGATCTTTGGATCAAGAGACGACGCTCTTCGACAGTCCCGGCGAGGAGTGAGCTTTGGAGGGGGGCATATGAGCCACCTTTATCCGGTTGTAGACTTTTAATCTTCTGTGCCCGTTTACGCCGGGCCCACGGAGACATTCGGCCGCAGTTTTCACAGTTGGCCTGAATGTGGTTGGGCCCGAGACACCTGTAACATTTATCATGTCCACCTATCACGGACATGACTTTTTCTTCATGGGCACGGTTTGAAACCTGGCTGACAGCTCTGTTTTTTGGACATATTCTACTCTTTAGAATTAACTGCTGAGGAGAAGAAAGCTCCGCGTGCGATACCGTGTGCGGAAAAAAACAGACTGAGAAGAATCTGTTACTTTCCTGCGCGGGAACACACGCGCAGCCGCAGAGGACACAAAATTCTAACCTCTGCTTAGAGCTCCTTCCCCCTGGGCCCTGATGGACAGTTCCCCTGACAGCATGGCTAATTCTGCCCTGCCACTGAGCAACTTGGGGCCTGTGAAAAGCTTCCACGCTTTGTACAACCCTGTTGAGGTGGTAGGTTCAGGCACCTGTACCATAGAAGGGGGATTCTTGCTCGAGGAGTTCCTGCTCAATGCAACACCTGGTTAACTCAAGGAGGATCTACTGTGAGGAAGATTAATTGAGTCTCTTCAGCAGACTGCATAACGCCTCCATCTTCCATGCTCTGCATCTGAGTCCTTGATGACTGACAGCTGCATCATGATCTGGCCCAGACATCAACAGCAAATTTCATGACCATTGGAGATAAGACATTTTTCTGCCACACACACAGTCCTTGAAGCCACTGAGAGTGGCTTTCTTTGAGCCAGATGACTAACTTTTTCAGTAGCACTGAAATGTGCTGTTTCAAGGCTGACAAGGCAGCAGGGCAAGTCCAACAATCTAGGAAAGCAAGCATTTAAACTACAGACTAGCTAGAAAAAACTAAGTTAGAGAGAGTGGGTGTACAATAGTGCAGAAGCTCAGATGAAAACAACTGAGGGGCTCATGAGGCAGCACCCAACTGGGAACTCCCGCACATTCTCAGTAGAGCAAAAGCTCAATGAGGTAGGAGAAAAGGGTCTTTTTGGCACCATGATGTCATAGCTAATTCAACCCTGCTTGTCAATGAGAACTAGGGGTTAAGATTTAAAAGCAATCTCAAAAAGGTAAGTTTTTAGGTTAATTTGAAAGTGACAAGGGAAGGAGCATGACACGCCAACTCAGAAAGTTTTTTCAAAGTGGATGGTATAGTAAGGTCAAAAGCATAAACAGTAATTGGTATTGGAGAAAGGCACAGAAAAGAGGGAGGAAGATTTTGGTGGCAATGTAGAGAAAAATGATTTTTATTTCTTACTTGATAATTTTCATCCTTGACTACTGCTAGACCAGTCCTCACCGATGGGTTTACTCTCTTTTCTGTTTCTGGTGGAGACAGAGACCACACCTCCTCAAACTTGCTCGTGCCGTCAGGTTTAGCATAAGAGGGGTATGGTTGGAGACTGATTCCAGTAACCTATTGCCAGAGCTGACCTACGTCTAGCTGCTTTGGAGACCGCAAACTCGAAGTAAATGAAACAGAATAAGTATAAATTGAAGTAAGAAGACTTCTCTCAATTCTCCAGAAGAGTTTGACCAGTGGTTGGAGAAACACATTTTTTTTTTTTTTAAACAAAGGGAATGGAAAGACAAAACCTGAAGCAGCTTAGGGTCCTACCTACCTCCCAGAGGTAAGTCTGACAAAGGAAATTTCTTCATGATGGCACACGCTTACTTGGCTTGTCGGGTGGGAACTAGATTGGTCTAGCAGTAGTCAAGGAAAGAAAGTTGTCAGGCAAGAAATAATTTAACGTTCCTATGCCTCCTGCTAGACAAGTCCTCACTGATGCGATGTAACAAAGCTATCGATGTGATAGGCAAGAGACCGCGAGCATTGCCTTCAGTACTCCGGCTCCAAAAGTCATGTCCGCATTGGCTAGCAGATCCAGTCTATAGTGTTTGTAAAGAGTGCAAATATGACCAAGTGGCAGCCTTGCAAATTTCCGCCGGGATACTTTTGACACGCCCAGGAGGCCGTTTGGGCTCTCATAGTGTGCGCCTGCCATCCTGGTGGCACAAATTTACCTCTCAGCAGATATGCTGATCCGATGGCCTCTTTAACCCATCTGTCTTGAATTGCTTTGGAAGCTGCTTCTTCCTTCCAAGGACTGGCAAACAGAATGAAGAGTCTGACTTTCTAAAGACATTAGTGTCCTTCAAGTATCCTAGCAAAGTTTGTCTGACATCCAGACAATGGAGTTTCCGACCTTCCTTTCTCAAAGGCTGGTAAGGTAATAGTCTTATTCAAATGAACAGATACCACCTTTGGCAAGAAGGAGGGAATAAGTCTAACTTTGACTGCATTTTTGGAGATAATCAAAGGATCTCTACAGGAGAGGGCCTGTAGTTCGGAGATTCGCCTTGCTGAACACACAGCTCTCAGGAATGCAGCCTTAAGGGTCAGATTCTTAAAAGAGGCTCGCTTTAATGGTTCAAAGGGTGACCGTGTTATTGCCCTAAGGACCAGATTAAGGTCCCATGAGGAACAAGAGGGTGAAAAGGTGGTCTAATGTGCTTTACCCCTTTCAGGAAGAAAGCTACATCTGAGTGCATTGCTACATACCTGCCCTTTATTGGGTCTCTGAAACAAGAGATGACTGCTATCTGTACCCTTAGGGAGTTGACGGCTAGACCCTATTGATGGAAGTCCAGGAATTGAGCTATATCCACCTTCCAGAGTGAAAAACCCCCTTGATGACAGAAATTTTCAAACAGGCACCATATTCGGATATGCCAGTGATGTGGAAGTCTTTTGGGCCCTGAGCATAGTGGATATTACCACTCCTTTGTTTCTTGAGGTAGGGGATATAGCTTCCTTGGGGCTCTGGTCCCTTTTAAAAATCCTTGGGGTTTTCCTATTCCAACATTACCATTGCCTTCAAGGATGGATGCAAATGGAATGCTTTGGATGGTTTACACAGGCCTTGAAGAATGGGATTCCCCCCTTTAACCAGTTTCTCATCCCTAACATGGGATATCTTGAGTTCAGCCTGAGATCAGAGCTAGTAATTCCTCTTTTCTAAACAGGCACATTATTGCTGCTTCATCCTCGTCCTCAGAAAGCCATTCCTCTCAATTGGCGTGAGCTGAATTCAAAATCCCAGGGGAATCTCCTTTAGGCTCTTGGATGGGAAATTTTAATGAACCTGAGATCCCAGAGGCTGCTCTGAACCTCTTGTGAGGAGGTCCCTTCCCAGAAGCTGAAAGGCTTGTAGGATCCTGATTATCCTGCATGGCCTCATAACTGGTGCATCAAGAGGACAAACTCTGGGGGGGGGGGGGTAGAGATTCCTTATGAGGGTCCAGGAGGTTCTCATTCAGTCTTGACCAGCTGCCTTTCCCCAGAGGAAGCTTTTGAGGGCAGGCTTGGACCCATCAGATCTCTAGGCAAGCTACCGTCTGCCTCTAGATCTCAAGATTTCACAACCTCTCCACCTGGAGATTTACTCATTTCCATATGCTCCTCTGAAGGATGGGGAGTATCTGGATTATTGGGTTCTGCCTCCCTGGAATTGTATCGCAGAAGGGACAGTGTGACCCGGCCTTCGTGGGAATCCTTTTGGTTCCACATTCAAAACATCATCTCCCTCGTAGCATATTTGTGAAAGGAACGCGGGCTAAACCAGCAGGACAACACAGACACTTTTTTTTTTAAACTTACAGTGCATGTGCTCTTGCCCTCACATTCCTGTTTGAGATGTCCCCAAACACTGCAGTCTCTGACGCTTATTCTTTGCCTGCTCAGAAAACCCCGTCAATGCAAGATACCAGGGATCAATTTCCTCCCCAGCTAGTGCTTCTCTCTCTCTCTCACTCTGGAAGGGGAGGAGGACCACCCCGGTTCCCAGGCTCCCCGCAGGAAGCGGGAACCCCTATAAGGGACGCTGCACCAGAAATCCCATAGGGAACTGGGAGCATTGCCCAAGGGACTCATCAAGGAAGGGGCCACAAATTACAATGGGAGGCAGGTCTGCAGTTCCTGGCGCTGGGCACAAAGGTCAGGAGATGTTTATCAGTGCACCTCTGCTGGAGACAGAACTACTGGAGTCCATCTTCAACCACAGCCTCTTATGGTAACCCTGACAGTGCATGCAAGTCTGAGGAGGTGTGGCCTGTCTCCACCAGAAAAGAGAGAATACCCATTAGTGAGGGCTGGCTAGCAGTAGGATAAAGAACATCACATTTTAGTGATATTTTGGGCATGTGTAAAGAAAAAGCAAGATGAGTCAAACATCACCCCAAAGTTATGGGCTGAGGGGACTGGGAGAACAACAGTGTTATCCCCAGAAATAGAGAAAGTGTGTGTGGAGGGGGAAAGTAGGTTTAGGTAGGAGGGATAGAAAAAGAGAAAAACAAACATGAAAAATGTGAGTAAGAGGGCAAGAGTGAATGGCTTAAAGGTGGTGGCTATGAGAGAGAGAGCGTGAAGAGAAGGGTAGGAGAGAGACAGGGAGAAAGGAAGGTAGGAAACAGGTGGGGTGAACAAAGAAGCAGGAACAAGATGGTTAGACAAGAAGTGATATAGAAGAGAGGAAGGTGGGGTCTGAGGGAAAGAAGAGAAGCTGGAGGAAGCAGGGAAGGAGAGAGAGAGAAGCTGGAAGAGAGGTAGGAGCTGAAGAGAAACTAAGGAGGGTAAAATAGAAAAGCTGGGGGAGGAGCAGAAGAGCAAAGAAGGATGGAGAGCAGGAGGGCCAGAGGCAAGCAGCAAGGTTTGGGATAGGAGGCAGCAGCTGGTGGGGACTAATGTTGACTACTGTAGCCTGGGGAAATATTATTTTAAAAAAAATTGCTGCATCTTTGAACAGCTTTTTTTCTGCATTGTAAGTGAAATTATTACATAGTGGCTATCATTCTGACAAATAAAAATTGTATATCTGACACAGAATTGCACTAGGAATAGTGCCTGTCAGATGCTCTTCCGCCTCTTTCCTACCCCACTTCTCCAGCTTCCCTCACTCTCTCCTCCCCACCTTGTTCTAGCTTTTCCTTGTTACCTACTTCTCTCCTAGCAGAGAAAAAATGTCTACATTTATGTATATTGCATTTGTTTTGGTGGGTAAAATAATTTAATACGTGGTTAAAACTGTTTACTTATTATAATAAATAGAAGCTAGTACAAAACCAGAACCTCCGTTCTGATTTAAAGCTAATTGATATGGTATGCATATGTAGATTTGTCAACTTTTGTATATTCTGTGTTTGAATATGTTTCTTCAAAGTAGGTCATTAATTTTTTCATCTATTCCATTTCATGATCTGACGTTTTTTATCTGGCCCTTCTCTTAAGTATGACGACCCCTTGGTTGGATGATACTCTCTAATGCAGATATTTGTGAGGGGACCCCTCGGGTAGAAAATACTCAAATGAGATTTTTGTGAGGAAGTGGGCAAAAATAGAACTAGATATTACCACTTCCTCCATCCTACTCCTTTCCTCATCTCACCCATCACAACCCTGATCCCTCCTCACCCTACATCCACTTCCTTCCTACAGTCCATACCATCAACCCCTCTCTCCACCACCAATCTCTACCACCTCCATCTGCTAACTCTCCAGCAGAAGAGGACTATTTGGTCACCTCGTCTGCCCCCACTACTAGAGTAACTGCAGAAAAATAAAGGAAAATTTGCATACCAAACCAAAATGGATAAAAACATTTGTTTCAATCATATGGGAGACGACTATTATAATAATTACACAGTATAAGGAACCGTCGGTAAGTCTACCAACTCCAAACTCTCCACCTCCTCTCCGCCCCTCCCCCGCAGTGACACTGGGGGCGGGGGGGGGAAATCGGGCGCTGTTCACACACCGCTGGCCGCTCCTACACCTCGGAGCCGGCCTAGCACAACCAGCCAGAGCTTTCCCGAAGACCGCATCGCCCGCCCCCACCCGCTCGCCCTACTCCATGGTAGTCTGGATTGCACCAAGGCCTGAGCAATATGCCACAGCCCCAGCAGGAAGCCCCTGGCAGCCGTTAGGATTTGAATCATAACGGGGGCGCGGAAGGCCAGTGAGCTCTAAATCCCGACAAAGCCCCCATCTCCGAAACCCGCACCTTACCTTTGGCTTCTCCTCAGACATCGCAGGGCCTATTTTTATTTATTTATTTATTTTTTTAAGGAAACGGAAGAGAAAGGGGATGGCACGCTCTCGGGTCTGCTCCTATCCCGCCGCAACGGCTGTCGTGAACGCGCTTTACCCCCAATATTCGATCGTTCTGATAGGTAGCA
The DNA here is from genome assembly GCF_901001135.1 of Rhinatrema bivittatum. Lineage (NCBI taxonomy): Eukaryota > Metazoa > Chordata > Amphibia > Gymnophiona > Rhinatrematidae > Rhinatrema > Rhinatrema bivittatum. The sequence goes on along the minus strand of NC_042620.1, from coordinate 174,708,100 downwards.
GGGCAGCCACGTGACAGAAGCGCGTTCACGACGCGCGTGCGCTCTCCGTCGGGAGCGCGCTTTTGAATGAGGTGGGGGAAGGGCGCAGATGCCGATGGAAATACGTCATGGGGGAAAACAGGAAGTTGGAAAGACACCCAACTGAAAGGTTAGGCTGCCTGGGGCTGGGTGTGCCGGCTTTCTTACAGTATGGCTACAATGGTGATCGTGCCAGTGTCTTACAGGTATAATTGAACGTCGTTAATTAAACTTAAAATTGGACAGCTTGTATTGGTCTCGAGCGAGTAGTGGGTGGTGTATAACGTCAATGACAATGCACTTATATACGTAACAAGCACCCTTGACAGGATGAAAATTACCAAGCTGACGTACAACGAAATTTAGCAGTAGCCCAGCCTACGGCATCCCCTCCTCAAGTGCTGACTGTAGTTAAACTAGGTGTCCTATGCCCTCTATTATATATATTTTTTAACGCCACCCCTTTAGTAATTTTATTGTTGCTTGATACTACTGAATCGATTGAAAGTTCTCTCCAGAAACGTGTTTATATGAAATAGGAAAGTGATGCATAGCGCTAATATCACTAGAAATACCAGACACTGCCATCCACTGCCTTAGCTAAATTACAGCCAGATTCCATTACAACACGAATCTAATGCCATGGCTCTCACCACTAAGACAATAACTTAAACCAGGGTGCAGGCACACCTGTCCACGCATTCATTGGCCCACACCAAAGGATTTTATAACATTTGCATGCATGTTACAAAATAACACACAATTTTAAATGAACATGTGCCTATGGGCGCAAATGCCACTTCTACTGCACAAGTGGGGAGATGTTAGAAGACATGCATGCCGAAGCCATAACCTATTTTCCCCGTTCATTGGGAATTCGCCCAGGAACGGAATAGGACTTCCAAGTGGCCTTAGATTAATAGCCTCCCTTCTCCCTGAAAACCATGCCAAGCTGCCTATTTATCTTTATTTTATAATTTGCACATCAGCCATAGCAGAACTAAATATACACAGCAAGAGACCCCAGCCCACGCCTATGTGCATAAATATTTACAAGCTAATAAATATTTACAAGCTAATCTCAAGGTGAAATCCAGGTACACCCATGCCCTATCCAGACCACATCCCAACCTTTTTTTTTTTTGGAACTGTTCAGTTGTGTGTGTCATAAGCAGCTTTTAAAAAGCGCTTGGTGGGCACCCACCCAACTTGTACATATATCTCTCAAGATTGGCGTGCCCCAGGCTTAATTTATTTATTTATTTTTATGAATTTTCAATTTATACAGTCATAATTGTAAAGAAGGTAATTACAGAACAAGAAAAATAGTTAAATATACATCCTGTAAATGGGAATACCATAATGTTTCTTGTTCCATCTAACTACAGGAAAACTAAGAATATCCTCTGTGAAACAGTACGAGCGAAATATTGATTGAAATCTCAATCTATCCAGGAAATGTTATGGTATTTCCATCTATCTATATTAACCAGCTGTTTTCCCCCCCTAGAAAATTTCTAAGTTGGTCTGGTTCTAGAAATGAATAATTTTTCCCCTCACTGTTGATGGTACATCTACAGAGGTATTTTAACAAAATGAATCCTCCTTTATCTAAGTTTTAGAAAGCTCTTTCTACTGAGCTGAGTGGCCCTTACCAGGTCTGGAAAGATCCATATTTTTTGTCCATAAAAGTTTTTTGATCTATTGTGAAAAAAGGATTTTAATATAGTATCCTTAGTAATAAAGGCAAACTGTAACATCAATGTACTTCTAATTTTTATTTCTAATTTTTCTTGTGATAGATCAGATCTATTTGCAATAGATCAGAAATATCTATGTGTTCTGATGGAATTCCCTGATATAAGCTTTCCTGATTTTTTTGTGAGTTTACTTGTATTTGTTCTAATTTAGTTGGTCCTTTTTTCTTTATACCTATATAAAAAGCCCTCATTATAACTGGATAGTTAGCCTCTGGAATATTGAGAATTTGCATAGTATATTCTTTAAACAATTCCCTTGGACCCAGTTGATCTATTATAGGAAAATTTGTTACCCTTAAATTTAAGGCTCTTATAGTGCCCCAGGCTTTTAAAATGCACTGGCAAGTGTGAAACTTCACACCTCTATTCAAACTATCCCTTCTTCCATAGTCCTAGGCAAGGCCTGTCTCTATTGCTTACTAAGTACAGGGGCTCAGACAGAGAGCTTATAGACCAGCACCAAGAACATGGGCTTCAGCATCTTCACCAACACTCGTAGAAAGGAAATTTCATAGCGTGTAGACAGATGGACTCAAGACCAGTAGTTTTATGCTCCCCTGGCAGCAGATGGCAACGGAGCAAGCTGACGTCACAATATTTATAATCCTGCAGTGACCCCAGCCTGCCAGTATTTTCTGTCTCCAGCAGATGTTGGACATGCATCTCCCTTTGGGGATTGCTTTGAGCTTTTTGAAAGGAGAAATTTGGAATTCTAAATTCAGGAAAAGAAAACCCATCTCTCCTGCGGTGAGACCTAAAGCTCCCTTCCCCAGTTGAGAATTCCTGAGGTGATTTCCGTGGTCTCTCAGAGGCGTGCCTTCGTCTGGTAGCTAGGTTTCCTGGTGTGGACTTAGCTGCTAGTTTAGCTGAAATGCAACAGATGCAGGAGGCCAAGCACAGGGGTAACAGCAGATGCCCTCTCCCCCCCGCAGCCAGAGATAGTCTCTGTAAGCGCTGAGCTCAGGTAAGGTTTAAAAAAAAAAATAAATAAATTTTTTTTTACCTGAATTTAGAGACAGTTGGAGGGGTTTTAGGATTTCCTCCGGTCTCCATTCTCAGTGCGCCGTGCCAACGTTCGTTCTCGCTCGGGTTGGGGAACTGGGCAGCCTGGTGGGTTGAGTTGGCCCCCAGTGGTCTAGGCCCCGCACATAAGCTTTTTTCTTGCACGCTGTGTGGTAGGCCGTGGTGGTCGTTTTCGCGTGCTCTTGTGCGTGTGCTGCTGCCCTCTATAGACCATGGGTCAGCTCTGTACGCGTTGTGTGCTCAGTTTTTGGGCGCATCTTTACTTGGGGGAACATCAGATCTTGCTTCTCCCTTGACTGGCTCCTCCGCTGGCAAGGGCAGTTCTGTGGGACTAGCCCCAGTTCCTTCTGGGCTTGATCTGGACCCGGCTTCTTTTTCAAGCCTTTCTTCAGGCGCAGTCCTCTGCTTCCTCCAGTTACAGTGCCCCTTTGGGATGAGGGGTCGTTCTGGAGTTCCAGGCATTTTCGTTCCTACAAAGGGACAACCTATCAGCAGACTTGGCCTTTCGGTAGGTCTCAGTCCTTTTGTCCCTGGCAGCCTAAGAGAAGAGCGGGCTCAAGTGTTGGACCCTCCCGAGCTTCCCAATGAAAGTTTGCCGACCCACCTTCTGGAACAGGAAATAGAAGGAAGTCTCTCTTTTATCGGAGGAGGGTCGAGATCACGTAGGATGGAGGTGATACACAAAGGATATGAACTGAAATTTTGCAGTATTCCTCGGGACATGTTCATGGTGGCCCCTTGCCACTCCCCGCAGAAGAATCAGGCAGTGGAGTTGACTCTTCAAAGGCTCCTCAGACTGAAAACTGTAGTTCTGGTGCCCGCATCTCAAGTAAGTATGAGGCAAAATTCAATTATTTTAATGTGCCCAAGAAGAAGGGTTCCTTTTATCCCATCTTGGATCTGAAGAGGGTCAACCGTCACTTGAACGTGACTCATTTTTGACTGGAAACTTTATGCTCTGTAATAATGGTGGTGCAGTCGGGGCAATTTCTGACCTCCTTGGATCTGTCAGAGGCTTACCTTCATATTCCCATCTGATTGAACCCCAACGCTTTCTTTGGTTTGCATTGTTGGGGCGCCATTATCAGTTTCAGGCTATGCCTTTTGGTCTAGCCACCACTCCCAGAACATTTTACAAGATATCAGGGGGATAGCGGCGGCCTTGCGAAAAGAAGGAATCCTGGTGCACCCATATTTAGATGATTGGCTGATTCGAGTCTCAGGAAGCAAGTCGCCTGGTGACACACAAGGTGATCTCATTGCAGGAGCTCGGTTGGGTGGCGAACCTGACCAAGAGCAATCTTCAACCATCCCAATCGTTGAAGTAGCTGGGGTCCGGTTCGACATGGACAGGACAGAGTTTTCCTACCAAAGGTTCAGATCAGAGATTGATGTCTCAAGTGCATCAGTTGATGAACACCATACCCCCAATGGTGTGGTCCTACTTACAGGTACTCAGCTTGATGGCAGCTACCCTGGAAGAGGTGCCTTGGGCAAGAGCACATATGCATCCTCTTCAGCGCTCTCTTATCTTATTGGAACCCGTAGTCTCAGGATTATGCGGTTTGGCTCCATTTGCCAATGAAAATATGCTCCCGACTCCAGTGTTGTGTTAGGATTCTGTTAGGATAGTTGGTAACTGGCCCTGGGCCAAAGTGAGAGGTGGTACAGCCCACAGGGAGGAGCCCCATGAACCTCACTGTCGGGAGGCAAGGTCCCAGCTAATGTCAGATACAGAAACAGTCTTAGAGTCTTTATTAAAGAGACAGAAGCACTACCCACGGAGCGGGGGGTGCCAGAGAGGAGATCTCACAGACCCAGAGGCACAGGGTCGGTGAAATGGGGAATACCCAAAGGGAATACCTCTGTAGAGTTGGTAATGGTCTGCAGAGCGAGGTACACCAGCGAGGTCTTCAGTGGAGATGGTAGTAGCCCATGGGGCGGGGTACACTGAAGAGATCTCTAGTAGAAATGGTAGTGGCCCACGGAGCGGAGTACACCAAAGAGTGTCCTTGGTAGAGAAGGTAGTGGTCCATAGAGCGGGGTACGCCGGTGAGGTCCTCAATAGAGATAATAGTGGTCCGCAGAGCGAAGTGCGCAGATGAGGTCCAAGTAGAGATGGTAATGACCTGCGGAGTAGGGTACACCAGTGAGGGTCTCTGGTAGAGATGGTAGCGGTCCGCAAGGCGGGGTGCGCTAGTGAGGTCCTCGGTAGAGTTGGTAAGGGTCCTCAGAGCGAGTGCGTCCGAAGGATACCTCCATAGAGATGGTAATGGTCCGCAGCGCGGGGTACACTGGGGAGGTCCTTGGTAGAGTAGGAAGTGGTCTGCAGAGCAGAGTACTGACGAAAGAGCAGTGTTGGTTTCAGGGAAGCCCCGGGGAACGGGACAGGCAGAGTCCCAGGCGTTAGGCCCTCCGAGGAGCGGATAGCCAGGATGAGAAAAGGGCCCCCGTGGAGTGGGTACCCGAGACATCCACACTGGGAAGCAGGAACTGGAACACAGGGTCCTCAGGAAGCGAGGCGGACATGGCAAGGACAGAACACTTTGCCAAGTCGTCCATAGGCAGGGCCAGCTGGTTTAAATACCCAAGAGGGATGACATCATCCGGAGGGAACGACCCTGAGGTTCCTGCCATGACGTGGTTAAGACTGGCCCGTGCATGCCTAGAGGGTCCCAGTGGTAAGATGGCGGTCAGTGGCAGTTGGCGGAGACTGCCAATCTACCCCATGGAGAAAGGGAAGCAAAGAAGGAGGTGAGCAAGAGCGGTCGCAGCCGTCTGCGATCGACGGGTGTAACATGTTGGTTGCAGGAGGATCATCTGAGAAAGGGAATTCCCTTGTCCTCTCCGGTCTGGACTCACGTCAGATGCAAGTCTCCACGATTCGGGGGCTCACTGTCGAGTTAATGGCCCAGCAGTGCTGGAATGCTGAAGAGTCCTGCTGGAACATCAATCGCCTGGAGGCCAGGGCGTTTCAGCTAGTATGCTTGCAGTTCAGCCACAGGCTGTGGAATCAAGCGGTTCCTGTGATATCGGACAACACGGACAACAGTGGCTTATACCAATCGCCAGGGAGGAACCAAGAGCCAGCAAGTATCACAGGAAATAGCTCAACTGAAGGAATGGGTGGAATGGCATCTGCAGATGATCTCAGCCTCTCACATTGCAGGAAAAGACAACATAAGAGCGGACTGTCAGCAGGGAGTGTCTGGACCCATGAGAGTGGGTGTTGTCAGAAGAGGCATTTCAGCTTATTGTGGATCCTGGGGCCTTCGGTTCCCAGACCTGCTGGCAACTTCTTGAAATGCGAAGGTTCCTTGCTTCTACAGTCGCAGGAGAGATCCATGGTCCCTGGGAATAGATGCTCTCATACAGGTCTGGCTGGAAAACAGATTGCTTTATGCCTTTCCTCCGTGGCCCTTGCTGGGCAGGATAATTCGCAAGATCAAAGGGCACAGGGTGCTAGTATTCCAGGTGGTGCTGGACTGGCCCAGGCATCTGTGGTATGTGGATATGCGATGACTCCTGGTGGAGGCTCCCCTTCATCTTCCGCCACACATGGATCTGCTTCAGCAGGGACCAGTTCTTCATGAGGATACAACTCAATTCTGTTTTATGGTTTGGTTCTTGAGAGGGCTCACCTGTTAAAGCATGGTTATTCCTCTGCAGTGATTGCCACTTTACTCCGTGCTCAGAAGTTCTCCACTTTCTTGGCTTATGTGCAGGTTTGGAGAGTTTTTGAGGCCTGGTGTGAGAAGCATGGTGTTCTTCCTTGTTCAGTTAAGATCCCTCTCATTCTGGATTTTTTGCAGGATGGATTGAATAAAGGCTTGGCCCTTAATTCCTTGAAGTTGCAGGTTGCAGCTCTTGCCTGTTTTAAATGCCTGGTGAATGGTGTTTCCTTGTCTTCTCATCCTGATGTTTCCTGTTTTTTTTGAAGGGAGTGAAACACTTTAGGCCTCTCTTGAGGTTACCAGTTTCATTGTGGAGTCTTAATTTGGTGCTGTACCAATAAAACAGGAGGGTAGGCTATCTAAAAAAGCCGTTTAGGCAAATATGCAGGTTAGACGCCAAAGAAATGTCCAAGTTAAACTTTATTAGAATGGAGACCAATGGTCTGTGTGTGTGCCTGACTCAGGCCGAGTTTCGCCCACACCGGGGCTGCCTCAGGGGCTAGAATGAATGAATACAAATAATGTAAACAATATAGGACATACATAATTTAAAAATAAGTTAAAATAATAATTAAAAACATTAATATGTGTAAAACAGGTAACACGTATGAGAACAAAAATTATAAAAAACACTTAAACTGATGCAGACAACAACAGAATGGAAAATGAGACATTGGAAGACAGTGTCAAAACAGATCTTTACCTGTATATATAGATGAGCAATATGAGTACCAAAATATTCTTAAAATAATTGCATAAAAGGTCTAGTGGTCAGATGCTTCTGCAATAAATTAAATGGAAGGAGAAACACTATACCAATCAACAATAAAGAAAAATATACTACCAAATAAAAAACAAAATTAAAATTGGAACTAATATCTTAGACCGAGGCTACCAGAAAAATATTAACAAAAATAGCTCATAATTAAAATCTGGCTTAAATACTAAATATATCAAAACTTACTCCTTTAAACAGACTATTAGTAAAACTAAATTTGAAGCCAGAAAAAAAGGGGGGGAGGGGACCTAACATATATAATATATAAATTTCTTGTCAAACAAAACTGCTATATGAAAGTGACATAGTAGACATCCTTGATTAATTACTAGAACCGAAACAAAGACTTAAATATGTCATAATATGTAAATAAACTAAAATGGGAAATATTTCTTAATTGCAGTTCCATTGTGGAGTCTTAATTTGGTGCTGGACATTTTGGCAGGCTCTACGTTCCGACATTTCCTTACGATTGTTTACTTTGAAGGCTGTGTTTCTGGTGGTTATATGTTTTGCGTGGCAGATTTCTGAGCTGCAGGCCTTGTCTTGCTGGGAGCTGTTTCTTCGGATGACTCCGGGGGCATTACAGCTGCGTATTGTTCCATCCTTCTTGCCCAAGGTAGACTCGGACTTTCATATGAATCAGTCCATCTCCTTGTCATCCTTGGATAAGGTCAAGGATATAGAGGAGTTTCGCCTTTTGGGCTCCATGGATGTTAAACGTCTATTCGTGCAGTATCTGGAAGTCTCGTAGTCTTTTCGAAAGACGGATCGCCTGTCTATTCTCCACAGCAAGAATAAGTAGGGCATTCCAGCTTCGCGGGCTACCATAGCTGGTTGGATTAAGAAGGTGGTCATGGCCGCGTATGTGGATACTTGGAAAGCTGTTGCCTGCTCAGGCAGTGTCATGGGCGGCGGTCAGTCTGTCGTCTCCTATCGATACCTGCCGAGCTGAGACGTGATCTTCCTTACACACTTTTTCCAGGTTTTATTGTCTGGATGTGCAGGCCCAGGAGGATGGAGTCTTTGTACGTTTGGTGTTGACTGGCCCGCAAGCAGCCTACCACCTTGTGGCGGAGTAGCTTTGGTACATCCCACTGGTCCTGAATCCATCTGTCTACATGCTAAGAAATGGAGAAATTACTTACCTGATAATTCCATTTTCTTTAGTATAGCCAGATGGACTCAGCTTCCCGCCGTCGGCTGCTGCATGAGTTTGTCAGTAGTCCTCCTGTGGGGCTCTGGGTCTCAAGGGAATCTTATGTGAGTTCAGTGTTTATAGTTGGTTGAGTACAGTTCTGGTTATCTGTTTTAATCAAGTTTTTTGCTAGACTGTCTACAGTTGTTTTTGAAGAGAATAACGGCAAGCTGGGGTCACTGCAGGGTTATATATACTGAGACGTCAGTTTGCTCAGTTTCCATCTGCTGGCAGAGGAGAAAAAACCTAGTGGTCCTGAATCCATCTGTCTACCCTAAGGAAAACAAAATTATCAGGTAAGTAATTTCTCCCATCTTTCAAGGAACTTAAGCTTTCTCTGATGGTTGGAGCACAGCATTTCTGCACACCAGTCCAGGCAAAAGTAAATCACCACAGTGGAGGGGTTGTCCAAAAATAAAATTTTTCACTAGGTAGTAATGGCAGAAAACCAAGATCCACAACTACTAGACAGTAAAAGAACTAGTGCCGAAAAGAACCACAAGAGTTACATATGTTTTGGAGTAAGGAGGAACTTATTTTCTTTATGATTGTTCTCTTGTTGGGATTTTAAATGCTATCTGAAAGAGATATGTTTTTAGAAAATTTTTTAATTGTAGTCTGTTTGATATTTGATGAAGAGAATTGGGTATGGCGTTCCAAAGGGATGGACCTGCGACTGAAAAGGCTCGTTTTCTAGTAATATCTAATCTAGCTGGCCTTATTGAGGGGATTTCCAGAAGGTTCTTGGTCAGAAATCTTAAGTGTCTGGTCAGTTTATAAATAAGGAGAGTGGAGCATAACCAGGTGGATGAGGGATTATAAATGAGAGTATTGAATTCTGAATTTTATGGGGAGCCAATGAAAAGAATGAAGAATTGGAGATATGTGATTTCTTGGTGGGGGGTACCTGTTAAGATGCGCGCAGCGGCATTCTGTACCAGTTGAAGTGGATGGAGAGTGGAATCAGGTAAACCTAAGTAAAGTGCATTGCAGTAATCAAGACCTGAAAAGGCTAAGGATTGAAGGACAGTTCGAAAATCATGTTGAAACAGGAATGGGCGAAGTCTTTTTAGTAATTGAAGTTTGTAAAATGATTTTTTTGTGACTGATGAAATACGTTGAGTCATTGATAAGTCCAAGTTAATTACAACACCCAGGTTGGCAGCACTAAAGTGGTATCTCAGAGACCTAGTGGAAAGAGGATTATCAATGGGAAAGTGCTATACCAAGATAGAACTTCTAGCACCCTGCTAGGATAGATAAACTTGGATGCGGGGAAGAGGGTGATATTTTAGGGTAGGGATGGCATAGGGCCCAACAGGATAAAGACTCCACAGTAGACCAAATGCACATTAGAAGCTTTAGGGGTTTAACTTCCATGTTAGATGGAGAAGAGGATAAGGGTGGGGGCTATACCACTGTCCCGTTGGCCAAAATGAACAGACCAACGCTGAAACAAATTAGGGAAGCTAACAACTTTGGTAGCACAGTAATAATGTGAAATTTCACACAAGCATATGCTATAGAGAGGTAAAGCTTCTAGATGAAATAAGTGATTGCTTCATGTAGCAACTGGTCCAGAAACTGATGAACAGGGAGCCATTTTAGCCCTAATTGTTAGTGAAACACAGGATTTAGGGGGAGGCCAATTGGCAACAGCGATTCTAATGTGATCAAATTTGAATTAAAGACTGGAGGAAAAATATTAAGTAAAGCTACTACTCTAGAATTTAACTTTCAAAAAGAAGACTTTAATAAAATGAAAAGAATTAGAAAAGAAACTAAAAGGTGCAACTATAAAGAAAGACTTTACATTAAACATAGTCATTGTTTAAAAGTCTCCCATAAACAAGGCTTGGTTAAATAAAATGCAAAGTCTGCAAGCGACTATCTTCATCGGAGTACACATGTTCCAACTAGCTACTACCATATTCCTATAACTCCTGCTGTTATAGAACCTATTCCCTGTTTGCTATCATAATTCAAAAGTCACAGTTTCCATCTTGAAACAGTATGACATCGATGCATGCACATTATAAAATGAGCCTATTTCTTTAATTGGTTATACATACTTGTATCAATAATCACCATTTTGTGTGCATTCATAGAAATCATGTCATTTTAAGACTGCGATCACCGTTCAAAAGTCACAGTTGCCAACTGAGGATGGTGGGGAGATACTTGTGCTGGAAATGGTATTAATGATTTAGAAGAACTGAAACAAATCACAGTGAACATGGATGATGTCATAGGGCAGATTGACAAACTAAAGAGTAGCAAATTGCCTGGACCAGATGGTTTACACTTCAAAGCTCTGAAAGAACTAAAAAATGAAATTTCAGATTTATTACTAGTAATTTGTAACCTACCACTAAAATAGTTTA